>NC_024321.1:940140-957345 GCF_000523025.1 Cynoglossus semilaevis
CTCCTGACAGAAGAAAGGCAGCACCAAGTCTCCATGAGGGCCGGCCCAACCAAAAAAAGGTTCATTGAATGGAAAAAAAAAAAAAAAAAAAGTAAAAAACTAACTCCAGAAACTAACTCTAGGTAAACGTTGGCTGACATGTTCAGACCATTTCAAGAGCTGCGGGGAGGCTGACCAGAGGAGATTGGACTGGTATTTGTTTCGAAGATGAAGTTTGCAGAAATGTCTTCATTTGGTTTGGTAGTTTTTCGGAAATAAATCTAAACTGTTCAAAAGTCCTTTGCTTAACAAAAAAAAAATTATTTAAGATTGATATCTTGTCCCCACTACAATCTTGACTGATTCAGAATCCACAAAACACAGCCAATCACAGATTAGTATTTTTACTCTATGTTACATATGTCAAACTCAAATCTGGCCCGCGGTGTAATTATATTTTGCCCGCGACATCATATCAAATATCCGCTAGCATAAAGGCTAAAATGCTAAAATGCTTTTATCATTTTCTACGCCATCTATTGGGGAAACATGGGTATTGCAGGGAAAAAGGAAGTAAGTAAAATGATAATATAAATAATTTATATAATTTGGAAAAGTTTGGCGGGCCGGATTAAAAAATAGAACGGGCCGCATCCGACCCCCGGGCCTTAGTTTGCCCACGTGTTACAGCACATGCATTTTGGGTATTTTTTTTTTTGTAGTTGGCCTGTAGAAAAAAGGTTTACATTAAAAAGGAACTGGAAAGGCTACAGATAAAGAGACCTAATAATAATTTTAAAAAATACTACTGATGTGTCTTTTATTTTAAATTTAACTTTTTTGATTTTGGCCCTTTTTTTTATCTATGCGTAGAGTTGACAAATGTGAGGGGGGAAAAAAAGAATCAAAGAATTAAAAGTCTGAAAAAGGAAAAAATGAATAAAAGATAATTGCAGATGGAAATGTAACTTCCCCTTTTTCTCCTTCCCAGCGGGAGCTGGTGTTGACTTACTGCTTCCCACACAGCCCACCCTCTGTCAGCACCAGTGTTTCACTGCTTCTACAGCCCACAAAGGTCAAATCAAGCATGAACGCCTGGAGACAAAGCCTCTCGCTGGCACCGAGCAGCAAACACATGAGGACTTCATAAATCTTAATGCAGGGAAAGTAAAAGTTCAACATTACAAGGCAAATTTAACCCCGACTACTATCAACAGAATGAGTCACAGTGAGTGGAGTAGAACATCTACGCTCCATCAAATTAACTTTGTCTGTAAAATGTTAGGTGTTTAAAAAAAATAAAGCTTTAAATAGAAGGCTGGGGGGAGGGGTTGGTGAGAGAGACAGACGCTGAAGCTTCAGCCAAAGCAGCTGATAATTGATTTTGGAAGCAGTTGTGACTGATATACACTGAATTCCTGTGGATTCATCTGCACAATTTCGATATAATAGGTGTGAATGTGTTTACTGCATCACAACGGAGGGACTGGGAGTACATTATCACTGCATTTATTTTTATTTTTTTATATATCAGAACGTTGGAACACACACGCGATGCTGCAGGCGGTACTTCAACGGAAACAGTGGGACGTAAACAGGGCTGCGCAGTGAAAATTAATTTTGATTATGACTTCAATTGATCACGGGACGACGTAGTCGAAAAACACCACATTGTGCTCTGCAGCCATACTTCGGTATGTTTTTATTTTATTTTTAATTACATATTTCTATTACTTCCTTCCCGAGGAGGTTCATCAGTAGTCACTGGTGTCTGCACTGTGCAGCAACGCAACAAATCACTTTAACCGCTTGAAATTCAAACGCAGAGCGACTTGCTTTCAGCCTAGCAATATTTTATGTTTTTAAGTATGTACTCCTATTTGCGATGTATTCAACTTTCAGTTAATTTGTGGGGAAACTGGGACTAGAAAAAAGTCGTTTCGTGGTTACATCATCAAACGTACCGTATACGGTGGAACCTCGAGATACGAGCGTCCCGGCATACGAGTATTTCGAGATACGAGCAAATTTTTGCTTCGAGATACGAGGACGCTTACAGACGTCGACGCTAGGTGGCCGAGCACTCGGAACAACTCGCGCCGCCTCACTGGTTCACTTCACTCGTTCGTCGACTTCGTACGCATCTCCTGCGAGTCTTCCGTATTGTGTTTTGCATTATTTACGTGACTTTCTCTCTATTTTGTGCGTTGTTCTTCATAATAGTGATGAGTCCTAAGAGAATGAGTGGTAAGGATGGTAGTGAGAAGAAGAAACGCAGGATGACCATGGAAATAAAGCATGAAATTGTCGATAAATATGAGCGTGGTGCCCGCTAAAGAAAGAATACAAAAAAAAAAAAAAAAATAGAAAAGTAAAACAAAAATACCTACGTTAAGTTAATTTTAAGTTCATGTAAGTTACGTAGTGTACGTGGAAGGTACGGTACGTGTCTACGTACGGGTCGACTCTCTTCCCTCCCTCCTCCGCTACTTAGCCGCTACTGTATCTGGAAGGTAAAAACTCCTATTTTTTATTTTATATCACAGGAATCCTTATATACTATACTTTTGTGTGTGTCTATGTATCTATAGCAATTAAAAACATGTTTTTTCCATTGTTATTCCATTAATAAGGTAGTTTTTTTAGAGGGCCAGGACCGATTTTTTTTCTGTTATTTCTTATGGGGAAAAAATGACTTGAGATACCAGCACCTCGAGTTACGAGCTCGGTCCTGGAACGGCTCTCGAGGCTCCACTGTATGTATTGTCCATCATTTTGATGTAAGGCGTTAAAACAAACTCTCCATGAATATGTCATCAAGAAGAGCTATACGCAGACGTATGTCCGCATTGTGCCAAATTAGCTTTCGTTTGTGTTGTTTTTTTGGGAGCTTTTTGCCCTTCATTACGGCTCCCAGGCATCATTCAGACTCTTCTGATGTTGTTATGTCCTTGATTATGATGTTAGCACTCTTAGTTGAGTTTCATGTTAGTTAATTTTTTTACTATATATAACATAAAAAAAATGATTTAAGTCTATTGAAGCAGGGAATTTTATTTGGGTGTTTTCACCCTGAAGGAAAAAAGAAACAAATGTACTTGAGTAAACGTAGCAACAAATATTCAACGTCCATTTTTAAATAAAGCCTTGCAATAATAGTTTATCAAATTAATATTTCCCCCATTGTACACACTAACAGCTTTTAATGCTCATCAGGTGAACTCGGAGAGCAGAAGGCTGGGCAATCAAAGAAACATCTTATTCAAACACAGGCTGTGAGAGTGCGTTTCAGATAAAAATCGTTGGTGAACAGGAGCTCAGGGCAAGGTGGAGGGGGAGCTGGAGGAGTTGGGGGAGATGGAGAGCGTGCAAGTGATTCATTTTTTTTTTATTGCGTTTTTTTAAGGAACCAAGGACATGTGCCACATCTGATCTGCTCAACCCTCAGCAGTAGCTTTAAAAGATGGCTCATAACAAAGAACGAAGAAGAGGAATTTGGTGTTGGCCTCCACTTCCTTTTAGGTGTAACATTATATACATATTTACATACAATACATTCGATATTTATTTAATTTTTAATTCTGTTATTATAGACATACAGTAATAGAACCATAATTCTTTCCAGGACCTAGCTCGTAACTCGAGGTACTCGTATCTCGAATCATTTTTTCCCCATAAGAAATAACAGAAAAAAAAAAGAAAAGAAAATCAGTTCCGGCCCTTTAAAAACTCCCTTATTAGTGCTAATAACAATGGAAAAAACATGTTTTTAATCGCTTTTAATAGCTAAAAATATGGTTTTAATTATGAGATCTTATCTTCGAGAGAGACGATACAGTAGCGGCGAATGTGTGGCGGAAGACGAGGACCCGTACGTAGACACTTGATTCCGTACCGTACCTTCCACGTACACTACATAACTTACATAAATTTAGAATTAACTTAACTTACTTTTCGAATTTTTTATTTTGCTTTTTTTTTTTTCGATTTGTATTCTTTACTTTTTTTCACTTTTTTCTCCTGACTAGCCTGACTTACGATTAGCGCTAGCCTTTTAAAGAAATACCTATCACTCATATAAATCGACAATTCCGGGCTTTATTTCCATGGTCATCAGAGAATCAAGAATAATTCACAAAATAGAGAGGAAAATTACGTAGATAACGCAAACATAATACGGAAGACTCACGGGAGATGCGTACGAAAGTCGACGAACACGTGAAGTGAACGAGTGCTCGGCGCCACCTAGCGCCATCATCTGTAAGCACGCTCATATCTCAAATCTTTACTCGTATCCCTAACGCTTAAATTTGATCGAAGGCTTGTTCCTATCGCGGAACACTCGCTCGTATCTTAAGGTATAACTGTACGTTAGTCTCTCTGCTGGGTGTCTGCTCAAGACCGATTAATCCCAAAAAATGTCTCGATCACAGACTCCGATCACTACTGTAGCACTTTACACTATTTGCTATCTGGACTTCAATGTGCCAGTGTCAGAAAACATGGAACTTTAGCACAGAAGCACACTGGGAGATAAATAGAAATTCCAAATGAACTAATGCTTGGATCAGAAAGCTCCCCTGTCTGTATTCTGTTGATGTACTAAAAATTCCCCAATTATGAAATACAAAAAGGCCTCTGGTGCCGCCAGAAATTTGTGATGTCAGAACGGGATCACAACCCCCCCCAAAAAAAAAAAGTTAACAGCGACAGGTCAGTGTCCTCCCCTTAAAAAAAACAACCTTCAATTGAACACCAGAGAAAACTACAGGAGCAACTGATCTACCGCCAACCTGCTGCTACTGACGGGTGACGTTAATCAGACCAAATCTTTACACGGACCTGATGTCGTAAAGCTCTGGTCATTAACGGTCACTGTGTGAGAAGATCCATCTGTACTGTTCAGGTCCACCTGCAGGCACACTGTTAACCATGGTAGGTCTCTCTGCTCTTATTTCCTTCAATCTTGCTTAAGGAGGTGAAGTGAACGTTTGAGACTCACACGCTGCTCAGTCTGGATTAGAACCAATTCTCACAGTCCTCTGTTCCCCTACCCATCATCCTCTACGGGGAGACGGTAAAGTGCCAGAGAAATTTCATGCCTGACACAGAGGAGTTACCCTCTTCTGTTCCCTATAGACAATCTTAACTAACACTCTACTGGCAGCACACCTGAGAGCGCTTCCAACCCCTGACGCACGCTGACAGCGTGAAAATGGGAATCTGCCAGGAAAGCAGAACGCACACTGTAGCCCGTGGACACTTAACCAGGCTAAATTCTTACCAATTCTTCTTCCATTTTCAGCAGGGATTTTAGAGAAATACGGCTCACGGGCTTCACCCACTAAGTCTACAGATGAGACCTGTCAACTTTATAATGCAAACCACCAGGGGGAAAAAGAAAAAAAACTTTGGCCAGGTCTCTTGCGTTTATATTAAATGTGATCTTGAGATTATTTATTTTTTAATCTATGGGCAAAATATCTGACCATTTTACTTTTTTTGCTGTTAACCACACACTTTGTAGAATTTTATCTTTATTTTAGGGCTGCCAAAAATAACAAGTTCATTGGGTTAAACCATTTTTGATGAATACATTTACACTGATTTTAATCAGAATGACACACTATATATCAAATAATTACACGGTTGGGGCTGTGATGCATAGATATCGCATGCATTGTACTATGCTGGAACTCTCGCTGTTTGTGCACAGATATGACTAAAAGCCACCAATGACATCAAGGAGCAAAAAAATTGAGTGTATTTTTTTTAAACATATTTCCTGAAATTTTTCAATATCAGAAATTCCATTATTTAGATTAGTCAAAAAATAAACCTGATGTCACTGATTTATTAATTGTTCATTACATGGTCAAGTCATTAGTCATTATGTATCCTGATTAATCCATGTCTAAACTGTAATTAATCAGATTAAAAAAGGTAATTGTTTGACATCCACACATTATTCTAATTTTATACATTTTTTTTTGTGTCTATTTAAAATATTTGATTTCAAGCTTTTTCCTGGTCTAATTTTATGCTTCCTTTTTGATAAGGATTTTTTTTTAGTCAATTAAAATATGACTTCTGTTATTGGTTGGAAAAGTGGGATATCTTCTGTGCTACATTTCTGGGTGGGCCAGACCCGTACAATCATAACATAATAAATTATAAATGAAATTATAACTAAAAAGTCTGTATGTTGTTTTCGTGTGAAGAAGTATGAGTGTGTTGGATTTTTTTTTTTATTATTATTTATTCATATTTAATGAAATAATAATATTTTTTGTGTTTTGTGTTTTTTAGTGTTTGTGAAATTTTTGATTTACAAAATTCGTCAAGTGGGCCAATTTGAACACCCTAGCCGGTTTTGGCCCGCGGGCTGTATGTTTGACACCCCTGATTTACAGAGTACCTCTTCTGGCTTTATCCGGGGTAACTAAAATATTTTTGCCAACCTTTTATTTTTGTATAATAAGTTCTCAGTTTGGCAATTTTTGTAACTTTACTTATTTTAGATCTAAATCTGTTTCTGTGCGCTTTTTTTTATTATTTTGAAATTTTTACTCGTATGGATTCAAATTTGTCTTTAACTGGTTGATGGATTTCTACCTTGCATTTACGTGGATATCTCAAGGACCTTGCGTTCTATTTTGTTGGAATTGTTACATTCCATAATGCTTTGTCTGACGTGAACAACCTATATTTTAGAGTTTAAAAAAAAAAAAACATTATCCAGGATCTGATATAGTTTGACACTGTTTTGTACAACATGGGAAAACCAGACCCCTTCACATCACGGATGACCGGTCGTGACACAAGCTGGGGAGACTTGGTCGTATTCCATTTACACAACACAATGTGGCCATTGCTGCGGATGCAGAGCTACTTCATCTTTCACGGCCAAAAAGGCCAACCAACACACAAAGGGAACGGTTTGACAAAGACCGAGAAAATGCAATCGATACAAAACGTCTCGGTAAAACACCTGAAAAGAGAAGGTTTGTCTGGGAGCGAGGGCAGGGCAGAAGCCAGGTCACAGTGGGCTGCTTTACCTTGTCTACGTTCTCCTTAAGCGTTACAGTCCTCTTAATCCTTACAAAGCTCTCAAAAGGCAAAGGAATACCATTTAAAGTGGTCATTCAACACTTGCTATACCAAAACAGACTCCTTTTTTCCCCCCTAGAAAACCCCTCAAAAATATCACCAGAAACTGTTCTATACAATGGGATGGAAGGGGGGGTGGGGGTAGGGGGATAGAAGAGCCAGTACATAAAGTATTCAGGCAAGAAAACTTGAACCTGACAGTACATTGACAGAAAGAAATTAAAATATTATCTGAGTTTTTGTAAGCGATGTTGAGGTAAAGTGGAAATGTTATAATCAAGACAAAAACATTTGAAAAGAAAATAGTATAGGTGCTCTACACTTCTCTGCGTCGCTCGTACAGCTGCTGCAAATTCAAACGCTGCATTTGGTTTGTGAAACACGGTCCCAGAAAGATGACAAAAATAAAGTAATCAGACACTTGACTGTCGATGCAACAAAACAAGGCACGGCTGAGTTTGACTAAATTACAGTCATCTTCCTCTCACAGATAAACGCTGGGCACAAGAAGAAAAAAAACAACAACAAAAAAAAAACAAAACACGATTTACAGGTTACACAAGACGTGTGACAGAAATACTGATAACACTCATCTAACGTGGTCAAAAAAATCATGTAAAATACTACGGGTGCAGCAATCGACAGGCCCGTCGATTGATCAGCGCAGAGCTCCTACAGTTTGCAAGATCTGCGATTGACCTTATCTTTTCTTATGTGAAACCGATCGTATCTACATATCGTACCTACTGCCGCCGAGGTCTGAGAGTCAGCCACTGTCTCCGTCTGCTGTGCTCTGACTGACAGGGCCGCCCACCAGGTTGCATTTGCATGTGTCTACACATCAACAACATTCAAGCAAGAATGTCGTCAATATAGAAGTTGGTCGGCGGCAAGTGTGTTACAATGACATTTGCATCCACAACACCAACACCCAACAGACTGTGGTGACAATTTAATGACTAGGAAACATCATTTCAGGTTCTAATACCAGTCTAAACCCTAATAAGTTAACCATTCTCTCTCTATACTCAGTACCATGACTTACACAATTGCGTTGGTCAAATTCAAGTACTTTTCAACCGCTCCCCAGGTTCATTGCAAGTGTTCCTAAACCTCACAGCAGTTGATAAATCACCACTTTTACCTACCGTACATACTGACATATAAGCAGAATTTAAAACACCAAAAAATCAGCGCAAAGCTCCAACAGTTTGCAAGATCTGCGATTGACCTTATCTTTTCTTATGTGAAACCGATCGTATCTACATATCGTACCTACTGCCGCCGAGGTCTGAGAGTCAGCCACTGTCTCCGTCTGCTGTGCTCTGACTGACAGGGCCGCCCACCAGGTTGCATTTGCATGTGTCTACACATCAACAACATTCAAGCAAGAATGTCGTCAATATAGAAGTTGGTCGGCGGCAAGTGTGTTACAATGACATTTGCATCCACAACACCAACACCCAACAGACTGTGGTGACAATTTAATGACTAGGAAACATCATTTCAGGTTCTAATACCAGTCTAAACCCTAATAAGTTAACCATTCTCTCTCTATACTCAGTACCATGACTTACACAATTGCGTTGGTCAAATTCAAGTACTTTTCAACCGCTCCCCAGGTTCATTGCAAGTGTTCCTAAACCTCACAGCAGTTGATAAATCACCACTTTTACCTACCGTACATACTGACATATAAGCAGAATTTAAAACACCAAAAAATCAGCGCAAAGCTCCAACAGTTTGCAAGATCTGCGATTGACCTTATCTTTTCTTATGTGAAACCGATCGTATCTACATATCGTACCTACTGCCGCCGAGGTCTGAGAGTCAGCCACTGTCTCCGTCTGCTGTGCTCTGACTGACAGGCCCGCCCACCAGGTTGCATTTGCATGTGTCTACACATCAACAACATTCAAGCAAGAATGTCGTCAATATAGAAGTTGGTCGGCGGCAAGTGTGTTACAATGACATTTGCATCCACAACACCAACACCCAACAGACTGTGGTGACAATTTAATGACTAGGAAACATCATTTCAGGTTCTAATACCAGTCTAAACCCTAATAAGTTAACCATTCTCTCTCTATACTCAGTACCATGACTTACACAATTGCGTTGGTCAAATTCAAGTACTTTTCAACCGCTCCCCAGGTTCATTGCAAGTGCTCCTAAACCTCACAGCAGTTGATAAATCACCAATTTTACCTACCGTACATACTGACATATAAGCAGAATTTAAAACACCAAAAAGTAAAGATCAAATCGGGGGTCGAGGGGGGGTCGGCTTATATGCGCATAAATACCTGGGACAGCATTTTCCTTGTATCGCATCACCACCGATAATAAACAGCAAGTCGAACAAATGGTGAAAAATATCATTCCACTTACATCATCACACACTAATAAATGAAATCCACACAATCTACAACTATAATATTTAATAATTATTTTAACTGTACCACTGATATGCAGTAATGCAAAAAAAATCACATTGTCTATTCCGAATGTGGCAACAAACATTGGCAAAATCTTGGCAATTTGAATGTAAACAGTTGACAATGTGTGTGTCGGATCCTGTAATAAGTGCGACTTGTAAAGTGATTTAAACAGTCTTCAAAAAGATCACAACGCGGTCAATTACGAAATCCATCGCACGATGGATTCTGGGTTCATCGCGTCATTTGTGTGTGTGTGTGTGTGTGTGTGTTCGAGGGTGTTAAAACCATCATTTGATTCATACACTCGGTATGCGCTGTGTCTCAAACAAAGCAGCACAGTAGGAGACATTTGGATGAACCATGTCTCCATAAACAGATTACACAGCAGATTAGGAGCATTTGCGTTAAAGGCGTATTTGTCTTTTTTTTTTTTTTTTATTGTGGGTTTCCTTATAGTTAAAGGCGTATTTGTCTTTTTTTTTTATTTTTTATTGTGGGTTTCCTTATATGTATGTGACACTGCAACACTTAAAAAAAAAAAAAAGACAAACACTAAGACTCAGTTAATTCCCAGCCGGTTTAATTTGAAAATGTCTCCCCTTTAAAGTGCCGTCATTTAGGGTAGGTTGAGTAATGGCGCTGGAAATTTACTGCTGTTCCAAATTACAAACCATTAGCAATATCAGCGCAGTAAAGAAGGACCCTCACCCACACTTGTGCAAATGTGCTTCTTGAAAGTGTTCCAAGTGTGTAGGAACACGTATGTGCATGTGCATGTGTGTGTGTATTGAGGTAGATAAACACATGCAAGGAAGAACATTCAGGAGCCAAAAAAAATAAATAAATAATGGGCTACTTACCGCAACTTTGCTCCCAGTTATCTGCATGCAGCGATCAGCGGAGAAGGTTAATGTGCAAAAAGACACAAACAGCACAATTATTTGTCAGTCAGGCCACAGAGTCTTCTCTCTGTTGCACGGTGATGCATTAGTGTAACTGGTGTCACATCAAACGTTCTCCGCACAATTATGGCACAAACTGTAACAGCTCTGCATTTAAAACAGCCAACAAGGGAGAACTTGTAATTACAAACAATAAAACCTGAAGATGATGTTTGTGCTTTGGAAGAATTGAGCATTTTCCCAGATTCTTTGATTCTATGCAGTATATACTGTACATGCGGAAAGCAAATATTTATTTTAATGGAAGGATGACTTTTACTGGTTACTGGTTTTAAAGGGATTTGAATTTTTAATGGAAGGATGACTTTTACTGGTAAAAGGATTCGAAATGTTGTGTTGCGCGCAACACCAACCATGAAAAGGGGGGAAATCCACGAAGTATAGGCGAGATAGTTACTATAAATATTTACCTATATATTTACCCTTTACGAACCTCCCCCGCACTGTTATCAACCCTCCCTAGACTGTATTACCCTCTCCCACACAATTACATGCACAGTAGAGCGTATAATGGAAATATAAGACATGCATATTACGTCAATAAATTATATACACGATATTTTTTAGGTTAGAAAATGTTTTTATATTACGTAAATAATGAAAATATTGGACATTTTTTAATTTTGCTATATTTTTACAGTTTAATTTTATAATAATAATAATATTATGTAAATAATGAAAATATTGGACTTTTTTTTTTTAAAATAAATTTACTGTAAAATACCACGATATAGCGAAACTTCCACGGAATGGATTAAAAAAAAAAATCTGCAATGTTCTAAGGGAGCGAAAGAAGAACCACGATACAGAGAGGGAAAACTAAATATCTTAAATTGCTGAATCTTAAGGATTTGTACCACAACTTTTATATCACCGCACATGGCCGGCCAAAAAAAATCTGCCAATATCAACATCAAAAAATATTTTTTGTAAAATATCTTTGTCACAGTGACAGGCATAGACTTAATGTCTGATCTTTCCAGTGTGGACAAAGGCACGTGTCTCACAGAGTCTGAGAACTGAACCTAATCAGTTGCCATTACCACTCAACACTAGGTGTCACATTCGTGCGACGGAGAAACATTAAGCTCCTGGAGTCGAGACGTATCCTGGAGTTTTGGTTTAACTTCTGCCAATGATGCCAGTTAAAAGTTGTGTTTATGTCACTGTGGTGAAGATTGTTCTTACGGCAGGAGGCATCTGTCAGCAGAGTAAAACTTGTCTAATCTGTGACTGAGTGACTTGTTTTTTTTCCAATACAGGTTTCGGAGAAAACAAGTTGGAAATCTCTCTTTTTTTTTTTTTTTTTTTTTTTACAGCCTCTTTTTTATCTCCTGTTTTCACTCCATGGTTCCATTCCATCTCTTTCAATCTGCTTTTCCATTTCTTTTATTGTCAGAATCAAACTCTGTAGTGATTTGATGCTCGACTTCCTGCGTCTTCACTTTTCTACAGGGGGTTTATGAATGCAGTAAAGTCTGTTTTACGTGTGCCGTCACCTGACCAAACACATGCTACTTTTAAATTGAAATGTGCATCTACATTTTTTTTTTTTTTTTCCTCACTGTGCGGTGAACGCGGCAGATTACTGTCTGAAGGCCGTTGCACAGAAAGAGGCAGATTGAAACTACCCTGTCAAAAAGTCACCGCAAGAACTGCACAAATCAAACAGGAAACAGTTGTCAGTTAGGTAGTAAATGGATACTTTTTAGCTGACAAACAATGTTTTTATCCATCAGACTAAGGGGCCATGAGGGGCCTCTACAGATATATATTTTTAAGGCATTAACATTGCCAAAAATTCAACATTTAGATGTTGAAATATCAACCAAATACAAGTCAATTACTAACAGTAAAACTAAATATTTTAAAAGACATCTTGAAAAGATTGGCCTCTGATGGAGCACTTGGAATGAGTGATACATCCAAATGTTTTTTTTTTTTTTTTTGTTCAGCAACACTGTGTATTTTCCCAATCTGATTTAGTAATCATCCTGTACGTCCAAGCAGAACATTACACAACTTGGAAATCAATGTTTTTTTGTTCTCGGGCAGAGGCGAAATTCCACGAACCCCAGTTCTGTGAACAAATGCATTCATGAGTCCCTTCAGACGAGCAGTTTGGCTCGACAACAAGCACAACAGAGAAGGCCGGTTTACAGCATCCAAGAATGGCCCCGCGCCTCCATCAGGTACAGCTCTAACATACCGGCTGAGCCTCCAAGTGTCCCATCAAATCCTGAAATATGTCAGGAAATGATGCCGTGCTCCTGCTGCTTGGACTCTTTGTGTGGTACAGTAAAAAAAAAAAAACATCTATTTTTTTTTTTTTTTTTCTGAAAAGGAGAATCTCTATGAGATCATCGTTGCTGAATATAACTGAAGTCATCACTTCTTTCTTTTTTTCTTAAAAATGGTTTTGCAACTGTTGCAAATATGCTTTGCTGCTAGCACAAACACACTTTGCTCTTTCGGATTAATCACGCTCCGGGTGTGTGTCAATCTGCTAACGCTGCAGAATTTTTTATTAGCGAAAGGCTGGAAAAACACCTAAGAAGGAGTCATACTGATAAATTAGTGCTTATTATTATTTTTTTATTTTTTTTATTTTTTTTCACTGATGTTGATGATCCTTTGAAACTTGGGAAGTTTTTGACCAAAAAAAATCACAGACATCATCTTCAGGATTCACAGACAAGAAAACAGCCTAGGCAGAAAAACACAAATGCTTTCTCATTTTATAGTTTGATTTTTTTTTTTAATTGAAATTCAATGCGGTATCTTGTTCTCAAAACAAATTCCTTAATTTTTCCAAGCCCTACGTCTAACTGGAGTATTCACACAGAGAAACTGCCTGACCATGTTGCTACTGTGTAAATATACTCACAGGCTACTTCATTAGCTACATATTTTTAAACCTGGACCTTGACAGGAATATTTAATTACAGGAAAACTCTATTCAAAGATAAGCAGATTTAAATTGACTTTAAGGACCTTCAGACCAAGCCTTAGAAGAGGGAAACTTTAAAAAAAAGAAAATTCAGTGCTGACTAAGATTGTTGTGTTTTTGTTTTTTGTTTTTTTGTTTTTGGTCTGTAAGCAGTCTGGAATTCTCTCTCAAACAAGCCTATAGGGTGAAAAGCTTTGGTTAATAACAAAAAAACACATTTTAACTTAGTGATTCAAGCAGCGATGAATCATTTACTACTGTGAGCTAACATTAAAGCACTACCTTTTTAGTTACATGTGCTAGATATATATGTGTATATAAAATACATACATACTGTATAAATATAGATACATACAAATACACATATATACAGTATACTGATATTATACTGATATATATATGTTTATATATACATACATATATACATACATATATACATACATATATACATACATATATATATATATATATATATATACATATATACGCACACATATACATATGCCATTTTGCCTACTTTATGCTTTTTTATTAACTTTAAAAAAAAAATATTGATCAAGTATAGAAAATATTATGCTTTTTTATTAACTTTAAAAAAAAATATTGATCAGGTAGAGAAAATATTTTTTTACTTCCTCTATAATCCTGACACATTTTTTATATGTTAATATAACTACCTACTGTGTTTTTATAATGTGGAAATTAAAAGCCTTTGTTTCATGTGAATTTCAAAATCAAATGTAGATATTTCTGCCCTGAGCCCTGCACCTTTTGAATACATATTGAATACATTATATTTCTTTGGTTTAAACTGTAAAACCTCAGGGTTTTATAGTTGCTGAAAAGCCTGTATGAAAACTGGTCACATCTGAAAACATTTCTCCCTTTTAATTTCCATCATTATTATTATTATTAGGTCTTACGCGGAGAGATTATTGCCTCTTTTTTTTATCTGAGTGATTATAAATCTGATTTATATAAATTTGTCAGACTCTGGAGGAGTACGCACTCAATACTACTATAATAAAGGCCGCGGTTGATCGGAGCCAAGGACAGAACCATTATGAGAACAAGATGGCACATTGACGGTCACATCAGAATAAACATTACTCAGATTAAAACAGCAACGAACCATGTTTTCTACAAGACCCTGGAATTAAAGCAGCACAGTATTAGACAAACATGTCGACATACTACACAATTAAACCCATCATTTTCTATCATCATAGATTAACTTTATGAATGCCATTCCATCATTATTTAGAACTCAACTTTAACCCCTCATTTTCGGGGGATGTCAGTTTTTCTAATGCCACTTTCCTAATTCCCTTAATATTCAGGGATGTGCCTTTATTTTTTAAACATTTTTTAACCCTTTCATGCATGACAGTCACTACAGTGGACAGCTATTAAAATGTCATTTTCTATGATAAGAATAGGTTTTGATTGCAGTGTTGCATATAAGCCTCTACAGTGGACGCCTGAGAATCACCCAACACTGCCATACAGTGGTCAGCCTTTGCAACTGCAGAATAATTGTGTCAACATTCAAAAAGAAAATTTGGTGTATAAAAACAGAACCAAATCAGTTCTTATTTTTATGTCTAAAAACACATAAAAACACTTAGTAACATTTTTTTAAATCCGTATATCATGGGTCATGCATCAAAGGGTTAAACATAAAGTCAGAGTAAAGTAATTATAACATTCAAAACCACTAGGTCAAAACGAAAAAGTTTAACTTGGATTGTGACAGATGTCTGTTTACTGTGCAGCTTGACCCTAATGATATCCGTCATCCTGCTGCCGGAACACTTAGAGATTTAAGAGATTTTAGAGAAAACATTATTTCAATTGGTTATTGTGTTAGTTTCAAAGAAAGTCAGACAGTGTTGACGAGACTGAGACGTTAAAAAAAAAAGAAAAAGGAAACATGAGAAATGAGGTGAGAAGATGAGGGAGAGCGTTTTATGCAAAGCTGATGGTCACGAATTTGAACAGAGAGTGAGGGCAGAAAAAGCAGAGAGAACCACTGCGTCCCAGCTCGAAAACAAATAAAGACTGATTTTTTTTTCTTTTGCAAAAGAGTTCTGGGTCAGGTGGTAATTCGCTCACGTCCTGCTGTGACGCCGTGGTACATCACAGACTTGTTCTCCATCTTTTTCAGTGATGGACCACCGGTGAGGTGGCAGAACATCCAGGGAGGGAGAAAAGAAATTACTTTGACTTTTCATTCGAAAGACACCTTAGATAAAGAGTCTTTGGATTTTATTATTTATTAACCCAGGACGTTTAGCTTTATTGAAGGCAGCCCTTCGATACATCTGCAATATTATGGCTCTGGCATTAAATAAAGATTGCAGTCGATGTTGCCTAAAGAAAATAAAGTACTTTGCAAAAAAAATAATTCAAGATCAAAATTATTAGCCCACTGGTCCTAACTGTTTGTCTCCCTGACTGTAAAGGTTTTGTCTTTGGTTTACTGAATATATTCTAGTTCTTCAACAGTTTCCAAGACATAAGGTTTACTTTTAAATTCTCTCATATTTGATCAAATCTAAACTAGTGACGGCTCGATACAACTTTCTCATGTCTGATACTGCAACTTGGAGTATCCGCCGATACCAATGTCAATCCGATACCTTCTTTTCTCCGAGACTATTTGATGACTGCCGTCGCTGGGGCGATAGCGTACACGCTTACAGTGTGTCACGCAAAGTTAAGGTGATGTTGTTCAATCCTGAAATTTGGAACATGATCGGGCCGATACCGATCCTGAGTATCAGATCGAGCCAACCCTAGTCTAAACTAACTTTTTTCTCGGATGAGAGGCGGAACGTCTTCTTGAGAAAATGTCACGTCCAGTTGCCTAACAAAACTCTTCAACCTCAATCTTAAGTTATATACTGTATATACATATATATATACATATATATATACATATATATACACATATATATACATATATATAGATACATATATATATATATATATATATACATATATATATATACATATATATATACATATATATACACATATATATACATATATATAGATACATATATATATATATATATATATACTGTATATTAGCAAGTAAGATTAACATCTGTTTTTTACCTTTCATAGTTTAGTGGCTCTACTACGAAAGCAAACGCTGGTTAGCGTTGTGTATCAATAAATATGTCAGGCTTTTAGGTGGCTAATAATTTTGACCTTGGTTATTGTGGGTGTTTTTTAAATAATTTGTTTGTGTGCAAAGATGCTTCTCTTTTTCTTTTTTTTGTAAAGAACTGCATTTCACTACTGGAAAAAAAGTATTTATTCTTTAACTGTACAAAACCAGACAACAAATTTAGAAAGACACTCCAAAGTACCAGAGAGAATTCAAATAGGATTTTCTGTAAAAGTTGGATCAAAATATTGATGCACATGAGAAAACTGGGACACGGGCAAATACTAGGACATGTTCCTGGTGGTGTCGTGATCTACATTTTCATGTATCTAAGCCCTGTAGTGAACTGAAAACTTTTTCTTTTTTTCCAGATAAAAAAAAAGGTTATATGTGAGAAAACAAAAAAACAAAAAAAAAATCATCTAAGTTTTGATATGGGAATTGGAAAAAAAAAACTGTTGACATTCATCAAAGTCCCACTGGTGGCTGTAATGCAACACACTTCAAATTGTTTTCCATCGAAATCTAGTTAAAGATGATCAGCTGTCAGACTTTCATTATGCTCATCATCTAGTCGAGGAAATA
>NC_024321.1:957929-961925 GCF_000523025.1 Cynoglossus semilaevis
ACACAGCTAAACGGAGACACACCCTTCATCCAACCCCCCCCCCCGCCCGCCCGCCCGTCCACACTGTTGCAGAGAAATATTTGCCGAGAAAAAAAAGACAATGATTCAAATTCACAGTGAGAAAAAGGAACAAAAATAAAATCCAAAAAAGGCTCCAACGACGTCCCCATGAATCACCATCACATTAAAATTAGCATTTTTTCCATTTCCAGTTCAGCACCTTTTAGTGGATGTTACATGCACAACATCCACCGGAGGTAGCACGAGTCCCAGACACTGATCAGAAATTAGGCAGAAAACGAAAAAAAAAAAAAAAAAACCTGACTAAGAAAGACTGTTGTGGACATGTGTAACCTACAGAATTGATGAATGGCTGTAGTTCATTTTAGAATGGCTGTTTTAAATATGTAGCATTGTTGTCTAATGTCAACGAAAAACTCTTAGCAGTAGAGATGGGCGATACCTGATGTTTTAATTTGTTATGTTACCGATTCTTTTTTTTGGCATACAGTGGAACCTCGAGATATGAGCCTCTCGACAAACGAGTATTTCGAGATTTTTTGGGTTTTTTTTTTGCTTTGAGATACGAGTAAAAAGCACTCGGACCAGTCCACGTCACCGCGCTTCACGTGTTCGTCGACTTCCGTACGCATCTCCCGCAAGTCTTGCGTATTGTGTTTGCTTTATCTACGTGATTTTCTCTTTATTTTGTGTGCGTTATTCTTCATAATAGTGATGAGTCCTAAGAGAGTGAGTGGTAAGGATGGTAGTGAGAAGAAGAAACGCATGATGACCATGAAAATAAAGAATTAAATTGTCGATAAATGACCGGGTTTTCCAAAAAAATAATTAAAAAAAAAAAAAAAAATCTGAAAAAAAAAAAAGAAACACGTAAGTTAAGTTAATTTTAAAGTTTATGTAAGTCACATAGTGTACGTGTAAGGTACGATACGGAATCAAGTGTCTTCGTACGGGCCAACTTATTAGCCGTTACTGTATCGTCTGTCTCGAAGGTAAGAACTCATGATTGATTTTTTTTTGTGTCTCTATAGCAATTAAAACATGTTTTTCCATTGTTATTAGCACTAATAAGGGAGTTTTTTTACAGGACCGGAACGGATTCATTTTTCTGTTATTTCTTATGGGAAAAAAAATGATTCGAGATACGAGCACCTCCAGTCATGGAATGGATTACGCTCATATCTTGAGGTTCTACTTTACATTTCATAATATTGGTAGCGCCGGTCCATTTGCAGCTTTGTGGTGAATTTTGTCTTGTGTCTTGTGTCTGTGACTGTGAAGCCTTCATGTCCTTCTCTTTCGAACAGACCTACAGCTCATTCACCTTCAGGGTATTCATATAAAACTGTGATGCGCAGGTGCTCTGGGGTAGAAGTGTGTGAACCTGCCCGAACCTGTGCACTGATACATCCTCGCTGACATTCAACACACTCCTCCTTCTCTCTTTCGCCTTCTTCAGTTCTATTAAGCATGATAGCACTGACAGAAATCACACTCTGTCCTCCTCCATCTTTTCCATCACACACACACACACAGTGTCTCTCTCTCTCTCTCTACGTTATTATTCATTTGAATAAAATATCAGCGCTCACGAAAAGCACGATGAGCCCCGTGAGGAATTCAATCACCTCGGATAATCATTATTATCAATAATGCCAGTTAATTACCATAACAATGAGCAAAGTCATAAATGATGATGTCAGGAGAGCCGTAGCAGCTTCTACACACGGCCAGGACACTTATTACTGGGGCTTTATTATCATCATCTTTTCCTACTGGAAACATGCGACTTCTTTTTAACAAGATTTGCAGAATGATATAAGATTTCATCAGATAGTTGCACTCTACGGTCAAATCAAAACGACAGCGGCGCAGTGGAAGAATTTAAGCCGCCGAACAGAAGATTTTAGGTTTGAATCCCATCGTCCTAAACCATCAAATTTCTTAATTATTTATCACAGGGATATCTATAATTATTTTTGCATTCTTCTCATCTCTAACCTTGGGTTATCTTTGAGCTACTATTATCTTTTGTAGTTTTATTTTTCCCTGAATCTCTTGCTTCCTAATGTGTATATGTCAATGTATTTTATATAGCATTTAGGCTTTGGGTAAACTTTTAGGTCATTACTCAAATGTTTTTGAAATATACTCATTTGCATTTGGCAAATTTAAGGAAATATTTTCCCCAGCGAATTTTGATTTTCAGCTTCAGTTGCCTTCAGCTTTGATTTATTTTTGAGTTTTTGCAAATATTTGATCGTGTTTGAGCGACAGTATGGGTGAAGGTTTGCTTAATTTGCACAGTAATTTAGTATTTTTGTTTAACTTTTTAAATAAATGTCTCTGGGTCGCGTACAGCTTCGAAGAAAAAAAAAAGAAAAAAAAATTTTTTTGACGCAGTCTTATGTTTGCAGATGTGATCAGAGATCACAGGTTCGCTTTATAGATCCCAGCCTTTCTGTATGGACTTTGCATATTCTGTGTTTCTATATGAACTCTGATTTCAACACACGGATTTGAATTTGATTTTATAGTTCACTCTAAATTGACAGGTATGATTGCGATTGTGTGCATCCCACCTTCGTCGAATGACTGCTGGGATCGAGGCCCCCTAAAATGTGATGTAAGCAAATTAAACTTTGATGTAAGCAAATTAAAACTGTGTGTGTGTCTAGACAGAAAACTGCCTGAAATCATTGTCTCGTTGTCGTGCTCCTCACACCCGACGAACAACAAGACAGACAGACAAACCGCTACCAGCGGGCAAACAACGTGCGCAGATAAACAACCGCACAACACAGTTTTCATGCAAAGTGCTGACCATCCACCTAGAAAGAAGGGAGAGATTGGTTTTTGGAGGCCCCTTTGTTTGAGTCAAAAGATTGAAAAATAAACAAATACTGAAAATAAATCAAAGTTTCGTGATTCAAGCATGAACACGTGAGGGTGAAATAAGGAATGACATCAGCGAGGGATGAAGGGGAGTATAAAAAAAGTTGGAGATGAGTTAAATGATACGTCATCGACGACAACCTGCCCAACAACTGAAAACATTAAACTCAAAAAAAACATAACTTCACTCACAGATTTAGCCGTGGCCGAGATGTACTGGACCACCATCTCTCGTTTAGTGCTCAGGTCTTTTCCACGCAGAGGAGCCTTACGGTCTTCATTGAGGTTCATGTCCTCCTGGATACACAAACATAAATAAAGGCACAGTGAAGATTTTTTTTTTTTTTTTCCTAATCGCCAGAGACAAAAGAAATGACATTGAGTGACAAAGAAAAACTCTTCAGAATCAAAAAAAAAAAGAATTGAAACCCAAACACAAACACTAACCAAAATAAGATGGGGGAAAAAAAAACAAGGTTGGTCAAGCTATGAAGATCCTGCAAATTAAGATACTGGATAACATGTTGTTGATATCTACTCTATTCTTAGTGTATTTTTTTTAAATAATCAATCATTCTTACAACTTTTACCCTTTAATGTCTCTTTTCTAGGATGGACAGCACCAATGACCTAGAAGCATGAGGTAGATTTACACCAGACCTGTACTGGGAACTAGACATTTCCACACCAAATTTCAGAATCTGAAAAGCACCACGACAAACAGACACCATACCATCAACAAGGCCGTTTAGGTTTCGTTAAAACAAAAAAAAAAAAACACATAAAAAGTCCTACTAAAAGGTCTTTGGATTGGGGATGTGTTGAAAACAGGGACCAAAACAAACCCAATTTAATAAAAACAAAATCCCAAACCTCATTCAGTCTAACAACAGGGAAGTAATTCAGGTTTTTCAAATTATATCATGTCCTTCTACAGCTGAATCACTTCTTTTCTCCTTTTGTCCGACTCACGTGGCGTAGCGACGGGAAATAAAGACAGTAATAATTAGTCCTTGAATCAAAAAAAAAAAAAAAAAAAAAAAAAAAAAAAAAAAAAAGCTGGCAAGGCGGCGGAAAAAA
>NC_024321.1:961950-972067 GCF_000523025.1 Cynoglossus semilaevis
AAACTGGAAACAACATTGCTTCTACTGAGGGCATGCAATCACATCAGATGGGCTGAAAAGGCAGTATCTGTGTGTTATTGGGAGTATTATCTTTGTGCCTTCTTTAATTCTGCATCACAAAAGATGTCTTTCATGTGAGAGACGCGAAAGGGATGGAGCGAAGGCCGGACAGAGCACTAAAAGCTCGGGAATGACATGATGATTAGAACGGAGGGGGATGTTTATCAGAAGCACTCACTCACAAAGAGATGGCTCCAATGAAGAGAAAGAAAATAAAATATCCTCCTCCGTCTTTTAAGGATGAGGAGAAGGGGTGGGGTGGGGGGGAGCTTTAGATGTGGAGCCATGCTGCCCTCTGCTGGTCTAGGAGAGCGGAGAGAGAGCAAAGCCTCCTCTGACTTGGGGGATCTGACAGACCGTAGTAGTCAGACACAATGTAGTTATGATAAGATAAGGGTGTCACTTTTAAGTAGGATCACTGTATTATGTAACAGTTTGAGCATCTAACCACTCGCTGTCGTACTCAGTCTGATTCTGCGTCCTTTGTCAGTGATGCATGAGCCAGAATATCATCTAGGCCACGGTGACCCAAATTCTCACTACAACTACATTTCCTCTAGTTGTATTCTTAGAGCTTGGAAAAAAAAATAAAATAAAAAAGAACACTACATTTTCTAGCGGAAAGGGAAAAGGGAAAAAAAAATTGGAACTCTCACAATTGGCAGGTTTTCCAACTGATGGAAACCAGCAGTGTTTTAGTAATTAATCTTTGAACCCTGCTAATTTATCTGCTTAATTGCCATTCAACAAATGAGGCGAGATGTGTCAGGGAGTGAGTATGCTGGAGAGGGAATCGGCGCAATGAGCCTACGGGAGGATTGCCAAGGGGGGGGGCACACTGAAGGAATGAGCCCTGTGTGTTCAGTCTCCAAAATGATTAATGCTCTTTTATTTAATATACACTCACAGGCTTGATAAAAAAAAAAAAAAACTCCCAGGATATGTCCAACTATGTTGCTGGTGCAGCTAAAGTGATGAGATCTGAGTTTTTGGATAAACGTCAGAGGGATTTGCAAGAAATTCACAGGCTTGATATCGTAAAAAAAAAAAAAAGAAAAGAAAAAGAAAAAAAGAGGATGTTAATGCAGACAGTTCTCTGAAATCAGGTTTGGAGCCAATGACTATTTTTGAAAGTGTGTGCCAACTTGTTAAGTCTTTCTTTCAAATTAAAAACCCTGCTCCAATTGCAAGGTTAACTGCCGAGTCACGATTGGTCCACACCAAGCAGAGTGACAGATGGTTCCATTATACACAGTTCTATTTAATTTAGACAGTTTTATATAAAGTGGTATGGTAGCAGGTCTATATTTTCTCAAACTTAAGTATTAACCTGAATCCTATAAGAACGTTTAGTATAGAGTATTATAATTAATACCTCACTACATCACTTTTTCTTGACATTTGAAAACAAGAAAAACGAGCAGACAGGTCAGAAGGTCAAAATGCGCACCAACATGCCATCTGTACAAAAGGAGAGATGGACCAGTGACCTACCTGCTGTGAGGCAACAGCAGTTCCCACTACCACCACTGTGCGGCCTGTGGTAAAAGCAGCAGCAGCAGAAAGTGGTGGGGTAAAAAAAAAAATTCAGGTACTGTTTAACAGTCGTGACTTAAATGATTTTGTGATTTAACGGCCCATGTTTGAAAAATACAAAGACTATACAGTGGAACCTCGAGATACGAGCGTCCCGACATACGAGTATTCCGAGATACGAGCAGGCCTTTGAGCAAATTTTTTGCTTCGAGACACGCGTAAAGATTTGAGATACGAACACGCTTAGAGACGCCGACGCTAGGTGGTCGAGCACTCGGAGCAGCCCGCGGCGCCTCACTCGTTCACTTTGTACGCATCTCCCGCGAGTCTTCCGTATTGTGTTTGCGTTATCTACGTGATTTTCTCTCTATTTTGTGAATTATTCTACATATTAGTGATGAGTCCTAAGAGAGTCTTGACTTGTGTCTACGTACGAGCCGACTCTTTTCCCTCCCTCCCTCCTCCTCCTCCGCACATGCCGCCATTAGCCGCTACTGTATCTGTCTGTCTTGAAGGTAAAAACTCATAATTAAATCCACATTTTATTTTATATCACAGGACTCTATAATTTTGTGTGTGTGTGTATATGTCGCTATAGCATTTCAAAACATGTTTTTTTCCATTGTTATTAGCACTAATAAGGGAGTGTTTAGAGGCCCGGAACAGATTTATTTTATTCTGAAATCCGTTAAGAGTAAGTTAATAAATAAGTTAATTCTAAATTTATGTAAGTTATGTAGTGTACGTGGAAGGTACGGTACGGAATCAAGTGTCTACGTACGGGCGAACTCCCTTCCTTTCCTCGTCCTCCGCCAAACATTAGCCGCTAATGTATCGTCTCTCTCTCGAAGATAAGATCTCATAATTAAAACCATATTTTTAGCAATTAAAAACATGTTTTTACCATTGTTATTAGCACTAATAAGGGAGTTTTTAAAGGGCCGGAACTGATTTTTTTTTTTTTTCTGTTATTTCTTAGGGGGAAAAAATGATTTGAGATACGAGCACCTCGAGTTACGAACTCGGTCCTGGAAGGGATTATGCTCGTATCGCGAGGTTCTACCGTACTGATTTTGATTAGGAGTTAATCATATTAGAAATATGACCCAACAGACAGAAGCCGCTGAACTGTCTTCTGCGCGTCTACAAACACGACCTCATCTGGCGAACCGCAGACCGACAAAAACAGCAATTAATGACAACCATCAAATGCTTCTGACAGTGAAATAAATACACGGCGGTCGCAGCAGCACCAATGTTGTGGTGATGAAGGGAAAGAAAAAAAATCTCAGAAGAGCAAAAAAAAATCAAGACGCATAAAAATGTTTCTCCTCTGACTGTGACAAATCGATCATTTTGCCCACAAGCCTGCTCCATGAAAGTGTCAGCGCAGACACACAAACACACATAGAGCGACGCTCTGTGTCTTTCTCTCTGTTATGGGCTGGTTTTTAATGTCCGGGGTTGGGGTGAAACTGCCGACGGATCACAAAGACCTTATTAGTAGGAGTGACACAGGCCCCATATAGAGCTACATAAAACCTGGATATAGCGGCGACGGCAGAGCAATGTGACATTCCTTCACTGCTCAGTCGTCTCTACAAGCACCTCACATCCATACGCTGCTACTTACAATAAAAAAAAAAATAAATCTAGGAAGAATGGTTCCAGAGAAACAAGAGCACGTTGCCACCACATCCATCCTAATAACAATGTCAGCTCGTGATAGCTGGGGCCAAAGGAGGAACTCCTTAAACAGGAGTTTTTCCATCGAGGGGAATTTTATTGTTGCTATTTCAGGGCAGCTTCTGTCATGTGTTTTCACAGTTGCGTAATTTCTTGACTAACTTTCTGTGATTTGTCAATATTTTACCTACATGTAAGAAACTTGGATTATTTTTTTTTCTATTTTAGTTATTGTTGTGTTTTACTTATTCCTTCGACATTTTTTAATACTTTTCGTAAACATCATTTGGTTGCTGTTTTACAAACATTTTATCCAAAATGTAAACTGTATAGAAAAAAAGAAATACAAAGCCTTAAAGTTCAGGCCTTTTATGTTTCCGCTGACTCCCTGCCGAGATGCAAATCCTGGACATCAGCAGATTTATTTATTACAGTGTAGTTTTTGATGAGCAACTTTGAAATCCAGCTGTGCGTAGCCTGGAAAATGCAACATGTATTTTACCTCGGTAACTTAACGGTAGTTTTATGGACATACTTATGCTTCCGATGCCAGTTTTTAAAAAAAATTATATCACGGACTTCAATTTGTTTGTTGTTGTTTTTTTTTTTGTTTTTTTTTTCCCCCCACCCGACTGCTGAAGTGTGTTTCCCATCTTCTGTCCACAGCCTTTGATGACCTGTCACTATTAGGCAGTGTGCAGTTCAGGCCTCGGAGACACAGAAAACAATGGTGTGAACTGCAGCGAGTCATTAATGCACAGGAGGGGGTCTGGTTAATACGACCAGGGTCAGTCATCCAGCACACATCTGAGACTGGGGCATGTAGCTCCATCACAACAATCAATAACAGGGAGGGAGTGAAGACAAAAGACTACAAATGTCGGGGTGGTGTGACATGAACGGCGCAAAGGCTTCGGAGGAGCTGATTACAGCAGAAGAAAAAAAAAAACAAATACTGTCAGTGCTTTCATCAAAGCAGAAAAGTTCACACTCACGTCGCAGTTCTGGCTTCCAAACCGTACACATCTAACTAATTGTTCTTTTGTTCTCTCTTCCTTTTTTTTGTCTCGCGTTCATTACTGTTTTCTTCAGGAGCCAGGCGCTAACTGACACGGATGTGGCTTTGTAGGTTGTAGAAAATCTTATTTTTTGATTATATAAAACTACATTTTGCCAAATATGAAGTTGATGTAAAGGATGGCGATGATGTTGATCATCAAGTTGGGGTATTTTTTTTTTTTTTTTACATGAACTTCTTATGAGTTTGTTCAATAGTGAAAGTGAACTACTTTGTCATTGTGACACCACTGCAACACAATTAAACGTAACCTCGGCTTTTAACCCATCATTAAAGTCAGCAGGGGGCAGCTCAAGCGCACGGGGAACAGCGTGTGGGGACGGTGCCATGCTCGGAGCACCTCGGTGGTAACTTGGCAGCTGTTGGAGTCCAACCTGAAACCCTCCGGGACCCAAGTCTACTTCCTTAACCACCGCAGCCCCTAGTATAGCAATCGGGTCATTTTAACCGAGCCAATAGTAATCAGATATTTTCGTAAGTAGTCCGATATTTAACGCATAGTTAGGCTTCCTCAAATATGTTTTTGCTGATACTAGTTTGAGACACACGTTTCCATCCATCCATCCATTTTCAGCTGCTTATCCATTACCGAGATCACATTGCACCGCACCAACCCCCCCTAAACCTTCCTGCAGGTGGTGAGTCCACTGGAAGGTACCAACCGCCCTAACCCGGGATTCGAACTTGCCCAGGAGGGGAACCCTGGGGGTCCACACCAATGACAGAGACGTTGCCTCTGGGCCAAAGCGCCACGAGACACATGTTTACTACAGTTTATTTGACGTACAAAAGAACTTTAGCCAGGTCAAATTTGAACTTTCCCGTCATTATTTTTTTGGGTCTACCAAAACAAGAAAAAGGTACACAAAAGAACTTTAGCCAGGTCAAATTTAAACTTCCCCGTCATTATTTTTTTGGGTATACCAAAAAAGAGTTTTGTGTAGTTCTGGACTTAGCAAAGACAAACAGTAGCAAGTAGTAGGTCTCGTGGTTTTTCTACCACAGCAGAAAAGTTAAGTATTTGACATTCTTCTTCTATTTGATTTCATTACTGTAATTATATTTCTCCACCCTGAGAAATGTCACGGTTACGGCGCCTGTGGCGTGCAGTGTGTCACTGAGCCGGTGGAATCCTGGCTTTAATGTCACGCAGACGTGAGCACAAACACAGTAATTGAGAGGTGAAGTGAGTGACAGGGATGAGCAGCCAGGCAAGAAAACACTAAGCAGCAGGTCTGATGAAAACCAGGAGCACCGCTGCATCCCTGTGGCCCTGCCGAAAAGGACTATTGTATGAGGGGACCACACACACACAGACACACATTGACAGACAGAGGCGCGTGCATCGGGAGAGAGGCATTATCTACAATGGTCCACACGACCTGAGCGATGGAGCCAGAGTAATTCCACTCCACACTTCAAAGAGATGGTCTGAAAGCTTTTTGTTAGATTTCAATTCTCCACTACATGAGGCCACGGAGAAAAATCTGAAGTGTGACAGAGCTTTTGACCCTGGCTGATCAGCGTGAAGAGAATTCCAAACTAATGTTTTTTACCACACCAAAGTTGCCAAATGAAAATGTATGAGGGTGAGGGCGGATAGCATGGTAGAAAATACCAAACAGGGATTTTGTTTTTTTTTTTTAAATATTATTAACTATATGCTTCATCAATTATCCTGTCCAACCGGCGTGGGCAAACTTGTTGACCCGCGGGCCACAACTGTCCTAAAATTGACCAAGGGGGACGGGTCAGGAGCGGATAGATGGAGCGTTTGTGTAAGCTAAGATAAAGGTTAAAATGCTAACTTTTATCATTTTCTACGCCATCTACTGGGGAAACGTTGGTATTGCAGGGAAAAGGCAGAAGTATAATGATAATATGAATAAATTATATAATATGGAAAAGTTTGGCGGCCTAGCATAAAAAGCTAAACGGGTCACACCTGGCCCCCGGGCCTTAGTTTACCCAACGTTTGCTATACAAGCAAAGTAAGGCATTAAATGAGTTGCAAAGGCACTGGAACAATTGAGTCCTTTTATTTACCGATGTTCTTGGCTTCCTTTTGGCAACGTTTGAAATTAACAAGCTATTTCTATCCAAAATTTACAGCTCTTTTCCCGTTTAGCTGTTATGTGCTCTATTTGAGATCCGTTTCAGCTTTTCTCAAAGCTGGGCTTGGTTGTTTGAATATCATCTGTCGTAGATAACTTTAAAGGAACTTATTGTAAATATGTAGTTAGTTGAAGTTGACTATTACCTTTCCTGAGCTACAGTTATCTCTCCTAGCTAACATCTCCTAGCTATTAGCCATGACTATGACACTACTAACAGTTATCAGAGTTGGTTAAAATAAAAAAAAACACTAATTAATTATAATAAATTGATCAAAAGTTTGAGGTTTGGTACGGCTCGTGGGCCAAAACCAGGCCGCTAGGGGGTTCAATTTGTCCCGCGTGCTAAACTTTGAAAGCAAAAAAAAAGCACAAACACTACATGTTTCGTGTTTTTTTTTAACAAAACAATACAATAATTTATTATTTCATTTAATGTGAAGATGTTCCTATATACTTGTTACATATAGGAGTCAGAATGTCCAAAAGATGGGTGGTGCGCAAATCCTCGAATTCCATTTAATTAAAACAGATGATGACACAGACGTTGGGTTAAAACTGGGAAAAGCCTTTGAAAAGCAGTGAATTTACCAGCATCCTACGCTAACAAGACTCCCAAACAGAAATCTCACCATCAGTAGAACAAGGCTGTGCGGATCTGTGGGTAAACACTGCGGGCGGGCTCATTCAAGTTCTTTTCAAACTTTAAAATCCCTCTATCAACTCCACAAAACAAGTATATTCCACCCATGCGAGGACATTGGGTTTATGCACTACTTTGTGATTTCCGAGTAATACCATGGCGTTTATTTCTTATTCTGATCATGATTATGCTTCAGCCAGGTGTAGTAAAACGCCTTGCCTGATGAAGAAAATCAATCAAACCAACTCACCATCATCTTCTCGAAGAGGTCAATGATCTCCTTCTCTGAGAGGTTCGTGGAGCGGTCGTCGAAGAACAGCTGAGGAACAGGAAGTTCAGCCTGAGTCGACAGGGGATCTGTCGGATGTTGGATCAAGGGCTTTTCCTTCTTCATGCCGGCTTTCCTAAAACTTGTAATGCGATCTCTCTGAAAGGAGAAAAGCAAAGGATAAGAAATTCCTGGAAGTGATTTTGTCAAAAGATATAAATGTATATAAAAGTCATTACATTGAGTAACAAGCAACTATCCGGGACCAAAAGTCATGGAATTCACTCATTAAGCTACTTTCATAAGTTTAATTGAATTTATTAATCTGATAGCATTTGATTTATTACTTATCATCATCATCATCATTTTTTGACACATTTCAAACTCTAATATGAAAAGGGTTTTTTATTTTATCTATGATAGTCTGTTTTCAAATTGTATTTAAATTTGTCTGTTAAAATATCAAAAATTAATTGGTTCAGGTTTTATTGGTAAATATATATTTTTAGCTCATTATCTTTTCTTTTTTTTTATCATTATTTTGTTCTAATTTCCACCTATTGTCGAGGAAAAACACATCCAACTTAGAAGTTAGTTAGTCTGGGTTAGTCAGCTTTCATTCCATGTATAACTTGTGTCTCTCATATATCTAAAAAAAATTAAAATAAAATAAATAAATACGTTTTCACCGCTAATTTATCTGCAGAATATATTTCAGTTCTCTTGCTTCTTCGAGATTCTGCTGGCATTTCCCATAACTTTGTACTTGATAATGTCATAGTTTGTACATGCTTTACTGCCAATAATCTAGAGGTTACTCACCGTCGTAGCTGAAAAAAAACGCTCAGCACAAACACACTGACTACAGTTTGCACTCAGCAATATTGAGAGTTTCTAATATCCATAGGGCACAATTGACAACACACGGTTTAGTTTCTTGTGACCGTGCCTGTGATAAACACAGTATCAGTCTGAAACCAAACCAAAACCGCATGCAACCCGAATGTGTCAGTGTCAGATGAGAAAGAGAAAGACATGCTGAGGTTAAAATAAAAAGAGTGAAATATTTCTGAATGGACCAAACAAATCATCACTGTTTTTAAAAATCACACGTTGATCCTGAAATTTGAACGAAGAAAACGAACGGAACAGAGAGTTTCTAAGAAGTTTCTCTCTCTCTCTTTTGTTGCCGTTGCTGTCATTGATGACGACAAGTAAACGTGTTATTTGCAAAGCCCCCGGTGCAGATGCCGAGCTGATTACATCTTGAATGATTTATGAGCCGCAGCTTCACACGTCCAGCTGCTGCAGTCTGAGCTAACTTTTATTTAAAATGAAAAGTCTCTCTTCGACTCACACACAAATGATGATTGTGTTGGTGGAGAATTACAACATTGGAATTCATGTTTTAATCATGAGGAAAAATCACGAGGCCAGTTTTTGAGAAACAATTCGGTAAAAGGACTAAAAGTTCAGACTGTTGGGTCACAGTGGGAGGAGGTCGAGACACAAAGGAGGCTTTTAAAGGGCATTTCTAAAAAATAAAAAAATAGAAAATCAGAGATAATATTTGCATGTTCTGGTTTACCTTTAGGCATTTCAATTTTTTTTTTTTCTTGTTTAAACAGTTTCTGTTGTTTTGTGTAACTTCAAGTTTTCGGATGCACCTTAGAGCAACATAGAGTAGGTCAGTGGATCCCGACCTATTTTAGCCCGCAACCCAATATTGACATTAAATAATTTCTGCCAAGCCCAGAGACCTTTTTATCATGTTTTTTTTATACTGTGTTCTTTCAAACAATGGATAATGATAAAAGCTACTGCAAAGATTTTAAACTGGCTTCAGATGATTTAAGAGAGAGTGCTTCTTTTCAATCTTCACTTTGTCATGGAATTTTTTTAAATTAATTACTGGACATTTTAGGCAACCCGAAGTTTGAAAACACTGCAGTTGACGGATATTTGAGGCTTTTACTTTTAGCAGTTTCTTGTTGTTCATTATTTAAAAATTTTTTTTTTTTTTCAAATTTGGGATATTTTACCATTCGTTTTTACTGATACAAAAGCCTAATTGATTGTGTTTCAAATGTCCCTTCGCTGCTGTCTGAGTTCTCAGTTTTGCAGATTTGATCCATTCGCATATTTCATCAGATGAGATGAGATGAGATGAGGAAAAGGAAAAAGAGCAAAAGGAGTCACACCAACATCAAAGCAAGCACCTTACCATATCATCAGCCAATGTTTTAATGTGTATGTTCTGTAGGAGGAGGGAAGAGTGCAGAAAAAAATAAAAATAAAAAACACATAACAGAAAAAGGACAACCACCAGAGCACCAGTGTGTTTCATCCCCACAGCTGAAGGGTTTCACATGTACAGTCCGTCCTGGTTATGGACTCACTCAACAAATTAAGATCAACAAAATCTCAGAGGAACATCCACATATTCCCATAGCAATGATGACATGACATGAGCCAATAACCAGAACGCCGTACATGTGCAGGTGACGTGAAGCATTTAGGACACGTAAAATAATTTGAATGGACATTTTGATGGTCAAAAAAAGCACCTCTAATCCCACAGATTTGAACAGACATTTCAAAGTGAGACATAAATATACAGGCAGGTACAAATAGAACAGCAAACATCATTTAACCAGCTCCTCTGGTGACAGTCCCTGAATCTGCCCGTTGGTAAATATTATACCTCTTCAACTGGTGTTTGCTAACAACTG
>NC_024321.1:972102-980108 GCF_000523025.1 Cynoglossus semilaevis
GAGAGAAAGTAAACAAATATATATTGCGTAACACAAATCAGCGCCTTCACCTCACGCACACAATATTTGGGGGGGTTAGAGGGGAGCTACTTCATCCTGCAAACAATGACCAACAATCACACGGAAAACCTCAAGTACAACAATGTCAAATTGAAAAAAAAAAAAAAGGATGTTTCTTGCTTACAAAAGGTCATAAAACTACACTCAGAGCCAACACAAAAAGATCTCTTGGTAAGTGACTCATAAGCTCCACATATAGTAGTGATATCGTAGAATTTCAATAACTTTATCCTATGTGAAAAGATCTTCCAAAATAGTTTGTGTTTATAAACATCCCAAAGGGAAGTTGAGCTAGAAATGTTTACCTAGAAATGCTTAAAATGTTAGAAAAAATTAGGAAACTTGCCACAGAAAAAAAAAATACTGCAAAGAAAGTGTTTGGTCTGGCTTTAAACAGCTAAGGTTTTTATTATTTACCAAATATTTTTAATTCTCAGAAAAATATAACCCTCCCCATCCAGGAACATCTTTAATTAAACCTGATTGTTGTTTCTTGTGCAGGTCACAGTGTCTTTAGTTACCGATACTGTTGGGAGAAAATGCACAAATATCTGGTACCTTTCTGGATTGTTCGTAGGATCAAAAAAATGTTTACTGTAAAGTGTTTGTTTGTTATGAACGTTTCTGCTATCACCTGCGTCGCTTCTTATCATCTGTATCACTTCGGCTTGGGAATCTTTTTGAAAATAATTTTGAAAAATAAATACACAATTTTACCTCAGATTGTAAATGTCGTTAATTCCGGCATCTCTGACTGTTCTGAAACTGCATGAAACAATAGCTAATTTTCAAACAGAGTCCTTAAACATTTTCTAATCAATTTAACAACAATCAAACCACTGTTTGCTTAATTGCCTTGACTTGAGGGTCTTTCCTCAGCCATTATCTTCGCAACATCGCAACAACGCAATTTAACATCTAACAATTAAGCTCCCAGGTCCTCTGGGCTTTTTCATGCTTATTAAAGTAAACTTTTTTTTTCATCACAATAAATGTTTATTACCCGACACATATTCCTCTAAATAATCAAATTAGCTCTGGGTCCCTCCTTAATCAAATATGATTATGACTCCATGCAGATCCTTTAAAAATGAAAACACAAAGCAATATTTCAAAACTCCAGAGTCAGTTCAGGGAGACGCATAAAAAAAAAGAAACCTAGTAGTATGCATATTTCAATGTTTTAATAACACTCAATACAACTGCATTACCTTGCATGGAAACTGGGCCTTAAATCTTTATTTTGGTTTTATTACAGAAAGCCACCAGGTGGCACATGAAAGATTTTGTTCGTGTTACTGAAAGCAGGCAAGTTTGTTTCAAACCAAAATAGCAACGTCTGTTCTATAAAACCAATTTAACCAGACCATCTGTAAGACGTCAGTTTTCACTCTCTGGAACTGTAGCTGTAAAAAAAATCATCAGCCACAATGCCACCGTAAAAACACAAAGTTGCGACATAAATTCGATTTTCTTTAATTAGTTCTAGTAATAACACGATTACTGAGAGTCTGAAGCTGATGACACCAACAACCAAAACTTAACGTTAAAATTCAGAAGAACACCAAGATTACATGAAGCACAGCAACTAGCATGTCTGACATTTGTAGAACCTAATGTGACTTGACTTCTCCGGACATATTTTGATTATTTTTAAAAAATAATAATAAAAGTGTATATTTTGAGACATGTAACCATGAGATCTTGAAAATGACAACCAAAAATCTTGATAACAATGACCGTGATTTACATTTCTGGTCTATTAAGCAACCCTGCTGATGCACAATGATGCTAATGAACTGAAAAGTGATGACACAGGAACTTGCCGCTTAGAGTCAAGTGATGGCACTAAAAAGTCCGGTGTCAGCAGAATAAAACTGACTAATAATCAGCCACTAATGTTTCATCAGCTCTGAGCGTCTACGAAGCAGAATCACTCAACAACTACTGAACCAATATCCATGAAATTTTGGGCACTTGTCTTATCTATCTGCGTGTCCTGACCCAGGCTCGGGTAACGAAGGCTCTACAAGTCATTGAAGGGACAGTGATAGACGAACAGTTGACTCACTAACTCAACATAACCCGTGTCGTGAATGTTCTGTCCAGACAATACTTTAACACCAAAAAGATTCTTTAATTCTACAGTTTTGTCTTCACTGAGAAAACTGTTCTTGTCCACCTATTATTCTTGCACTTATCTTCATAAAAAAACCAATATAATCAGCAAAGAAATGACATCTTAAAAGCTTTTTACCATTATGTACTGTGAAATTGGATCATTTTATAACATAGTTTTGTCCCTTTTTACTTTTATACTCTAACTTCGTCCATTAATACAGAAGTTCAGAAAAAAATAAAAAAACACAAAATTAACTACAACAACAAACAGAATAGGGAGAGCAAAACCACAAGCTAAAATAATACAATATATATATATATATATAAATATATATATATATACACATACATATATACATACACATACATATATACATACATATACATATATACATATATATACACACACATATATATACACATATACATATATATATACACATATATACATATATATATAATTATCATATTGAAGTTAGTAACTCAGTAGAAAAATTATCAATAAAATTCCAATTGTGCGAACATTGTTCAACAATAACTGTAATTGACAGACACGATTCAACACTTGGTTGTTTGTCAAAGCCATAAACTTCAAAAAGTACACAACCCTTCCTTGTGTAATCAGATCAGATGTCGTAGTTGCCAAAATGATGCTCCACTTTGTTGAAATGGCAGCAGACTGTAACAAGCGCCACTGGAGTAAGGGAATTTCACACAAATCAACGTTCTCCCAATGGATCTGTTTACAAAGTCATCTGGATTGACTGTGGCTGGAAAGTCAAGGAGTGTCAGTGAAGACAAAAACTGATCTAATGTCATGACGAATTTGTGGAAATATTCTTTTTTTATTTAAGATAAAAGTCATCCGAGTTTTTGTCCTTTTCCAAGTACAACCAAAACAAAGGAAAGAGGTTATAGGAGGAGTGAAAATAAATCTACACCTGACATTTAGCATGTCTTAAATCCAGACTGCGTCAGACCTGACTTTGTTAAATGTATACATATGCTTGGTGTGCTTAGGTTTTCAGTCATGCAGGTCATCTTATCACCTCAGTTCTGAAAAAATTAAGAAGCCTCTCTTGGATGAGAGGTCCAAGAAACCTCTTCTGTCTTGTTGCCCTCAAAGTAACCATTTTTGGATACGTCTTTCAAAACTTTGTATAGTTACAATTCAAAGACTTAAAGAAAAACTTTTAGCATTCAGCAACATTCCCCAGTTTGGATAAAGGAAGGAATAGATTTCTGACCATTGACACTAATGGCTTTTAAGATGTTTGGCGAAATGGAACAAATACACAGGCTGTTCTCCCACGTATATTAAAACAAGCTTCTTGAAAAAGGTGGTTGAAGACACAGATTAAATCTAAATTACAGCTGAATTTTAAACAAACAAAATATCTAAATCTGACAGGTACAACAATTTATGCCATAAACTTGATTATGATGGGATGATGTTTATTATGATGGGATAGTTTATTTTTCCATCTGTCAGATAACTTCACTGAACATGTACTTAAGTTGAACAAGAATACTTCATCTTTGGGGTTCTTTTTTTTTTCTTTTAGAAAATAGTTTAGCCCCATGTATTGAAAAATAACATCGTCCTGTTGCTGTATTTCCCTTGGCAATATGCAAATAATTATTTTGAAAATGTAAATGATGGTAAACATCTGGCTTCATTTGCTTTGCACCCCCGAGTCTTCTGTTTGCTGAAACTTTGGTTGATGTTTTCATTTAGCCACAAGCCTGTGGCCTGATCCAGAAAAATGCACCAAGTTGTCAGACAATAAAACAAAACAGAACTACAATATAAGGCACCCTGGACAATTTTACAGAGGTTTTCATCACCATTCTTCTAAAGCAGTTATGTAAAGTTGCTCTCCAGGGACGGATACATCGCCTGACAATAAAACATCACCCTGTTGTTATTCACAAATATGAAGCATCCTTCACCCAAAACCAACTAAATCAAAATGTTTTTGTTTTTTTTGGGAAGGGGGCCCAAAAGGCTGCGTAATGGGGATGTGACTCTCAATGAAGTGAAATCTTCTGGAGGAAAGCCTGCTCGGGCTTCAAACTAAAACATGGGAGCTTTCTTATCCATAATCTTCAGGCTTAAAAACAGCAGTCAATGGTCAATAAAAGGGAAGTGAAGACATCAGTCTAATACAGGAGACATGAAAGATCCAGCCCCTGATCCTGGCACAGGAAAATCTACCATCAACATGCACCAGACTGTTGTGGAAAGCTGCTCCTCTCTGCAAACTGGATTAAGGCAAATGTAATCAAGCACAGAATGTCAGTTGATTTCCTCAACAAATAAATTAAGCCATGACAGATGAGGTGTTAGGTTCAGCTCTACACAGCAAATGTTGACTCTTTTTCACTAGTTCCATTCCAAAGGCTTAAATTAAAAATAAAAATAAATAAATAATATTGAGTCACCAGACTTGAGTGAGAGCTGATGTGACTTTAAAAGGGCATAAAAGCCGTAATGGCTTTATTATTTCAGGAAAGGACTGGTTCTGTTTATACTTTCCAAAAAAACAGCATCTATTGAAAGAACGAGGCCATGTGGATAATATTAAATCTCTGTGAATGTACTTGCGCTGTAAGACCAGATCATGTGACTGCAGACCAGTACAGCTCTGCCCTGGGGTTATTACCTTCTGTGTCGGACGCTTCTGTCTGTTTCTGTGTAGCATAACATTTACACTGCCAAAAAAACGAAATGAAGAACTACTTTGGTTAAGGAAACCGTTAGGATATTAAGTTATTCTCCATCTGTTCATGAGACAGAAATTGAATTTACACAACTCTGCATTTAAATAAATGTGACTCTCAAGGGCCTGGATTACATCCATGGGATCTTTTTAATATAATTATGATTATTCAGACTTATTCAAACAGGAACTGATAAGCTACGCACCTACAGCAATTATATCTGCTCAACCAACCGTTCCTCGCTAATTGCTGCAGAGTGTGAAGAGATATGAGCTGCTACGATACTTCCAACCAATTCATTCCCAGTTAAATGCTTATAAAATGATCCAAGTGCGATGCCTGAAATGGAAAAAGACCATGTAATTCCTATGTGGTTTGCAAACACTATATACCAAAATAATCAAAAAGAATAAGTAAGCTCCTGTTATCTACGCTGATTGATTTTGAACAAGACTACTGACACATTTTCAGGTGTGCAGTGTGTGCAGATTCAGGGGAAGGATATTAGATATCACTTGGGTCAAATCTGCCCAAACATGCAGTGTTGTGCATGATTTAAAGATGACCTTTAGTGATTATTTTTTGCACGGTTATACAGTTAGTGAATTAGAGGGTGTCCTGTCGGTAGGTAAAAATTCAGGGAAAGTGACAAACAAATGATACCATCCTAATTAGTTTCCATAGAATTTAACTGTTTCTCACTTAGTGATAATTTGAGTTTACACACGTTGAAAAACTTGAGGAGTTATTAGATATCAGAGGGACTTTTTGCCTCGGCCGCTGTGGTTTAGTTCATTACAACTCTCCTTGACAACTCCATGTGCTTTGGTTTAAGGTTTACTTTTTTTTTCTTTTCTTTTACTAGTACTGCTCCTATTCCTGCTTTTCTCAATGCAAACCCAATGTAGCACAGAATAAACACAAATGGAATTAAATGAAATGTTCTCTTGAACAATTGCTGTGGCAAAGTATCTGTATGTATGCATTTATGTAATGCACGTATAACAAATACTAAGGGAATATACTTCATTTACTTATGTATAATTGTGTTGTCCCAATTAACAAGATGGAGATTTTCTTATTCATCATTAGGCTAGGCATACATTTTGAACACCAGCTACAACTACAGTTGTTTCTTCCCAGTTCCTGCAGACAGTGGAAACCCTACTTGTCTTAGTCAGTAGAATGCACGCAAAATGCAACAAATGAGGATAAGTTGGACACCATAAATAAAAACACGTATCAGATCTAATTCGACAGCAAATTCTCGATTAATCTACTTATGCAATATTTCTGTGTAAGTCAGTAACTGGTTGTGAAGAAGCTCAATTCCACCATCACACACGTCTACGTCTACGAACAATTTTAATATGTTTTAAGTTTTAGGGTTTTAGAATTCAAAACCCTTTTGAAATGTAAACTAAGGGAGTGAAATAATTCCATTTTTAGGCTTGGATTTCAGAGAGAAACTCTGGGACCTGAGTCTTATGGTTTCTTCTACAATGTGACTAAAGCATTCTTTAACGCTTCCTCTCTCCCCACTTCCTGAATGCCATTATAAAAACGCTCACATGTGGCAGTTTCCTGTCTTTTTTCACACGTCTCCAAAACAAAGTCAAAGCTTTTCTTAACTCGCTTACATGGTATGAAGGTGTAAAAACAGATGTTAAAGCAGTGTGAGGGAAACTTTAACACCTGCACCTGTGACGACTCATCGGGGAGGAAGGTCTTTTCTAACATCCCCCAGTTGTTTTAAAAGCTGACATTTTGTAATTAGTCTGTGGTAACAGGGCAATAGTCAACTCTATAGGTGTAAAAGCTTCGTCTGTCAAATCTTACAGCTCCAGCAGCAAAGAATGACATGACATGATACTATTTAATTTTAATGTTGTCTTTCTGCAAAAGTCAACATACAAATTGTCTGCCACATGTCAACAGTGTTTGCCCAGGAGAAACGAAACCACAGACTCAGCGAGCATTTCCTGTGCCATCTTTAAATGTGCTAAATGCAAACATTTCAGTCAAGATTATTGCACACACATTTTTCTTTTTATTATATTGGTTTAACTTAAATGGACAAAAATGTGTAAAACATGTTAAGATTTACACCTTCATGTATTTGTGTGATTTTAGGCCTAGAACTAAACTGTAAAGTCAGTATTCAATAAACCAAAAATAGCATGTGTTAAAGACTCATCATACAAGTAAACCAAAAATAGCATGTGTTAAAGACCCATCATACGACCTGTTCAAAAGAGTTAAAGAACAAATGTGACATCTGCGAAAATAATACGTTGACAAAATAAGCTGTTCAGGCTAACTACATTAACGTTAAATGCTTCCCCAAAACCATAGCAAATCTGTTAAAGGTGTTGTTCACATGAGTGAACTGAAGTGTGCAAACACAGTGTCAAAGGCTGGTCATGGTCCATAAAGGTTTAGACATCTACCCTGTCCTCCATCTCTGTCTGAATGATAGAAGGTCGGGGTTTGTCAAAACCAACTAAGACCAGTTTGACCCACTTACATACAAAACACATTCTGGTAACATTTGTTCAAGTCAGGTCATGCATTTCCATTGAGTCATGTGTATAATTACTTTTCGTACTCCTAATACAAATAAGCATGCACGCTGGTAAACACTGGAGATGTGTATAATTACTTTTCGTACTCCTATGCTAATACAAATAAGCATGCGCGCTGGTAAACACTGGAAAACAGTATATTCCTTCCATTTAAAAAAAATCATCTGTCAAACACATCTCACTACATCTTTTCTTCATATTAGTTTAACTTTTCCACCACTGTGGTGTCACATTTGTCAGCCTCTGATCGATGTTTAGCTTACGTGCAAACAACAAAACACTTGACAATACAAGAAACCAGTTTTGTCTCTGCTAAAGAATGGTGCTAAAACAAAAGTCACCAGTATGTAAAAGAAAAATCAACATGTTTTAGTATGTATTGAAACCAAGCACAACAATTCCAGATCTCTTCAAGTCCAGAACCCAAAACTTTGCTTGCTTGCTGGAAATAAATCAACAAACTCAGATGATTTTCTTTTTCTTAGCTTAAAATGGATGGACAAGGACAATGCCTTA
>NC_024321.1:980173-989380 GCF_000523025.1 Cynoglossus semilaevis
TATAGTCAATTCAATGAACATTTTGAAATATATGAAGTAGTAGTTTATACAAGCTACATAAATGCACAAGTTGCCAAAAGCAGATATTCTAGCAATGCAATCAATAAAAACCATAAACGCAGGATATAACAAATGACTGTTTTCAATATTCTTTTCGAATGATAAAATGAATTCATCGTGGAGGTGTCAAGTGTTGAACTATTTTCATATGTACAGCTAAAAACGTTAAACCCATTCATCACAGGCACTGGGGTTAAGTCACAAAGTTGGAAGGACTTTCTCCCAGGCCACTCATGATGTCATCCTAACTCTGGGATGCAGAGGAGTAATATTTCGTCCTTTCTGTCAAACTAGCTCTCCCTGAATTCCTTTAAGAAAACGTCATTGGCAAGTTTTTTATTGAATGTTGCTGATTATTGCAGAACTAAGTTTTGAAGCCTGCCTCTCCCTGAGGGTTGGGGCGTTTTTCAAATGTCCTTGCCTCTCTGTTGTGTATCTGCATCCTGGGCCTGAAGCCCAACGGTGCTTGTATGATGTAATCCTGCCCAATGATTTGTTGAACAAACACACAGCCCTCAGTATTTCTCCTTCGAAGACGGAGTTCACTTTGCTGAGACCTAGCAGTACCACAGCATTCGGCTAGGTCTTTTTAACAATAATTAACCATGCAAACTGCATGCTATAAAGGAATGCGTCCAACATGTTCCAGCAGGAACCTCTGGAAACATAAACCACTGTCAAGAAAGAAGCTTAAACTTCTTACTTCTCTATAGCTTTTGCTTCCTCGTACATGGTATGCGCCTTACTCCTCGTGCTTTCTTAAATGTCTGTATATCACAAGAACCTTTACTCGTCATTGTACATACAGCATTGCTACAAACGGCAAAATTGGATTGGAAATGGCAGTAATCCTATTATAAGCACTAAATGCTTCTGAATTTAGAATTTTCTAAAATTTAGAACAACAAACAAACAATAAGGACCTAATAAATAAAAAAAGGCTCGTTTAAAAGAACAAATTGGAATAAAAACATAAAACATAAAATGTAAAATACAATAATACCAATATTAGATTATTTGTGCATGGGGGTTTTGATGCAGGATGTGCATTTAACTGCATTTGAATAAAAAAAGATAAATCATTTAATTCTTTAAAATTGCCTCTGTTGCTACAGGAGCCTAGTACTGTGTAGTGCAATCTGTTAAATGTGACAAATGCACTGACAACCTCTGGTTTAGTTCCTCCATGATAAACGTTAAGCCCACCCTTTAATCTAAACCACATCTAGACTACAACTACCCATCTGTAACCAAATCCCTCACACAGTTAGCTGCTGGTAGTAAATCTCCCACAGTCCAAATATCCTGACATGACTTCATCACGTTTTATACGCTGGCAATAGTTTTATAGAAAATCTGGCAGACATCGGCATATATCTGATAAATGAATGTAATCCTTAAAACAGCAATGAGCAAAAGATCATCATCCACCAATGAAGAAAAAGTTGTAATCCAAAAGACTGAGACTAAAAGACAGCTATACCACAACATCAGCCAAAAAACAACACAGAAATGACTGACATTAGAGAATAAAATGCATAATTTTAGTGAAGTCATATCTGCAGGTTGAATGTACAGTTAATGTTTTATGCACAAGAACCCATATTTAGACCCGATATTGAGGCCCGAAGGCGTACTAACAGACTTGGACCCACCACTCTCTGGTAGGACTGCTACAAATACAAAGAAAAAGTCTAGGACAATCAAGTCTCCACCCAGAATGAATAATGACTTCCTCCCTCAAACTCAGCTCTATTACTGAAGCAGCAGCTTCTCTGACAGTTCAGTTTGGAGTTTGCCCTACAGAAGATATCTCACAGAATATTCTCATTAATGAACGACCAAATTCTGCTGCTGCTGCTGCTACTGTAATCCTGGCCCTTCAGCTATAAGACTTAAAAAAAAAATACTATCAGAGGCAGGCTAATTTAAAGTCAGAGGCTGTCATGGTCAGAATCTCTGAAGACAACACCCTTTTGTAGCCCTGAGAGTGAATGTTCTTTCACTCCCACTGTGGGATGTCCTGTCGGTCAGCTATTATGGTCACACAATTTCCTTCAAATTAAATGTGCTGTAAACAAGAACAACCAGTGATTACTGGTTAAAGGTTTTGAACCGAACATTTGTAACTGCACATAATTATTACTTTCATGTTCAGGGTCTTTCAGACCACACATATAGAAAAGTGACAGTAATACATAATCTGAAATGAGTGCCCTTTAAACATCTCAATTTGACCTTGAATTACCATGATGGGCCATTTAACATACAGGAATGTTTTGGGTTTTTTTTTTTACAACTGTAGTGGATAAGGTCTGTATTAGTTGTTATAGAACACTCAATTAAACACAATTTCTGCTGCAATGTAAGGCATTGTATTTATGTATTTGTAATTTCTGTGTCTATTTTGTGTGACAATTGAAACTTAAGGTGATAACACATAAATTAAAGATGGACAAGAGAACGTTATTGTAGAAATAGCTTTGAGATAGTTGACTACTCCCGTCTACTACTGTGACTTAAAATCTTGACTGAAAACCATGTGCACTTCACATGAAATCTTCCTTACTGGTTAAAAAGCTCAGATTCAAGCAGGTTTTTAATTAGTAACAATGAACATAGAGTACCTTCACTCGGACTCAGACTCTGACTTAGAAGACTGTAGAAGACAACTGTTCTTTACTGGTTTGAACGTTAATACATGGGGACAAAACTTAAACTACACTTACTCTTCATTTGTTTTCTACAGAAAAAAAAAAGACTACACCGACACCTGAAAACTCAGCTCAGACACCACTCAACCCTTATCTTAACAAAGAGACTCAAACATATAAATATTTTGGGTTCTTACTGAAGAAAACTGAGCTGTGCCTTTAATGACAGGCTAACTCACTTCCAAAAAAGGATTTGGAATTCTAGATTCTAGATTTGTGTCTGTAACTGACCTTGTCTGAGACTTTTATTTAACGTGGTTATTTAGTTTTTTTAGTTCTTTTTACTCTATTTATTGTGTTAACTCCTCTTCTCTCTTTTTCTGCACTGCCTACTGTACTAGTATGTTTCCCCCAAGGGGGATGAATAAAGCCCTACTCTACTCTACTCTACTTATAACTGGCATAGTGCGACTTGGTGTTTTAGCACACGACGGTCCACACATTCCAACAAGTCATCCAGTCAGTGAACTTTGTCTCTGTTTGCAAAATACTGATAGATATTGAAGCCCAGCTTTCACAACAAGATTTGTTCCTTCAGAGACGATTCTCTATGAGCATATCAATGGGCTAAACATCATGTGATGACGGTGCTGAGTGCTCTAAAGAGCAAAGCACTAAGTGAAACACTCTGCTTGGCTATTAGCCGCTCTGTATTGAGCAACATTAAAAAGTCATAACAAAACATCAATAATTTCATCCTACAGTAACCAGAGAGGCTTAATATTGATAATACATTCAAAACTATATTGTACAGGAGTTTAAGTTGAGCTTGGTTTGATTTTATATGAGGCTAATACTCATACATTTGTGGAATAAACCTGAAGTCGACGACAACACTGCTAAATGTTTAGAAACTCCTACAAGTTTACTTAGGCTGTCACTTTCCAGCCAACATTCAAATTCAATTCATGGGGTAAAAAGCTAATTTAATCACCGCTCAAACTAAGTTAAGTTGTTACAGTAAGCTTATGGAGTAGAATCCCATTAGCGAACTAGGCAACCTTTAACAGCTTTAGCTCAAGATCTTTGAAGAGTTTGATGTTCTTGGCCTGTCTCTTACAAGGAACTTTTAACAATTCTGTTGTCACGGAATAAATCCTAAAGTCACCTTGAGCTGATAAATCAGAGAAAACGCAAAAGCCAGTGTTATCTGAAGTGGAGGGTGGTCTTCAAAACAAACAACAGAATGTTTTTCTCAAAACAACCACCTTGTCTACAAGCAATCTGACGCCTCTGTTTTATGTGACGGATGCCTTAAAAGAAGCCAGAGTGGCTGTCAAGTCCTCTATACTCATTTTGCTCAACACATTAACAGCATTTGACACAGTCAATCACCTTGTCCTATTATCCATAGTCTTAGATACGGGCGTTACTGGCAGTGCACACTCCTGGTTTGCGTCATACCACCTTTTCACAAGGGCTCCCCAAGGCTCTGTGCTGTGGCCCCTCCTCTTTGCTATATATATACCACATGTCACCCCTCTTTTCACTGAGCTACACTGGCTACTAGTAGCTGCTTGCTTTAAATTCAAATCATCATTTCAGGTACTTAATGGTTCTGCTTAAATCTACTTAAGCACCCTGATAATGGCTTATGATACCCCATGACCACTCTGCTCAACTGGGGACTGTCATTTACTGTTCCAACACCTCGTACAAGACAAAAATGTAGCAAAATGATGTACTTGTGTTTGGACTAAAGGGAAGGGCTTCAACACTAGGGCGTTAGAATGACCTGTGTACCATGTGCTTACTAACTGCCTCTTAATTGCAATTAAGGCATTGTTCTTAAATGTTAAATATAGAGCAAAAAGACCTAGTTACCTCCCGTTAAATTGTCACATATAATAATTTTGCCTGAAGTTGTTAAACTTTCTCTAACCAAAAGCTGACAGTGAAATGAACTCATCTGTGAGATTAGAGGATGTGAAAGTTGACCACAATTATGTTGAAGCACGCAGACAGTTTATAAACACAAAATAAATTCACATACCAGTTTTTTGTTTTTTCCCTCGTCATCCCCGGACTTCTTTTTAGAAGGTTTGTTTGGATCTTCTCCGCCACTTGCTTGATCCATCTTTAGGTTAGTGATTCAAGTAATCAAGTCTTAAAGATGACTTCCGTTAAAAGTAAGTAAACTCCAAAATAACTCAACATATATAAAGGAAACCCTTGCGGGTTAAGTCTTGAGTAAATCCATTCCGTTTAGAATAAATTTCAAAGTAGTTCCAGTTGCGGTCGAGCAATGAAAAAAAAGCTGTGAATGAAGGAGAGGTGTGGTAGGATCTGGCAGTCCCCGTCCTCAAGTACTTCACACAGCTGTTTGAATCCCGAAATGAATGTGTAACAATCCGGTTTATTTTCACTTGTGTGAGGCGTCAAAGTTTGATAACCAAATACCACATTTAACACGTGATTCCCTGGTTTCCCCTGCAGAAAACAGACGGACACTTGAGCTGACACAAGACTGAAGTGAAACACAGATGTCAACAAACATGGCAGATTCAGTTGAGAATAGAAGGAATACGTTCTATATTAAGTGACCTCAAACGAAGCCAGTTCAGTTTTTAACAATGGATACGAAGAGCTAAACTTCCAGGTTTTAAACTTAAGCTATAATGTTGTAAATACAGACTTAAAACACAAAAACACATTCCGTAACCGAACCCGAGTGGGATGTCAGTTTTCACGAAGCACCGACGAAGCTTGCAATAATTCCCAAACCCGTCATAAATAAATATAAATATAAATATTCTTGCAATGTGTAAAATCACCGTTGTTCTCTCCACTGTCACTACTTTGTTTTTGCTAGCTAAGATAAACATGAGTTCTCGTTGCTGACATTATAATAATTTAAACGGACAAAATGAACCAACAACGTTTCGGATACTAAAATATTTTTAATATCCATGTGTATTATTATTTTTACAAATATAAATAAAAATCAAGGAAAACTCACAAAAATCCCAGCCCAGACGTACGTTTCTCAACCAAACTGTAAACGCCAGGCCCACACAGTGGCCCCGCCCATGTGTGCGCTGATTGGTCACTGCTGAACGGAAGAACCACGGACTCGAGCTGCTATTAGTCGTATTAGATGGCAGTCACAAGGTCGCAGTGAGCGTGGAGAGGGAGGTGCCGGTGATGACGTAGAGGGTCAGTGTGATTTTACACGCCAACGAGAAAGCGGATGGGAAAAAGGAGAATGGATCCTTGACCAGGAATGACGACAGGAAACAGAGGAGTGTGATTGTGTGTCTGCGTCAGGGAGTGCCACGAAACCGACCCTTTGGATCAAATTAAACAACTACTAATATGCTTTCACACACACACATATATATATGTCTTGTTTTTGCAAAATAAATACACTTTAATGTTATATATATATATATATATATTAAACAACTACTAATACGTTTATATACAGTATGCATGCATATATATATGGGAACATAAATCACATCAAAGATTTTTAAATGTCATGAATACTTACAAAATAATTCCAAATAGCCTGTTCTCATTATTTCATGGCTTCTCGCTTGGTTGCATTGTTTCCAGTGCTGTATGTTTAAACTGAGGTTTGTCATTTTATTATGTTATTATTGATGCTTTTTTTTTTAAGTATATCACAGTTGTGGCTGAATTGTGAAACATGTGTTTTTTCTTGGCATTATTATGGCTACCTGAGTTATCTAGAATGTAACGACTCGTTATACTTCATTTCCCGTACGCTTTTAACAATGGGGAAATCTGTAATGTGAGTCTTTGCAACCCACACAGGCTGCCACGGGAGATGCAATGAACTATGTGGTTGCAACACCTCACAGGATGCCACATGGGAGGCACCATTAAGTAGGTGGTTCCTTTGGGTCTCTAACCTAGGACGTGACCTGCATGTAAGGCACTATGGAACCACCAAATGCCACAATGCCACAATGAGGTTATTAGGATATGGATTTATTCAAGCAGGAAACTACTGAAGGCTTACTTATGAAATACATGGCAGGCCACTGGATACCACTAACTGTAAATGCACTGGAAAAACAGCAATCCTAAAATTGGTGTTGCGTTGCTAGTTGTCTCTCCCTTTCGCCTGTTGTCTGTCCAATTTGCACAACAGACAGTGAAATTGATATATAATCAGTATTGCTTCCTAAATGGCAATGATTATATCCCAGCAGTTTGTTTGTTCCCTTTATACATACACAAGCACCCCACACACACACATCGTCTATTGTAGTTCTTGCAGATGTGATAGTTTTTTCTTTTTCTTTACAGTCTGAACAAAGTCTAAAAAGTCCGACTCTTGGTTTCGCAAAAAACTTTAATTAAGACATTGACAGAGTGTGTCCTTGTCAAGCAGACGATAAACCTGGTGATAAACAATCAAAAAGTACAACCCCGCTCCTTTGTTGTGAGGACAAGGGTAAAATCATTTGTCACAGTTGGACAATTTATCCATTTGTCTGATTGCCCAGAAGACAGCAGGGAAGCAATCATTTAATTTAACCTTACTGTTGAGTTCAGATCGATGCTGATAAATTTCCCCGCTACACTGAAATAAATGTTTTGCTTACATCTGATTCACAAAAGCCGGGTTCCAAACATGAGCGATGATACATATGACGTGGAATAAATCGTTTTTTCATTCCTCCCCTTTTTCTGTTACAACAAATAAACTGTTGTTTAAAAAGGCAGGTCAGGTTTTGTGGAGATAAATTAGATATTAACGCAATCTGTGGTTCCACTGCAAAGACCGGAAACCAAGTCTCTAAGTTCCTCAACTCCGAAATAGGAAGAAATATACTTCACTGCACTACTGACTGGTGCAATAACCAATAAAATTTTTTGACGTCCTAATTTTATAGAGCTAGGGCAGCGCTAAACTCTTTTTTCTTTTTTATTAAATTTGCCTGTACAGTAGAACCTCGAGATACGAGCGTCCCGACATACAAGTACTCTGAGATACAAGCAAGCATTCGAGCTAATTTTTGCTTTGAGATACGAGTAAAGATTTACTCGTACAGACACCTGTATCATCTCAAAAGTAAGAACTCATAATTAAAACCACATTTTATTTTGTATCACAGGAATCCTTATATACTATATTTATTTTGTGTGTGTGTGTGTATGTCTCCATAGCATTTAAAAACATGTTTTTTTCCATTGTTATTAGCACTAATAAGGGATTTTTTTTAGAGGGACGGAACTTTTTTTTTCCTATTATTATTTATTTATAAATTAGGGATGTGGACTTTGACCTAATTTTTTTTCCTATTTTATAAGAACATTTATATTATTATTTTTTTATTAACAGTTTCTTTGTCTGACTTCATCTGAAAATGTCTTACGTAACATAATATATCACATACACATCTACATCTAGAGTATCAGTTGAAAATAAAACCACAAAGATCAGGTCACAATTAACACGACATATTTAAACCAGTGTTGGCTCACACAGACCATGTGTCAGCCACACGCCTCGGTGGTTAGAAAAGAAGTCCAACCAGCTTCAAAACAAATAAAGTATAATGACTTCCGGTACTTCCTCTCGGTACAGCTTTCAGCTACTCGGTGATAGACACGAGGACCCGGGTGGAGCGACATCTGATAAGAAGTCTAATTCAAACCTGTTTATACCATTTATACCATTTATATGGAAGCGATTTTGTATTTGTTGCTTTAGCTGTCAACTGGAACATACTAGCGTGTGCTAACAAGAGTTAGCGCACGCTTGCATCAGCTGAGGTGACCTTTAGCTTTTTAAAAAATGTAATCACAATTCCCTTTTTTGCCACATACCAGAGGTGTGGACTCGAGTCACATGACTTGGACTCGAGTCAGACTCGAGTCATCAATTTGATGACTTTAGACTCGACTTGACAAAATGTAAAGAGACTTGCAACTCGACTTGGACTTTAACATCAATGACTTGTGACTTCACTTGGACTTGAGCCCTTTGACTCGACAAGACTTGATACTTTCTCCAAAACCCAAAGTGATCTGTGTAAATATGTTGTTATTTTGTTTAAAATGACTCGAAACAGAAACGTAAGGACTTGGGACTTGACTTGACACTTTTTAGTCTTGACTTGGACTCGACTCGGACTTTGCCTGTCTTGACTTGAGACTTGACTCGGACTTGAGTGCAAAGACTTGAGACTTAATTATGACTTGCAAAGCAAGGACTTGGTCCCACCTCTGCCACATACTATATGATCATTTCCAAAGGGTTCTCGCAGAACCTGTTAACAAAGCTATATTAGTCCCACTTCTGCATTGTAACCGCATGGGTCCCGCTCTGTTGACTTCTGAAACTGCTTGTGAGCTGTGTTGTGTTGAGGCATTTCAAATATTTTCCGTAGAGTTGTAATTTCAGACTATTACCCCCCCCCGCCCGCCCCACGTCACGCCGCTGTTTCTCTGTGGT
>NC_024321.1:989592-1004833 GCF_000523025.1 Cynoglossus semilaevis
GGTGTTGGTGGTGGTATAAAGATATTTCTCTCATGTCTTTAATCCCCCCCCCCCCCCCCCCCCCGTGGAATGAACTGTTTAAGGGTTATGATTTTTGGGTTTGTCCTTATATTAAACAAGACACTTTCCTGTTAGATTTTGTGAGAGTCCAGCTGCCTAAAATCTCTTCCAAATGTTTAATCAGGTCACCAGTCCTCCATCTGTCTGTATTGGAACACTGTCATCAGTATTTTTCCGAAGTATTGGATCTTTCGCAACACAAAATGCAGCATGGTCGCATTCCTAAATGAGAACAACAGATCGTGGGGCTCAATGAAATTCAAATAACTCACTAATATCCACTGCCTCTAACACCACAATCATGGCCTTAAATGTACTTTTTTTTTAACACTGGATTCATCGTCCACTCACCATGTCTATAATTAAATAGTCACAGCTGCTCTGGATGTGGGACACTATCATTTCCCCAAGAGCCATTAGACCACAATGAGACGAGAGGTTGCGGCCGTGATGTAGATATAAAAATGTGTTAATGTTTTGGTTTTTTTTTTAGCTCGAAGAGTTTTCATTATAATCACTGTCGTCATTGCCAGCGAAAATCCTCCTACCGCCGCACTGTATACATTTGAACCAGTTGTTTGTGCAGTGAGCAGCATAAACTAAGGATGTTTAGTTTAACGTCTATTCACATTCCCCTGTACCCAGACTGCTTTGCTCCTACAGCGGTGTCATAAAAAAAAAAAAAAAAACCTAAGCAGACATTTCTCTACATTCTTGAAGAATGTTGTTTAAATTAGGATTAAAGCTTTGAATGTAAAGTTTACATGACACACCCGTGTGCAGAGCAGTTACATTTGAACAACATCCTGACCAACAGGTTGGTGTCTTTGCTTGTTTTGGGTTTTTTTAAAGCAGATTTTTTTGTGTGTGTGGTTCTTTGGCCTGGATTTAAAACATTTCACAGAACTGAATCTGCATTTCTCATGTGCTGATCTCGTCTCACTTTCTGTGTCCTGGGGCCAAAGACTAAGCAGATTAAAAATAAAGATACAGTATGCGTTTCTCTTACCGGTTTGTTGGCATTTCTATCAGACAAATTAAATGACTTCTTCAGTCTGCTTTCGCTGCCTGCGTTGTATCTAAAACTGGGGTAGGCAAACTTTTTGACCCACATATGTAAAAGCCATACGTAAGTGCTTTTAGCCTTACTCCTGGTGGCAAAGTGACAGTCGACATTGTATTCTTTGAAAACCGCTACAGTCTCTCAGCATATGAGACATACAACTGTTGACTGGACTTCAGTGAAGAAATATTTTGTTGTCTGAAGGGTTGAAAGTTCAAATAAAGGGCAAAGTGACACGTTGAAGTAGAGAGCAGTACACCTCACCCCTGAAGTGTGCCATCTATTGGGAAAACACTGGAATTGTTCTCTAATGATAATATAATATAATTTATCGGTTTTATTCTCCGACATTGAAAACCCGATAATGCAACACCTGAGTTTCGCCAAATTCGCTGAAAACGTTTTCGGGGTCCTAAGATGTTTACCGCAATTTTGGGGCTTAAACTGCCTGCATATATCGGTATCGGTTGATATCGGAATCAGAAATTAGGCGATTGGACAATATCGGACAAATAAAAACTCAATATCGGACACCCGTACCAATATAATTTAGACAGGTTCGGCCTGTAGTTTGTCCATGTCTGATCCAGTGCTAATGTTACATGGCAAAGGCAAATGTCAACGCCAAAGACCAGGTTGGCCTTTTGTAAACAGAACCAAAAAAAAAACGTGTGTGATGAAATTTTATGAAAATTCAACTCAAGCAAGACCAGTTGATGTAACATTTTTTTTTTAAAAAAGCCTAAACCCCAACACACAATAGGATCAAACTCGGCACTATGCAAGACAGGGGCGTTCCGGATAACTATGCAACAGTGTTCCTGTTTCTGGCACGTGTAGTTAAGTTGAGCGTTTACGCTTAGGTATCGGATTGAATGGGATATAGTTGGTTTTTTTTTATGTTTGATTTTTGAAATTTTGACCAATATCAAACTGATACCGATCGTGAGTGTGGCTCAGGATTGGTATCGGATAGCTATGAGTATTGATCCCTAAACCCATCCATCCATCCATTTTCATCCACTTATCTGGGTCGCGGGGGCAGCAGTCGCCACCCAAATCACACTGCACCGTACCAACCGCCCTAAACCTTCCTGCGGGTGGTGAGTCCACTGGAAGGTACCAACCGCCCTAAACGGGATTCGAACTCGCCCAGGAGGTGAACCCTGGGGTTCCACATCAATGACAGAGACATTGCCTCTGGGCCAAAGCGCCACGATCCCTAAACCTAACTGGGGAAAAATGTACGATTAGGGAGCAAAGAAACTCCATACAGACAGAACATCAGTCACATCAGCTGCGTTGGCGCTGTGGCTTAGTTGGTAAAAGCGCCTCTCTAGTAAACAGGTTTGAATCCTAGGTGTGCCTTTATCTGTGGCAGTGGTCCAGAAGGTTTCTTGCTTGAGTCCACCACCTGCCAAGTTACCACTGAGGTGCTCTGGGCATGGGACCGGTGCTTAAGCTGCCCCCTGCTGACTTTGGTATTTGGTTTAAAATGAGGTCACATTGTGTGGTGTGCTGTGTCACAATGACAAATAATTCGCTTTAATTCACTTTCATGTTCCTTCAGGACAGGAAACACAAGCCACTCTTCCACCGTGTGGCCCTGAACCTTCAATCTGCTTTATAAATCAACATGTTTTGAATTCCCCCCCTTTTACACCTAAAATGTCCCACTGAAGACATTTCCTAGAAACTGGAGGGCTGTTGTCTCCTCAGTGTAGGTGCACGATCGGTGAACAGCCTGTTTTTTTTTCTGAGACCTGTGTTTGGCAGCAGGGACATGCAGTAGCTTGCAGTCCTGACTGACTGATAAGTTCAGCCTTTACTTCGAGTCTCTAAGGGGTTTGCAGAGAGAAGGCAGTAATTGAAGCATTGGCTGTGCCACTGCATCAGTGTTTCATAATGAACAGTCCACAGGATTTTCTATCGGGGGAGATTTATTGCTCACCAGTCAACGCTCTGATCCATAAACGGCCTGCGCCGTTTCAATTTCAAACAAAACACTTCACCCCAATCCACCTGGAGTGTTTGCTGTACAAGCAGCGTACGGGGCACAAACTTGATGTTCTGCCTCCAACACCAGGTGCTCTCGTAGATTAAGTTCCCACCTGAAAGCAACCGCGGCCCAGCACAATATTGCCACCCGTAGAGCCATTGAGCAGTCATCTGTCACAGACCGTATGTTTAAACAAAAACAATTGTCTGGAGTAGAGCCCCAAGTGATAACTAATGCCATTTTCACACTCGCTGTGCAGTTTCCGTTTGCGTTCAATTCATGAAGTGTTGACTGTGTCAATCGATACGTTGAGATGGACGAAGGGAGAGGACTGACAAGATAACTGTACAAGATAGTGGTGCGATCAGTGGCAGCCTTCATTTTTGTTACTTCTGTGTTGCCCCCCCTAGATTAATTGTTGTTACCCGCTGTGTCCAGAAAATCCTCTGGACCCGCCCCTGTTGCGAACTTTTCTCCGATTTCTCCCCTCTCTTGCTCTCTCAGACTATACCTCTTTACTCCCTCTCCCATTACTGAACTGCACTGAGCAGTTTTACTCCTTGTATGCAACACGTATGTGTCAGTAAATATCGCGGAAAATGTCTACACATATTGCTAGTAGCTGAACGGTAGATGAATGTGGCGCACATCTGTTTTTATCGGTGACTTGATTCCAAAAGTTCTATTTCGTCATTATGGCGTATCTTCATGGTTACTTGTAGAATACTTTGAGATACCTTCATTCCGATTAAGTTCACAAATTATTAATTACCATGATTGTGGTCACTGGTCCCTAATTACATTACATTACATTGCAATACATCTAGCAGACCCTTTTGTCCGAAGCGACTTACAATTTGAGTCAGTCGATCAACAATCAAGCTACAGTAAACATACAAAAATACCAATATATTAAATGATTATAAATAATAATAAACAGTAAAAGTAGAGTTATAGTCATTGTAAGTCAAAGATTAATTATCATGTAGCATATATGCTAATCATCGCACAGCATGTATGCTACATACAGACAAGCTAACACAAGGCTGCAACGGTTTCTGAAACGTTTTAGCTCCTTTATTATTGTACGTTTGCTAACTTCATGCTATCAACAAAAACAATTCAAATAAATATAACATCATTTAATTTATTACAATTTTCTCAAATGAACATTTTAGCATTAACTATCATTGTACATCTTTTATAAAAAAATATTTAGGGAACTATCTGTTAGTGAAATTTAAATGCAACGATAAAAATAAAATAAAATAAAATAAATAAAGAGACCCATGGTTTTGTATGAGTTTAGGTGTTAAGCTGTCAGGTGGGCAAAAAAGTTTAGGTGTTAAGCTGTCAGGTGGGCCAAAAAATAAATAAAAAATAAAATAAACCTGGTTTTGAAATGGTTTGGCTTAATATTTGATGTACTTATACCCACAGACAGAGGGCAGGAGGTTAAAGAACAGTGTCCAGGGTTGGAGGCATCAGCACAAATCTTTCTCACTCTGCTGAGGCAGCTTATGTTGGCAATGTCATCCAGAAGGGGCAGGTCAGCCAGTGGTTATCTATGCTGTTACGATCAACAACTGCAGAGCCCTCCTATCAGAAGCCATGCAGTTGGTGTGACACAATATCACACTGTAAGTTGGCAAACATTCTATAGATGAATGGTAGAAAGTAGGGATGCACAACACTAACTTTTTTACCGATATTGTCCAAACACCGATATATGTAGCCGTTTGGGTTACACACTCTACCGTACCACTAACCCTGACCCTAAACTCTAAACCCTAAACCCTTACCCTAACCCTAACCCTAACCCTAACCCCTAACCCTAACTCTAACCCCTAACCCCTAACCTCCTACCGCCCTCGTCCAGAGCCAAATCCCTAACCCCTAACTCTAACCCTAACCCCTAACCCTAACCCTAACCCTAAACCTCTAACCCCTAACCCCTAACCCCTAACCCTAACCCCTAACCCTAACTCTAAACCCTAAACTCTAACCTAACTCCTAACCCTAAACCCTAACCCTAACCCTAACCTAAAACCCTAACCCCTAACCCCTAACCCTAACCCCTAACCCCTAACCCCTAACCCATAACCCTAACCCTAACCCTAACCCTAACCCTAACCCTAACCCTAACCTAACTCCTAACCCTAAACCCGAACCCTAACCTAACTCCTAAACCCTAACCCCTAACCCCTAACCCTAACCCTAACCCTAAACCTTAAACCCTAAACTAACCCCTAACCCTAACCCTAACCCTAAACCTTAAACCCTAAACTAACCCCTAACCCTAACCCTAACCCTAAACCTTAAACCCTAACCCTAACCCCAACTCTACCCATAACCTAACTCCTAACTCCACCTGTGGTAACTGATTGTCTTCCTGTATAAGGGTTGAATATCATCCACCTGGATCCGCATGGTTGGGTCTTTACTGCTGGAGTGTGCAGGAGTAGGTTAATTATTCACTTGAAATTGATCATAGTGTGAGTGTTAATGGTTGTTTGACTCATGTGGCCTCGCAAAGAAATGTTGCCTAGCAAACCTTTTGAGACCCCCTCTGAGACCCTGGTAAGGATTAAGTGATAAGAGATGAATAAAAAAGGTGTGTTAGCACAGTTGGCTAACATTAATCTATTCCTGCTATAACTTTAGCTCAATGCTAGATACATGTGAGCTAAGTTTGGGCTATTTCTATTTAATTTTACATTGTTTTGCTAAATTTTCGCTAACATACATATCATTTTAAGGTGGGAGTGAGGCCCGTTATTTAAGTCTATGTGTTTTTTTGTTTGTTTGTTTGTTTGTTTGTTGTTGTTTTTTAACAGAATCCAGATCCCTGATTGTGAAAAGACAGACTTTAGGAAGTAAGAGGAATCGTGACACACCAGTAGATGGACTACTTTGAAGATGTCTGATTTTCTGAGAGTGGTGGTGGGTGAAGCGTTGCTTATTTACTGCTGTGGGATGTCAGGCTGTTCAGAGAATGTGCCACAGGTGTGAGGATGAAATGACAGAAACCACAAACCAGAGAAGTGAGCCTGCCTAGCCAGTAATGACCAATACTGACTAGACCACAAATCCTGACAAATAACGCGCAGGAGGAAGGGAAGGATTTTGTCGAGTAGAAGAGAAATGTCAAAAACCTCCTGAAGAGACCTCTCCTGATTTTGAGTCTGTGAATGTTGGTGAAGAAATCGACCAGGGAATTGTATGCGACTAAAGATTTGTTTTGTTCACACTAAACCTTAAGAGGAAGTCACGGTTTAAAACAAAGGTTGTTCGTAACCTTTTTGATCTTGAGGCGCAATTTTTGATACAACATCGTCCAGGACACATTAAATATTAAATTTGATGATGTCTTTTGGGAGGGATCCTACACNNCCTCTTCATTCTTTCCTTTTAAAAACCTCTCCATACTTTTTGTTACAGCTATCTTAGCGAAGACAGTCTTCTTCTTTGTATATTGGAGATTGTTGAACTAATTGCATTACTGCCACCTGGTGGTCGAAGCTGGGTCGTTCCTGAGCTTCTCATGGATAACACATCGCAGATGTCTTCAGTTGGAAACCTATGCAGTCTTGCAGCTCCCACAGGTGGAGGCTGCTGAAAGTTTTTTGCAGCCCTCTAGGTGGCGCTGGTTAAGTGGCACTATTGTTAAAAAAATCACTCGTTTAAAGTAATCCATTCTAATGGTTAAAAGATCTCTAAAAAAATGCTAAATAGCTAAAAATCAACAAAAACGTACAGATCGGTAGAAGGAAATATAATCAAGCCAACAATCAATCTTTGAAAGAAAGCTTATTTTTCCATTTGGACTATTTTAGGTTATTTTTGACTAGGACAAAAACATATTAATTCCAAGGTGGTTCCATTTGGTTCCTTTTATTTCTCTGTCAGCTGCTTTTATTTTTGAGAAGAGAGCAGTGCTATTTTTCTGCATGACCTTATATGATGATGGACAATAATTCATATCTGCCTTGACATTGTTGCGTGGCCCTGATCAAAATATCTGTTTTCTCATTTCATTTCCCCTCTTCCTTCTTCATTAAGTCATGCCTTGGTGCAGACTGGAGGGATTTTATTTGTTTTCCACCATAAATAGCTTTATTTATTACAAATGTTAATTTAAGGTCATTAAGAAATGATATTTGAAGATGATTTAATGTGCCGTTAATGCCGTTCGATCGTAAATTTGTTTCACATTTGCCTGCAGGGTGTATGTACTTTTGTCCGGTGGAACGCTTTAAGGACAAATATCTCCTCGGTTGGACTAATATCTACAGTCCTTCTAGAACGTGTAGCTCAGACAAGTTAATGACAGGAGAAATGTGGTCGACTTAATCACTGACAAACGCAAACGTGTTGCTTTACCCGGATGATGGCTTCGTTTACATTCGCAGGTTATACCTCATACATTGGATTAGGAGTTGTCTTGCTTTTTTTTTTTTTAGGCGGGGGGGGCGGTTTGCCCTTCCTTATGTCTCCCAAGTGAGGACCGCCTGTATATTGCTCAGGAAGTGCACTAAAGTATTTAGCAGTACAACAACAACAACACAACTTTGAATGGGATTTTGTATAGTGATGATTAATGTTTTGTTCTTTAGATGAAGGATGGCAGTCACCACCGTAATAAACAACCTGAACTTCCTGAACTTCTCACACACACACACAAACACACCTCACCTGTGACCTGCCAGTTCTTTTCCACCCTTTTTTTGTTCCCTTCACTGCCCGCCACGTCCACCTCATCAGCTAAATCCCTCTCACCTGTGGTTATGAGCTGCCACTCATTGATTGCAAGCAGCATGAAAAACCTGTGCTCGCAGCACAGTAGCAGATTGTTCTTTGAATGTTCTTGGGCCAAACTTTCCAGCGTTGTTCACACTAATTCCTTATGCCCTTGGTAATTGTCGCTCCTATTCGCCTTTTTGGCTATAACTTCATAACAGTCAGTTAGCCCTGCCCTTTGCATATTGTTTTCCCTCTGTATGAGAGACTTTGTACAGGCAGTTGCTGTTTTTGAAGTACACGGTGCCGAGTTATTGCTGATGTGCATTTTATGTTGGAGTTTATTTAAGACTGATGTTCATAAAAATAGCTAAATGTTAGCTTAATATCTAAATAGCAAAGAAACTAAAACTGAAACTCAATGTTAGGTTGGCCCAGATGTAGCTTTGAGTTAGCAAGTGTTCACGAAAGTGAAAAAAAAAAAATACTGTGTTGTGTTTTAATTTTACATTTAAAAAGAATAATAATAAATAGTTCAAGAAAAAAATATTTTTATCAGTGATTTTTTTTTTGCTATATCAATCGCTGCACATTTTAGGTGACCCCACGTGGGGGCTCTGTATCCTCAGTCTATCAATAACAACAAAAAAGTCCAAAAATATTTTGGTTCTGGGGCCAAATACAGCCTGAGTAGATGAAATAACAATATTGCCCCCTTTGTTTTCCTGCAAATAAGTACAAGAGTATTTGAAAAGGTTTATATTTAACCAAATATAATTTGACAAAAGAACACAAACACAAAGTGTTTATGTAGGTTTTTCACTTTCAAAATTCATCAAGTGAGCCAGAATGAACCTCCTAGCGGGTCTGTTTTGGCCCACAGGCCATATGTTTGACACCCCTTAGATGTTAGACATATGCAAATTGTTAATATTTTCTCATATTAACAAATCCATCATTTGTTGAAAAATCCGTTATTTGTCTTTCTAGTCCAGCAATATATAGATTGATTGTATAATATTTACCAATCTGGATGATGTCTCCGTTGTGTCAAATAGCTAAATGTTAGCTTAATATCTAAATAGCAAAGAAACTAAAACTGAAACTCAATGTTAGGTTGGCCCAGATGTAGCTTTGAGTTAGCAAGTGTTCACGAAAGTGAAAAAAAAAATACTGTTGTGTTTTAATTTTACATTTAAAAAGAATAATAATAAATAGTTCAAGAAAAAATATTTTTATCAGTGATTTTTTTTTTGCTATATCAATCGCTGCACATTTTAGGTGCCCCCACGTGGGGGCTCTGTATCCTCAGTCTATCAATAACAACAAAAAAGTCCAAAAATATTTTGGTTCTGGGGCCAAATACAGCCTGAGTAGGTGAAATAACAATATTGCCCCCTTTGTTTTCCTGCAAATAAGTACAAGAGTATTTGAAAAGGTTTATATTTAACCAAATATAATTTGACAAAGGAACACAAACACAAAGTGTTTATGTAGGTTTTTCACTTTCAAAATTCATCAAGTGAGCCAGAATGAACCTCCTAGCGGGTCTGTTTTGGCCCACAGGCCATATGTTTGACACCCCTTAGATGTTAGACATATGCAAATTGTTAATATTTTCTCATAACAAATCCATCATTTGGATTAATCACAATGGAAACAGATGTGAAACCTGCTGCTATTTGTCTTTCTAGTTCAGCAATGTATAGATTGATGGTATAATATTTACCAATCTGGATGATCTATCTAGGTATCTAGGTTTATCACAATTAATTATGTATAGCAACCCTTGTTTCTCATTCCTCACGTTCTCATTTAGCATCTCTTAAAAATATTTATTTTAATATTAATAACTATTAATATCTTTATCAATTTCTATGTAACTAAATTTGTAACAACTAGTTACCAGTTAGTTTAATGTTAGCTACCAATTTTGCCCATTTTGATTCTTCTCACCAGATGGCTAAAGTTTTGCAATTTTTGTGTGAACATTTGCTTTTTTTTAAAAAACTTTTCTTCAAACCAAAAATGCCCCTCAAGTTAAATAATATATACAAAATCCGACAGTGGTTGATTTTCTTGAACCGAAAAGCGTAAACACAGTATTTCCACTGATTTTTCTCCTAGGTATCTAATCATTTCTGACCCCCACTCTTGATATCCACTTGTAATGTTCTCCAAATATAAAATCATGGCAAATGTCAAAACTGCGGTGTCTGACTGGAAAAGTTCACAACTAACTTGTTTAGCAGCGGGTTCTGATTCCCCCTCCCGAATAAGGAGGGTGCCATCTGTTATAGTGGGGTCCGGGACAGTTGGTGTGCAGTCTGAAGGGAAGAGTTTTCAGCAGACTAGCGATAGAACATTCAGCTGAGGCATTAGGAATTCCGCTCAGAAGATTGCACCATCAGCTCCATCTCTTCTAAGATATTAGACCCCGTTAGTGATTGGGTCTAAGGTCTATTTCCAATTGTCATTCTAATGTATATCCTCTGAATAACAATAGTAGGATTACATTTGACTCTTCGTTGTGGAGAAAAGGAGCTGAAATGAGTTTGTCTCAGCTTCATACTCAATTTCCTCAGTGGGAAATTGAAAACGTGCTTTCTGTAAACAGCCTGGAGCTGCTTGCTGTTGAGAGACGGCACTGTTTTCCAAAAAAACTGGATGTGGACCAAATACCGTATCAAAGAAATGGACTTACTTGTCAAAGTTCCTGCAAATGACTCTATTCCAGTTCTACCGCTTTTGTTGGAAAGTCCAAAAATAAGGAGAACCTGAAAATGGATTAAGCAGGAGGTAAAAAAAAAAAAAAATCAAGGAATGTTTTTCATACTTTTTTGAAGTTTATGGTCACAGTCATTAGTCGAGGTTCTTGTAAATAATACTCAATGTCAGTTTTGTCAACTGCTGTGTGATCCCAGTTGTCTGATAAAACAGGAAGTTAAATTAACTTTATTCGCCTGCCTTCTTCTCAGTTTTGGCCATGTTACTTAGGACACAGCATATTTTCTTTTGTTTAGTAAGATAACATTTGGAGATATCTACTTAAACCTGTGTTTTTGTGACACCTCAAGGTCTGGTCTGGAATTTTAATGGGGTGGCCTAAAATATTTTTTCCACTAATTATTATTCTTTCTATATGACTTAAACATTTTTTCAGATGCGCTGAATGTTTCAAATAATTCCATTTGACTTACTACAGTTCTTTTTTAGATGCTTATTTCAACATTGTAGATATTAGTATCATGTTTAAACTGTTTTTCTAATCTATCTCTCCCTCCGCCTGCCTGAAAAACATGGACACAAACCAATTTATTTTTAATTACAAACAAAATCCTTTATATATATATATATATATATGTATATATATATATATATATATATATTATCTTAAACACATCAAATTGAAACAGTGGAAACATGTATTCAGGATTAAATGGAACATAATGAATGAACTAATGATGGAGGGACTTTGATTAAACCTCGTAGTATTCAGTTACGGTATTTATTTGTGTCTGCAGAGCTTTTAGATATGCAATCATTCCGCCATGATTCATTCAGTGCTTTTCTATTTGCCTTTTATTCACTGCTACGGCTAATGCGTGAAACGTGTTGTCCACAAACATAAACCCGGAGTCAAACAGCAGCCGCGGGACGCAGAACACACCGAACCAAAGCATATCTTCCTTGGAGGGAACACACCTTTAAAAACAAATAAAAACGTAAACCCCCCCCCAAAAAGTGAAAGAAATTTTTTTAAAAAAAAAAAAAAAAAAAAACGAAACACTAATTTGGGAGCTCCGGTTTTGAAACTTTAATATAATTTACTCATTAAAAATAATAAAGTAAACCTTAATGACTTTTAAAATAGGTTCGACAAACAAACCTCACTATCTCTAAATGTTTATTGGTCAATTTAGGCCAATAAACTTAATCCCGGTTGTTTTTGGTCCGTGGGAGGAAACATTAGTGTTTGGAGAAAACGCACCGATCCACCCAATGAGCTGCAATGCTGCCATCTAGTGACATTTACTTTCATATACAGCCGTTTATACCCAAAACTATTTTTATCATTTGGCGAAACCCAGTCATTGGGTTTTCATTACCGGAGGAAAAAAACCTATAAGGATTGTTACAGATATTACGCAATGATGCCAATAATCAGTCGGCCGATATTATCGGACATCCCGAGTCACAACGACTGTGATGTGAGGCTCCAGGAAGCCTGTCAAGTCCTAAAATGGCTCTGTATAGATGTAACTACTCCATGACGTATTAATAAATGTTTCTGCAATGAATTATTATTTATTCAGGTTGCAAATATCGCTCATTTCCCCTTAAGTCTGAGCTGTCTCTTTGAGGATCATAGCAGCGGTCGGCTTTATGCTTCAGAGAGTTTTACTCCTTCAAGTGTTTCCGTACTACATTACAGCGATGAAAAACAACAAACATTTCCGGGTTGGCAATGTATATGGGCCGAAAGTGAGGACAACAGCAGTGTGCGGTGTTTTGTTGCAGCGGTATTAAGACACAGCAGAGTTTAATGGACTGCTCTCCCTGCAGGCTCAGACACGCAGCATCAGACCGTCAGTCGCGCACAGACACGTCTTATTTTCTTAAAATCAGGGATAATTGCACGGAGTCGACTCGTCGAGCGTCAGCTGTAGTCTGTATTTATCTGGAGGCTGCTATTACTTTTTAAAAAAAAAGGAATAACAAAGAAAGAACAAATATGATGCAACTCATCGTGATCAGCTCCATCTGCCGTTGGAGAATTTGTGTGATCCATACAAACGCGGGGCTTCAACGCAAAGCTAAAGCAACAGCGACACCTACGGGTCGTACAGACAATTGCTGTACAAACCTCGCCACTCATTTTCTTTGAACAAAAACCTTCGACGAAAGGAATCCAGTGCCAAAAAAACAAAACTAAATAAATAAATAAATAAAAATAACACCTCGTATATGACGATGATTGTTTTATTAAGAATGTATAAACAATGTTTTAATAGAAAATATGTTATTAAATATGTGAGCATAGAAAATAAAAACTACCGACGACAGAGCATGACGTAACCACATAAATAGCTGAGAGTTAGATTCGATGCCGTTTACTGTACTTGAAAATGAAGTGAACCAATGATATTTTAGTCTTTAGTCAAGAAACGTAACTTAATAGATGACAGCTTGAAGATAGCAACAGAAGGTCAAACATAACCAAAATTATGTAAACAAAAATAGCTGTAAACCAAATACGTGCTTGGTGTTTCAACAGTAAATATAAAACGATTAAGTTAAAAAAGTACTACTAAAATATTATTAATATTACTAGAAAGATAAGCCTTGATACCTACAACATAAACCTACTATTACTAGAAAGATAAGCCTTGATACCAACAAAATACAAAAACTTTATCAAATAAGCAAAAAATAAAAAAAGCAATTCCGTTAATAGTGAACAAAATTAAAAAAGATTCCACTCTGAATATTAAAAAAATAATAATAATAGGAAGTGTGCAGATGTTTATCGTAACAGATTAAGTGAAGGTTGATTGCTGACTTAATGGCCGTTACTGTGTTTGTTTGGTCATGATGAGCCTTTTTTTTTGTCATAAACATGGTCGTTTAGTCTTCGTAAAAGCGGGTTCTTACATAAATACCCTGGGAAAGTCCTGTGTAAAATAAAGCATGACATATAAATAACTGCACTCTCTGCTGCCTCTGCTAGCAGTTGATAGTAGAGTGGTTTTAGTTGTTTGGGTTTTTTTTTTTTTTTCATTTTCTCCATCTCTGTAGAGCAGGCTGTTGACCTTGCAGGGAGATGTAATTTGATAGTAAATGCTTGTCATTTGCTCGGCCATGGCTCATGAAACCGTTGTGTTGTTATTTCCTGCCTCCAGCTCCAGCTGATGACCGCGCTGCAGTCGACTGGGACTAATTGGACCACGACTGCAGCCAGAAGCTAAATTAATGTCACTGCGCGCGTTTGTCTGTTTAATACTGACTTTTCATCCAGGAATTTTAGAAGGTTTTAAAATACACAGTTCTTGGTGAAGTTGCGCCCTTAGAATAAGATATATATATATATATATACATATATATATATATATATATACGTATATATATATATATATATACGTATATATATATATATATATATACATATATATATATATATATACGTATATATATATATATATATATATACATATATATATATATATATACATATATATATATATATATAGTTTAACCAACTGCTGAGCAAGTTTTTAGCTAAGCTAAGCATGAGCTAAGCTAAGCTAGCCTTGTTTCCCTGCGCGTGGCTGTGTGTATTCTACGTTTAGCTTAAATGTTTTCAACGTTGACTATTCTTGGACTAACTTTACACATTTGCAACTAACTTTTAGCTATGTCTGCGTTGCATATTAATGTTTTTTTTTTCTTTCAACATTTTTCTCTTACCAATTGTGGCCTAGTAAAAGCTAATATGCCTTGTTGAATGTTGCTACTAGAAACTGCTTATTTGGGAACTCTTAGCACTTCTTTTCTTTTTAAATATTAAGGGCGTTTCACACCTCCATCCACAACTAGTGTGGACCACAGAACCCTTGCTGAGCTTTTTCCACAATTTGCCACAGTAATTTTATGTTGGCCCTGGGGCACTCAACGCCGCCTTAATGAAAATTTCAAGGTCAAAGTCATACATTTTTAGGACACATTGCCTCTAGCATTCTTTTTGTTTTAAGTTTGGCTGCAGTTGGGTTACGATGGCACAGTTAACCAGCTTAAGTTTCTTTCTTTATTTTAATTTGCTGTGTTTTTAACCACCCTGAAAAGCCTAATTTAGCCCTGTGTATGTTTTGTGCGGCGTAATGAGCTTTCTATTGGCCCATTTGTTTTCAGCACGGCCTCACCTGAACTAAAAGGCTCCCCTGACACGCTGGCTTTTCAGCGATGTCCCTCAATTTAAGCCTTAATGAAAGCTCCGTCCCACCGCTGTGAAGCAGTTCCTTGACAACGCTCCATGTCCGACCATTCCAAGAAAAGTGCCAGGCGAGCAGAGACGAGCCAAGGAACGAGCTCCCCTTCTGTGATGAAAAATGCAGCCTGTCTCTCCGCTTATTGCCGTGGCATTTAGGAGGCTCAGTGTGGTGATTTGAAGAGCCTGCAGTGTCAAAGCCATTTCTCCTGCTTGTGGCTTAATGCTCTGACTCCACAAACCTGACCATTGTGATTCCCCCCCCCTCCCCCCCCCCCCCCGCCTCCATGTGGGCGGGGCGGAGGGCGCGCGGGGGGGGGGGGGGGGTTGTGCGTGTGTCAGCAGCCCAGGCACAGACCCTGCAGCCCGGGCACAGCACAGCAGTGCAGCAGGC
>NC_024321.1:1023013-1033800 GCF_000523025.1 Cynoglossus semilaevis
ATATATATATATATATATATGTATATATATATATATATATACATATATATATATATATATATTTTAACCAACTGCTGAGCAAGGTTTTAGCTAAGCTAAGCATGAGCTAAGCTAAGCTAGCCTTGTTTCCCTGCGTGTGGCTGTGTGTATTCTACGTTTAGCTTAAATGTTTTCAACGTTGACTATTCTTGGACTAACTTTACACATTTGCAACTAACTTTTAGCTATGTCTGCGTTGCATATTAATGTTTTTTTTTTCTTTCAACATTTTTCTCTTACCAATTGTGGCCTAGTAAAAGCTAATATGCCTTGTTGAATGTTGCTACTAGAAACTGCTTATTTGGGAACTCTTAGCACTTCTTTTCTTTTTAAATATTAAGGGCGTTTCACACCTCCACCCACCACTAGTGTGGACCACAGAACCCTTGCTGAGCTTTTTCCACAATTTGCCACAGTAATTTTATGTTGGCCCTGGGGCACTCAACGCCGCCTTAATGAAAATTTCAAGGTCAAAGTCATACATTTTTAGGACACATTGCCTCTAGCATTCTTTTTGTTTTAAGTTTGGCTGCAGTTGGGTTACGATGGCACAGTTAACCAGCTTAAGTTTCTTTCTTTATTTTAATTTGCTGTGTTTTTAACCACCCTGAAAAGCCTAATTTAGCCCTGTGTATGTTTTGTGCGGCGTAATGAGCTTTCTATTGGCCCATTTGTTTTCAGCACGGCCTCACCTGAACTAAAAGGCTCCCCTGACACGCTGGCTTTTCAGCGATGTCCCTCAATTTAAGCCTTAATGAAAGCTCCGTCCCACCGCTGTGAAGCAGTTCCTTGACAACGCTCCATGTCCGACCATTCCAAGAAAAGTGCCAGGCGAGCAGAGACGAGCCAAGGAACGAGCTCCCCTTCTGTGATGAAAAATGCAGCCTGTCTCTCCGCTTATTGCCGTGGCATTTAGGAGGCTCAGTGTGGTGATTTGAAGAGCCTGCAGTGTCAAAGCCATTTCTCCTGCTTGTGGCTTAATGCTCTGACTCCACAAACCTGACCATTGTGATTCCCCCCCCCTCCGCCCCCCCATCGGCTTCATGGTGGCCGTGAAGGAGAAGCCGAGGAGTGTGGGTAATAACCTTCAAGGAAAAGACCTGTGATTGCACATCCATTTCACACTGAGGAGCTGATTCTCAGCTGTTTTCTCAGAGCGGTAAAAAGCTGCTGGGAGCTGAAAGGGGGTGAGGAGTGAGGCATGATGCTTGTTTGTGGTCTTCTGTTCCAAATACGGAAGAAAACAGTTAGGCAAAAGTAGATGTGAAAAAAAAAATTCTGTCGGTTATTTTGAAATTATGAGCGAAAACTTTTCTTTGTTTTTCCTCGAAATATTTACATAACGCTGATCACGTTTTTTCCTCAACATCGATACAACAATATGTTTGCAGGGATCGGGGGAGTTTCGTATGATGTCTAATTTTGTCCTTTTTACAGTAAATAAATGTCTATAACACGGGTGTCAAACATAAGGCTCAAGGGCCAGAACTGGCCCGCTAGAGCAGTGTTTCTGAAACTTTTTTTTCTAGGGACCCATATTTTAAAAGTCACAAAACTTCGCAAACCTAAGTCAATACACATCATCATAAACTCCTGGGAAACATGACGAGAGAACACCCAAAAAAAAAAAAAAACTCTTGCAACCCACCCGAGGGTCGCGACCCAGTCTTTGGGAAACAATGCGCTAGAGTGTTCAATCTGGCCCGTTGTTCAGAATTTGTTTTGTAAAATTGATATTCTTTCATAAAAAAATAAAAATAAATATATAATGTACTTGTACTTCTTTGTAGAAAACAAAGGGGTAAAAACATTACAATACGACACAATACAATTTGTAATTTGTAAAAGACAACACCAAGGATCTTACGATGAAAGTGTAATAATGTTTATATATTTGTGTTCATTAATTAAATTATATATGATGGACCTGATTGGGTTTTATTATGCATGTGACCTTTCCTTCCCGGCCGGTCGCGGAATAATAGTCTGTGATGAAACTGAACTGTGGTGCTAACATGGTTGGTGAGCACTGTTGTAGAGGAATTTCAGTTTACTCCCACAAGCTAAAAACTAACTAAAATAACACCTGAGGTGTATATGAGCGTAAACACAACCAAGGCTAAATTAACGTGCCAACACTGTGGGCTACAACTTCTTTTTTTTTCATGTAGCTCTGTGCTAACTTGAAGCTAATTCCGGCTAACTCTAAAGGTAGTTCTGTTTTTTTGCTCAAATGTCTTTCATGGGAAAAAAAAAAAAAAAAAAAAGGAAATTGTCTAAGATTTTCATTTTTATTTGTGTAAAAGTCAAATTTTCATTTTAGAGAAAATTAAAAGCTGGGACAAAGTCGCGGGCCTAACCTAAATTATTGAAAAATTGATGGCTATGGTGCATGTGTTGTCTTTACTCCAGAAATGTAGGGTAGAATTTTTAAGTTCCTTTTTTAATGTAAATCTTTTTTTCACAGGCCAACAACAACAAAACAAAAAAAAAAACGACAACAAAATAACAAAAACAAAATAATGCTCTATAAAAAAGCTCATATATTATATAGGGGCCATATACTGGTGGGCCAACTAGTACAGTAGTACACATTTGAAGACACATGATCTCATAATCTCTCAGCCAAATATAATTACACTACGGGCCAGATTTGGTCCCCGGGCCTGAGTTTGACACATGTGAAGAAAAATATATATATATAATTCTCATGCACAGTATGAAACAACATGAGAAAATATCATTTGTTCGTCACAGTAACCCAGGGTCAGACGCCGCATGTTGGTCTCAGCAACAACATTTGGTTTTACGAACAACAAAATCTGATAATTTTGGTTGGAGTAAAACCGAAAAAGAATAATAAATCATTACTATACGCATCATCATCATCAACATCATCAACATCAGCAGCAGCAGCAGCAGCAGTAGCGATAGTGTCTGCTGAAACATCCCCACTCTGCGCGCTCGTGAAAACCTCTCGACGCCGAGTTATTAAGCCCAAACAGCTCCGTTTGATCAGGGAACTTATTATGAGGCCTCATGTTTTCATTAAAATGAAGATGACATCTTGATCACACAGTGATTTATTCTGCCTCGTTCAATCCCCCGAAGAACTGTCGAGGGAGAAGAAGTGGAGACTCACACATCCGCACGGAAGAGGGAGGAGAGGATGAAGGGGTTTGGGGGGACATGAATACATTAGAACCCACCTGTCAGCTCTTCACTACTGACCAATACACACACTCACTGATACACACACACGCCCCATTCCATTTAAACCACACTCCCAAACATTACATACCACCACCTAAGCTAATCTTAACTAATACAAATATACAGTTAATCTTAAACCCTAACTCTAATCCTAACTCCAAACTACGACTTAAACCTAAATGTGGACACAAACACAGATCCGCGATGACACTAAGAGGCCGACATCAAATTCAGTATTTTAATAGTCACACATCTTTTTAGTCATTACTGTCAGAAAACCACTGGTGTGCTTATTGTTTAGTAACTAGCGTACGTACTCGCATATTAGCCATTTCGCGTATTAGCCGAGCCCTTGAAAATTTATCCCGAAATGGTGATTTTCACAAAAACTCGCATATAAGCCGACCATAAAGTTTTCATGTTCGGCCGTGGTAAAATGTCTCACTCCTGCTGTGGTGCATCGACAAAGAATTCGAAAATGATCTTGGTAAACACTGTTTACGTTAAAATTGGGAAGATTTCGCTGATGTTTGTTTTGCGGAATTCAGAATAGACATGTGATTTTTTGCATTACTGTATATCAGTGGTACAGTTTAAATAATTATGAAATCTCAGTTGTAGATTGAATTTAGTTATAAGTGTGATGATATTTTTGACCATTTGTTCGATTTTGCGTTTATTATCGGCGATGATGCGATCGACGGAAAATGCTAACCCAGGTATTTATGCGCATATAAGCCGACCTCCCGATTTGATCTTTATTTTTTTTTGTTGTTTTAAATTCGGCTTATATGCGAGTATGTACGGTACATATCTACATATATTTTTTGTATTTTGGGGCATTGTAAAATTATAGAGAACTAATAAAAAACTGACAACTTTTACCTATGTTACACTATTGACTCATCTATAACCTCCTACCAAAACTGGGATGGTTTGACATGTAGACGAGCTACGGAAGTCGAACTTGAATTTTTTCCACTCAAATTTCAAACTTTATGTTTCGTAAGAGAAGTGAAAAAAAAACATTAGACGTGAGTAATTAAAAAAAAACAAAAAAAACAGGCCATTTAACTGTTCCCCCATTTTATCTTCCTAGGTGCTGTAAAATCCGATAATTTATTTATAATTTTAATCGTAATGAGAATAAGAATCAGAAATGCTTTACTGATCTCCAGGAGGAAACTGGTTTGGACCAGAAAGATGGAGTTAGTCATGTGAGAGACTGTTAAGTCCTGACCTTCTCTGCTGTTTATTCTACGCATTTGTTTTTCTGCGGCTGAGCTTCGAGGAGCAAACGTTTTCAAATTGATGTTGTGGGTTAAAAAAAAAAAAAACCAAGAAGGACACATTTTTGTTTGGCATTCACCTGCTCTTCTATCGCACACTTCTTTCTGTTCTAACTAACAGCTTTATTTTAACAGCCACAAGTGAGCACTTAAAACGACATTCTTTAGTAGAGTGAATCACTGAAGGTCAGGGAGAAAACACTCACACAAGAGCAAGAGACGAGGATTTTCTCTGCAACACCGCCACCCTGCGGTTAGATATACTCAGTGTCTCTAAATCTGAAGTCTAATTTTTTTTTTTTACACCCCAAATTCACAAAACACTGTCTTCCCTTAGTGGACTTTAAATTGTAAAATTAGGAAATAGGACAACCCATCCCCCCCCCACCAAACAATAAAAATAAATAAAAAAAAGAGACAAAATTCACTGACATATCACAAGTCAGCAGAGTGAGTTAGTTGTTGATTCACATCTGGCTCCGGCTAAATTCAAAACAGTCATATCTTGAGATACGAGCATAATCCTTTCCAGGACCGAGCTCGAGGTGCTTGTATCGTAATAAATCATTTTTTTTCCCCATAAGAATTAACACCAAAAAAAAAAAGAATCCATTCCGGCCCTCTAAAAAAAACTCCCTTATTAGTGCTAATAATAATGGAAAAACATGATTTTAATAGTGATTTTTAATTGAGAGTTCTTCCTTAAGTAAACAGTATACTGCATATATTTAACCTAAACTACTACTTTTAATATAAATAGATGCAAATAAACTATATTACAACAAAGTGCATTCCTTAAAACATATTGATTTAGAGACTCAGATTCATCTGCAACATTTTATATCAAATAGAAAATCCAAAAAGTCTCAAAGATTCCGCTGCTCTTTGTTGGACTGATATTTCTTTATTATATTATATAATGCGGAGACTGAACGATCAGGTAGTATTGGTTCATAAATGTTCTGTTCTATTCTGATCCATCGGGTGTTAGGGTAACAGGTCAGGTCAGAAGGTTAGAGAATCGTATTTGTCACACTGTTAGCAAGTACTGTTCACAACCCGCTACTGTTTACGAGCTGGTTGTTTAATCGCAAAAAAGAAAAGCCAACAAACATATTAAGCAAATCAGGAGTAGATTAGAGAGAGTTATTTCATGCGTGCAGTTTGTAAGACACCTACTCTTGTGTTGTTCTATTTCCTGCTTTATGATCACCAGATAGAAGAGGCTGGAGTTAGAGCTGATCATACTCTACTCAGATCGTCTCTGTGCAAACTAATCTTCATTAATCCTGCTTCTTTGCTCTGCGAGGACTTAAATCAGATTAGAAACACTGTTTAACTAAATTAAATTCAAATTTTTTCATTCAACTAACAAGGAAGGCTAATCGCAAAAAAAAAGAAAGAACAGGGATTAGAACGAGGAATTAACTTTCTTACTGAAGGCAAATAAAAATAATGTCAATCAGTTCCCGGTTAATATCAGATATTTTAAAGCTGTTTCTGTGCAGGTACAAATGAATAAAATACAATTTATTTTTAATTTTTATTTTTTTAACCGAATAATAAAACGAATTGGATGTTCTTTTAGTGTTTGTTTTAAAAACAAAAATCTGTAATGTTTTCATTTTTCCGCTTGATGGCGGCATTACAAAGCAGCTATTTCTCTTCTCAATTCAGAAACGGTCGTATATTTTATTAAGGACAACATCGGGCACTGACGTGCTGTTTTTTGGCAATATGAAATAAACAAATAAAATAAATTTAAGTGTTTTTCACTGTTTTAGACGGCAAGTATAAAGCACTGATTTATAATTGCGAATTCAACTGAATTTAGCTATTTTTCGGATTAATTTCTGGTTAAATATTAACATTTGCCCATTACCTTTTAGCTTTCTGCGTATCGTAGGTCTACTTTCAACAAAACAGCTCATCTGCCTCTCGCGTTACACCAGCCATCTCCTTGTCCTCCATTACTCGTCCATGCGCTAGGCGCTGGGAGCTGGGAGATGAAGTTAGGAGCTGGGAGCTAGGAGCTAGGGGCTGGGAGCAAAGAGCTGGGAGCTGGGCGCTAAGCGCTAGGAGCTAGGAGATGGAGTTAGGAGCTAGGAGCAAGAAGCTAGAAGCTGGGAGCTAGCAGCTGGGAGCTAGAAGCTAGGGGCTGGGAGCTAAGAGCTGGGAGCTAGGCGCTAAGCGCTAGCTGCTAGGAGATGGAGTTAGGAGCTGGGAGCTAGGAGCAAGAAGCTAGAAGCTGGGAGCTAGCAGCTGGGAGCTAGAAGCTGGGAGCTAAGAGCTGGGAGCTAATAGCTAGACAGCCCAGCTGGATTATTTACACTCTGAACTTGTAAAAACTTGTTTATAAATTAGAATTTAGTCATATGTATCAGTGTTGTATCTGTATTCATAGGGCAGACAGCTGCAACTACTGAACTAAAGCCTCTGTTTTTAAGTGTTTTTATTGTCTTCCTGCTGTTCAATCATTCAATGAAGAAATCTCTAAAAAAATGGACAGGAGACCTACACCTACAGAAGGCTAGGAACAGTTTTATATGATCTTATTTTGATCAGCTCATAAGAGAGTCCTTCAGATTGAGCTGTCACTCAGTGCTGCGGCCAAATTTACATCCATGACAGAGTAGAGCGTAAAGTGATGAAAATCGCGATTAAGACTCTTTACATTCACGCTCGTCCTAGCATGTTCTTATATATGTACGTTTCACGTGTCGCTTTACATGTTAATGTTTTTTTTGTTGTTGTTGCTGCCGCAGTGTTGCCATTCTTTATTTACTACTTTGTGGGTGTGAATTCTGCAGCGAGCTGTCAGATTGGAATTAAGTCTGTCCTACTTATTTACTGAAACATATCACATCCATACGCCTCGTCTCTGGATGGAGAGGCTCTCTTTGACGTGCCTTTTTTTTTTCTGCCTTATTTTTGTGGAACATTTCCACATACAGTAGTTATAAAGGCTCTGGTCAAAAATAACCCGGCGACAAATCTCGACGGAGCTTTTTCATTTCAGTCATCAGCGTTTATTAAAGATTGTTATTTTTAGCTTTATTTATTCGCTAAGTCACTTGAGATGAAATTCTCTTTTATGAGGGAGATCAGATCACAACAGTACACCAGCTGTGGGTGAGCTAATAATAACACGACACAGTAACTGTCCTTTGCTAAACTTCGGGCTGTTTCCGGGTAAACTTTATCTTTTGACTAATTCATATCTGTAGATAACTTTTAGATTTTAGACCATATTTTCTGAAGAATATTTGCAAATATTATAAAGGGCCAAAATCAAGTATTGAGTATTAGGATTGGTTGGAGTACACAGATTTGGAATGCACCACTATGTGTGAACCTTGTTTGAATCAACTTTATTACATGTTTGATTTTCGTACAGTAAGATCTCACTATTGTTTAGTAAAGTGTTTCTCAACCTTGGGGTGGGGGCCCTTATGTGGTATTGCCGGAAATGTCTAGTAAATTGATACATCGACTCACAAACCTATTTTGTTCTTTGACTGTGGTATTGACCCATACATTTCAAAATCAATTTTTCCCACTGCAATTAAATTTAATCCGGTTAATCCGTTTTTTTGATCTGAAACACAAACACCACTTTCATGTTAAGCTACTATTTCCTTTTTTTGTCTCAACAGTAATGGGTTTAAGATTCTTAACACTTTTTTGTTAGCCATAATAAGGGACAAATTTAATGAAATCACAAAAAAAAACCCAAAAGTATCAACACTCGTCAATGATGAACAATGTTAAAATTATGCTAACTGCTTGTTGTTCGGACACCAGTTGGTGACAACTGGGATGCTGCGGAGTGAGTGGCTGGGGCGTCTAGTGCGGTAAGCAAACGTTAGCAGTGGGGAGAATTTCTACCACTCACGTTTGTGCGTGTTCGAGAATTGATGCATTGTTCGTGAAGTGAAGCAAAATTTGTTCGAAAATAGTGTTCGTAGCCCGATTTGTTCGGAAATACGAACATTCGTGAACTAGAGTATCACTGTAGTTAATAAAAAGGAATTTGAAGTTGAGAAAAACAGTAATAAAACATTCGTGAACTAGAGTATCACTGTAGTTCATAAAAAGGAATTTGAAGTTGAGAGAAACAGTAATAAAACACTGAAGACCTGACTGAAGAGCTGAAGCTAGAACTGAAAGACTATAATCTTTATAAATCTTCACTGGGGCCACTTTAAGATTCTGCAGCGGCTCTCTTTTCCTAATTCACTGTTCGAGAGATTGTTTGTTCAGTATTCATTTTCAAGCTTGTAAAGACAAGCTCGCCTAACTGTCCATGTGATCAGAGAAAATAAAAATGTCACTTTGGCCACTAATCTGGCTACTTGGTATTTACAACACAGTCTCCAAAAAGTATTTTATATGAATATTTCAAAAATCACCCAAAACATGCCTTACTATAGCCTTACCATCGTGAAAATATCCATACAAATAAAAAGTCCCTGAAATGCCTTATAATGCAAGACTATGTCCTAAAGCATGCTGCCAAGTGAATATTTTGTTTTAAACTCAAAAAAAAAAAAAAAAATTGACCAGAAATGTATGATGTTAAAATGAGGTTACAAGACCTGAAACCTCTCTTTGAAAAATAACTAATGAGGTTTAAAGTGTTGTTGTGAGGACTGTCAAAGGTGCAGTTATTGGTAGTTTAAAGTGAGAACATCATCCGAGGGTGTGTGATAAATTTGGTTGGGGAAAAAAAACATCAAACAGACAGACATTTTTTTGAAGGGAAGTGAAATATGTATGAATCCGAATCTGCACTGTTAAAAATCAGCTGAGGCTGAGAGTCAGATTTGGGGAGAGGAGGAATAAAAGGGAAAATTCTGATGACTCTGTTATCTCATGTCATATAAAGACTTCCACTCTCTCTCTCTCTCCCTCTCTTTCACAGCTCTAGAAGCTCACAGGTTTTTTTCTAATCACTCAAATGCACCTCCTCTCAAATAACTTCCTTAGCTGTGACACCACTCAACTGACTGCAATAAGAAAAAATTAATGAAAAAAGAATAAAATAAAATACATTTAAACCCCCAAACTTATTAGCAAACAGAATTTGACATGACTTTTACCCCCAAACTTATTAGCAAACAGAATTACAACACTTGACAAATCTCTGACTTTCACTCCACAATTACTCATTTGAAAGCAATGACATAACGTACATTCAATATTTATTATTATTTATTCATTCATGTTTAATGAATGAATAAAAAAAAAACTCGAAATTCATCAAGTGGGCCACATTGAACTCCCTAGCGGGCCAGTTTCTGGCCTGCAGCATGTATCTTTGACATCCTTGGTGTAAATCATTGCAATTCCTGCAATACAGTTATTACGGCTGAACAAAAGCAAATAAATAAATAAATGCTATTTTCCACTTTGGTAAAATAAAGAGCATTTCTTACTATACCACCCTGCCCCATGTTACTGGCTCCATGCCCTGTAGATGGAGCGTGCCCCCTACGTTGGGAACCACTGTCACAATACTCTTTGTGCTATAGAGGAACAAGAAACATTACATTTTCTGAAGTGCTGTTCCTCTCACTTCACCTTGTAAGGAAGATAAACACAGGAGATGAGAAAGTGATCTTAAACTATTTCCATTCATTTGACATCAGTGTTTGTGCCGCATTGTCCCCGATGAATCTTTGTTACCATTCGTGTCTGACAGAGTCCGGATCAATAATCCCACTCTTCTGGTTGCATTTTCACAAGTCCCTAGAGGCTCTTGGTAATTCCACGTCACCTGTTTCTCTGTCATGGAAGATTTTTTAATGAGCTAGATTTTACCAGAAGGGATGGGAAAAAAAGAAAGAGCTGATGAGTCACTCAAGCATTCCAAAGGGAATGTTGATGTGGCTTTTTTTTTTTTCTGATCAGGGAGACGTCACCCTGGGGAAAAGAAAAAAACCCCATTGTTGTCGTTAAAAATATGCAAGGACAAATCAAAGGGGAGTATATGAAAAATGGCTGATGGCACTGGTTTTTTGTGTAAAGTCCTAACCTTGAAGTCAGGGATTTGATTATTGAAATGACACATATGCAGCAGCTGACTATAGTATATTACAGGATGATTTGGTTTGTTAGTTTTACCTTTAGTTTCTCAAAGGGAACTCCCGAGGGATTATTAAAGTTCTATCTATCTATCCATCCATCTATCCATCCATCTATCTATCTATCTATCTATCTATCTATCTATCTATCTGTCTATCT
>NC_024321.1:1034187-1046198 GCF_000523025.1 Cynoglossus semilaevis
TCTATCTATCTATCTATCTATCTGTCTATCTATCTATCTATCTATCTGTCTATCCATCTATCTATCTATCTATCTATCTATCTATCTATCTATCTTTCTATCTGTCTGTCTGTCTGTCTGTCTATCTATCTATCTATCCATCCATCCATCCATAAATCCATCTATATAGTGTGTAAAGACAGTCAAAAGTGTGTAAGAGAAATGTTAGGCCAAGTATTTGGTAATAAATACTTCTTGTTGGTTAAGAAAGTTTCAGATAATTTCTAGTTCTTTTCCTGAAAAAGCATACTTTATACAGAAAGAAAACCAGAAATCAGCAAATAGGTGAATCGACAGGATTGTTCTTGGTCTAATAATGCGAATATTACACTTAACTCTCGCAAAAAAAGATCGACCTTTAAATCCCACCAGCTGCTTTTGTGTTGCTGTATTGCGGTAAAATACGAACGACGTTGACAACAATTATTTTTCCGAATTAATTCACACAATCTAATCTTGATTCACTAACAGGGGTGCATGCGTGTGGGTGTATTTACAGACGGGCACCCATAAATAAAGTGAATGAGTCATTTTAGGTTTACAATAGAGAATAATGACAGGACATAATGACAGCAGCGACTGCTGTCAGCTGCTGTGACAGTAACAGGGGCCACTTATTACTGACTGCAGAATTTTTTTTTTTTTTTTTACGTGTGTGAGTCTTTAGCCGACCAAAAACCACCAGCTATGTTACTCTTTATTGCACATCTACTAATTGCTGTTGAGATTAGATAGAAATCTCAAGCAGGCGGTATCGCTAATTATTAAATGCAATTTGAAGTTGTATCTGTGGCACAATCAGTCCTGTGGAAGCCTGTGTGTAGCCTGCAAAGACTCACACTGTTTCCCCCTTTGTGGGACGAATTAATCTTTAATTAATTTTTTTTTATAGGTACAGAGGCTTGGAAAATAAAGCTTAATACATTATTGTAGTGGAAGAAAAAGACGAAAGATAAATTAAAAATCAATCAATCTAAAATACAGCAGAGCTCTGTGAAAGTCACAGCGACATAAACAAAACCGTTATGATGCATTTAAGTCCCAGAATTTGCGACTCCAAACACAAAGTTAATAGGTCATTTTCTAAAATAAACTGAAAAAGAACAGCGTAGCTGTTAATAGCTACGGCTACACTGTGCTTTTTAAGCTTTTTAAATCTAATATATTTTACACGACCATGTTGTTTATGTTGTGTGGGAGCCTGAAAATGTTCACTGTTTGCGAGATTGAGCAGCATTGATCGCTCAATGATGCGAAAAAAAAAAAAAAAAAAAAGGCAGAGGAAAAATGGATCGGCCGAATTAGGCACAGTATTGCACAAAGTGGAGGGAAATCTCTGTCCAATACACTGGACGCTCCATTTGTTCAGTCCCTCGGGACAGTGGAAGAGAAAGAACAGGGGCTAGTGTATTAGTGTCACACGGAGCAGGTCATCACTGTAGTCGCTGCTGACTGACAGACTGAAAAACGGGAGAGAAACCTGATGTCTGTTTGACTCCACAGACATGGTCACGTCTATCATGAACATGATCGGTACCAGTGCTGGAATAGAATCCTAGCTGTCAGCGAGAGGCCAGCAGGTGGCACACAGGTGCACTCAATTATCCAGATTTATAACTGGTATTTCATAACACAAATATACAGCTTCTTTTCTACACTGTTTGCAATGAAATTAAACGCAATTTTTAAAAAAAAGAATTACCACCATGTTTGGTCATTTGGACAGGTCTCTTTCTCAATAACATTTTTCCCAAAACTGTTTTCCAACAGAAATAAAGACAACACTTATACTATAGCAGCTCTAGGAGACTAGAAATTATTTATTTCCAACAGAAATAAAGACAACACTTAAACTATAGCAGCTCTAGGAGACTAACAATTATTTAAATAATAATAATAATAATATATTTTTTTGCAAACATATTTCCATGCTCTGTCATCCTCAACACTGTTGAGATGGAAAATAAAAGTCAGCCATATGTGATGAGGTAACATTTGCAGCACATCTGTTTTACAGTGAGGAAAAATTATCTGCAGAGTGTTGGCAAAATGTGACAGATTTGAACGTGAAGTGTCAACTGAACAGCTCGACAATTTTCTCAAATGGATAGAAAAACCATGGCAGCTGCTCAGAGCTGCCTCACTGGCGTATAAACAATATTTAAACCATTACAGTGAAGGCAAAACATGTGGCATCTGTTGAAAAAAGTACAGCTTTTTGCAAAAATGAGTGTGGTTTCATGTTTTTCTACCCTCACTAAAAACATATCTGCCACCAGGGGTATGAAAAAATAACAGATTTTAGACAGTTCAGAACATTCGCAGATAATAAAATAGATAATAGAACAAGACAGGAAACTAAAATCTTTTTTTTATAAATGTCTTCCATGAAGAGACAGGTTGTGGGGTAATGACATAACACTACACCATTACCTCATATTACCTTTAGCCAAGGGTTCCAAGAGTTTCCCATTGCTGTAAGGAATAAAAACGTCAACTTTTGGAATGTATTTTCTTCACTAATTTCACTATTCAATCATTATTATCATTAAGTTTAGCATAATAAAATGATTAACAAACATTCGCTAGCTTGAGGAGCAAGTTGCAAACCGCTAGGCTGAAACATATTATGACGTCGGCATGCCGAAGCTGCGTTTAGGTACCATCGGAAACTTGAGAATCCGACGATTATCGCAGTTTGTGATGTACTGTTCAGGACATGAATATTTTTTCTTTTCCTAACTCGAACTTACTAAGTCCCTCACAGCGCTCCACAATTTGAGGACCACTGCTTTAAACTACCTACTTAAATACAACTTTAAGGGTGTTTTCAAGAAAAATCTGTTCGTAATAATAAGATTTATGTTGTGTATCAGAATGACGCAGCTCTGGAGGAGGACCTAAAAGCAGAGGACTGGTGGTTAAAATTGGTAGTAAATAACAACGTTTTTTTAAGGTAAAGGTAAAAATACTTTAGTGAGGAAGTAGTAGCAATGGCAAAAAACTCCAAAAATACAAGAACAAAAATAAGAATTACTTCGCAGAATAAACATATTCAAACCAAGGTAGCAAAAACGACCAGGAAGTTACCACTAAAAGCGTAAGGTGTGGAGCTAGAGCTTAAAAACAGCATTTCCTCAATTAGAGAATACAAAACAGCAACAAAAACAACAGTCCAGGACACAGAAAACACACAGGAGCAGTTTAAATAACAAATAAAACCAAAAATGCACAGTTACAGTTTTATTTAGTGTTGTTTTCCAAAAAACAACTGCTAATCCTTTTCATGTAACCCCCCCACCATTTAACTAGTTAATGGCATTTAACAAGTCTTCTTTTTGAAAAGAGAAACAGCGGCAGCAGCTGCATGCTTTTTCCAGAGAACCAAAGGTGACAGGAAGCAGAATCTCAAGCCCTCATTAGAGCAGATGGATGAGATATGAGGTTATTTACGCTATCAGTCTCCAGATCCGCTGTTTATAAGATCAGCTTTATTACATCCTGCGGGACGGTGCGATGCTCCAATCGCTCTGCATTTTAATTAACTACTTGGCAATTAATGCCACGTTGAGAATTAGCCCTGCATAATCGTCTTAGTCCTTTGGCGATTTATTATTAAACAAATATCTGCTGAAAGAAGTGACGTGAAACAAATAAGTCAGAGCTTTGCCGCGTCAGAGTCTGACTGCAGAGTCAGACAGCCCGTGGCTGTGTCGACATTAAAGGGAAAAAACAAAACAAAACAACTCTGGACGAAAGTTTTGGTGCATTTATACTTGGGAAAATAGTGTAGGACACATTAGGTACAGTTGTGAATGGAGGAGGAAAAGGAAATGCTGAAATATGAACTGCACCAGAGGCTCACTAAATGTAAATTTATACATTTTTATGTCTCATTTTTTTGTATGAAAGCAATACAAAAATGCATGTTTGGGTTTTTTTTTTCTTTGAGCAAAACTAGCATTTTAGCAAACTGGATCAAAGTAAATAATTTATTCAAATATCTCATGGAAAGTTTGTCTAGAAAAATTAAAAAAAAAAAAAAATTCTGGGCCCTCTTAGTCAGGGGCCCCTGAAGTCATCCTTATCCACCATTTCACCCATAATACAGCACCACTGACGAAATGTATGGTTTACACCTAAATATAACCCAGTCATCTTAGTTCTTGTTTCGATTATAAGGGCTTTTATTTTGATAAACATCACAGAGTTTTGCGATTTTTTTGCCAAAATCGGTGACGGCAGAATCAGAGGGACGGTGAAGAGAGTTAATTCAAAGAATTATCCAAGGTATTAGCAAGACTTCGAAATAGGCACAAGGTTAGTATCAATTACTGTGATGTATCATTTATATGTAACCTGTGTTTTACATTGGAATTCTGAGTTGAGAGATTTAAACAGGCATTTTTTTTTGCAACCGGTGGAGCTAATCGTTAACCTTACGGTGTCAGCTTCCATTTCTTTCTTTCCACAGTATACTTTCATGACCCGGTATTTTTCGTAGCACTCCTTGACTAGAGAGACCCAATTCCGCTTCATCTTTGTTCCCGTTTCATGGCCTCCTTTATTTTGAAGAGGGTCAGCTGTGTTTGAGTGTCCACTAGGTGGAAACAGCCCTTTTCACTGCTCTGACACCTATTTCTATGGTGGATTAACAGGGATTCTTAGATTACACTTCCAGGAGGAATTACTCGTCCTGTGAGCGTCCTGTGCTCGAGTCTCAGAGTCTATTTCACCACATAGAGCTGAGCTTACAGTACAGTTTTGGCTGCAGTGATAGACCTGCCACTGATTGGATTTTCTACACACTGACGCTCCTGGAGAAGATAACAGTGTGATGGGTGGAACGGTTGAAGTAGAACAGTTTCACTTCGCCATAGACCAAAACAGATCCATGGTTATGACACTTTATTTTAATGGAAATAAAGTGTACACTTTTTGAAGAAAAAAAATTCCATCTTTGAAGAGGATATTTTCTGTAACTATATAAAGGATTAACTATATAAAAAGGAATAAATAAATAAAGCAGCGTGTATCCAGGTTTGTTTATTTCAGGTCAGGAAACCTCAGTACAACCAGGGCTGGACATGGTAAATGAGTAGAAACCAGAGTTGTGTTAATCCCAGCCTGGAGCAGATTAGTTCTGGGTGACAGTTTGACTCAGTTAATCTCCTTTTTCTGGCACATATTGGTAAATACATTTTTGTGGAGATGGTTTTGACAGCGTTTGCCGGAACTGAAGCGTTGCTTCCCAAGATGCAAAAGTTTCATTTCTCTGCATTTCTCTTGGACCAGATGGTTCAAAAATAGCTCCTTTTGTTCCAGACACAACATAAATCCTGAGTTATATTGCTTTTATTCAATTTAGATAATTTTTTTAGTGAAATATGTTTTTTCAGTCGCAAACACAGACACAGAATGTAGTCATGCAAAGCATCCAGGGAGTTCTCAGGTGCTGAAGTGATTTTTCAACTTTATTGGCTCTACAAAGGAAATATCAGAGATGCCTTTATGAGTCAGAAATGTTCGTAGGAAAGGAGTCCATCATGAATTATCCAATTACCTATTAGCATTTTTGTTTTGCGTAAATCAGTTTTTTCTTTGCAAAATTAAAAAAAAAATGATTTGGCTATATTATCTTTAAGCAGTTGTAAAATCCTTTGGTAGTTTTTAGCTATATTCTAGGCTAGAATTTATTATGGCTAACTAATAGCATTTTTTAGTGGTTAACAAATACTTATGGGTGGCTTTCATTATATATATTTGTCATTAAGTATATTTTGGAATGGTTTGTATGTAGGTATTTATCAGAATATTTCTTTATCGTTTTTCACAAAATTAGCTGCATTTTATTGTCAGCGATTATTGTCAAAAACATTCAAGTCATTGATAGATCACACGAACGCGAGTTCCTACCACGTGAGCAACAACTAATGGATCATGTGATCACGAAAAACTATTGCGTGAGCACCAGACATTATTGAGAAACTTCCTCCTGTTTAGTGGCGAGCTGAGCTGTGTTGCAGTAACGTCCCTTCCACCTGTCCAAAAATGACAGTTATATTTTAAGTCCAATTTTGTCAAAGTGAAAACACATTCAGACGACAGTATCCTGTGATATCTCATGTACTCTGTCTTGCTACGACTGACCTTCATTCCTCTTCTTTCTAGTGCAAACCTCCACCTCTCTAGGTTCTCTTCTAGCTGCTGCCTACTCTCACTACAGATCACAATGTCATCTGCAAACATCATAGTCCATGGGGACTCCTGTCTGACCTCATCTGTCAATCTGTCCATCACCACAGCAAACATCTCTAGTTGTTACAACTCTGTACATCACCCTTCTTATGAATTGGCACCAGAACACTTTTCCTCCACTCATCAGGCATCTTGTCAGTCTCTAGAATTCTGTTAAACAACCTACTCAGGAAATCTACCGCCACTTCTCCTAAGCACTTCCATACTTCCACTGGTATGTCACCGGGACCAACTGACTTTCCACTCTTCATCCTCTTTTCAAAATTCAAAATTCAAAATTTTGAATAATAATTTATAGACAAACGTTGCCAGCTGTGACTGAAATAGCAAGATATCAAATAATCAAAATGAAGTTTTCCACTGGTCTTTTGACAGAACGTCCACCTGGAAAGCACCAGCTTTTGCCCATTCACGGTGACGGTCTTTTGTTCCCTCTCCATGAGTTGTACCGACCTCGTAATGAATGCTCTTGTGACGTTATTTCAATTATGACCCAATAGTCATCTCAGAAATCCTCCACCACCAACAACAAGATATTTATTTTTATATCCACAGGTTTTACAGAGACCCCAAGGTTCTCACAACCTCCCCTCACCCCACTTAACTAATTCTACCATTGACCCTCACATTGGCTGAGGTATACATATCTCCTCCAGTGGCTTGGTTCTCCACGGAGAAGATTAGTAAGCTCTGAGTAAATGTGCTCATGCTGCACATTTTTCCCTCTGACGGCAGCTTTGCTGTGATCCTTCTCTGAGAGAGGGAGAAGAAGGAGGACGAAGGGAACATTTACTGTTCCCTCATGGCCCAGGAGCCTACAAAGGGATGTAATGAAGGCCAGCTATAGCTCCAGCTCTATATGTTCAACATGAATTATTGAGTGTCATTGACAGCTGTGAGCTGCACTGACTGCTCAATTTGAGAATTACAGTGGCAAAGGTTTGGGAATCTTGCGAGTCCTGAAGGTAAAAAGAGAAAACATCGAGGTGATATATGAGCATCTGTGTCTTTTAGTCTTTAGTTTACACTTCTATTTTTTTTTTTAATTCTCTGGGATTTATGTCATATGTGTCAAACTCAAGGCCCAAGGGCCAAATGCGGCCCACTGAGACATATTGTGTGGCTCATATTTGTAGCTTAAATATGCAGTGGAACCTCGAGATACGAGCATAATCCGTTCCAGGACCAAGCTCGTGTCTCGAATCATTTTTTTCCCATAAGAAATAACAGCGAAAAAATGTGTTAGTGCTAATCACAATGGAAAGAAAATGTTTTTAGAGACATATACACACACAAAAAAATATAGTATATAAGGATTCCTGTGATATAAAATAAAATGTGGAAGGGAGGGAAGACAGTTGGCCCATACGTAGACACTTGATTCCGTACCGTACCTTACACGTACAATACGTACCTTACATAAACTTAGAATTAATTTAACCTACGTATTTTTTTACTTTTCTATTTTTTTTTTTGTTGTTGCTTTTTTCGACTTGTATTCTTTCTTTAGCGGGCACCACACTCATATTTATCGTCAATTTCATGCTTTATTTCCATGGTCAGCATGCATTTCTTCTTCTCACTACCATCCTTACCACTCACTTTCTTAGGACTCACCACTATTATGAAGAACAATGCACGAAATAGAGAGATAAAATCACCTAGATAACACAAACACAATACGGAAGACTCGTGGGAGAAGCGTACAAAAGTCGACGAACACGTGAAGTGAACGAGTGAAGGCGGCGTGGGCTGCTCCGAGTGCTCGGCCACCTAGCGTCGGCGTCTGTAAGCCTGCTCGCATTTCAAATCTTTTCTCGTATCTCGAAGCAAATATTTGCTCAAAGGCTTGCTCGTATCTCGAAATACTCGTATGTTGAGATACTCGTATCTAGAGGTTACACTGTATATATATCATAATAATCGTATCTCGAGGTTCCACTGTATAATAAGCTTCAGCTTCAGAAACATGTATTAATACATTATGGAGTAGTTACTTCAACCAGCCTTTCAAGAGTAACTGTACTGCTGCTGTACCCACCACTGGTTAAAATGGATGTCATACATTGAAACTCCAACAGTAGATACAAGCATCACAGAAGTGGAGAGAGATCTCTCCTTGTGGCCCGTGTTGTTCCTGGAACAACTTTGGAGGTCTGTTTTGAAATGTTCTTTTTTTAAAAAATGTGAATTTTTGATTAGACATCATGGATAAATCAAACTCTTGTGCCTCCTACAAGAGAAGCTGGAGCACGATCAAAAATGTCTGTAGGGCTGGAAGTGAATACGAGAGCATTGCTGACTGTGCAGCTTTGACAAGGACCACGCAAGACTAAACAAACAGACACATCGGACCACAGAGAATCATCTGCCAACCTGCGTTTAAATATTCTCTTTAAAGCGCTGTGGTGTAGCCTTGGTGTAGATCTTGAGCAGGACAGGAGGTCTGGACATGAATTTAGAAGATGCTTGCGTCGTCAAACTGTAACAGGAAGTCAAGGCCTGGCAGACACTTCCACTGTATTTGTTTGGTACGTGTACAAGAATCTTTCTTTCTCAGAATCTTAAACAACCTCAAACAAAACTTTAGAAATCACTGTAAAAAAAAGGACAGCCAATAGGATATAGACCAGACAAATTTTCAGCGACTCCAGAGACATTTTTTGTTTTTTGTAGCCTGATTAGTGACATTTAATTTTGAAAAAATTAATACTTAACAACCATCAATCAAGATGCTCCAAGCTCAGATATTTCTATATGCTGCATCTGTATTTTATCTCATTCAGGAAAGATTTTTTTAAGACTGTGTCTGATGTTTGATCATAAATTAATCATAATTTTAAAAAGAATAATAAGTTGTTGATTTTGATTTTTTTTTTCATATTTAATAGGCAACCCCATTTGAATTTCAGACGAAAAACACCATCAGTGTGAGGTCTCACGCCAACCAGAAATCAGTTAAACAAAGGTAAACAAAAGCTGTAATCCTGTGCAATTAACCCATTGTTTCTCAAAGACTGGGTCGCGACCCTCAGGTGGGTCACAAGAGTTTTTTTGTGGGGGGGTCGTCTCTGATCATGTCTCCCAGGAGTTTACGAATAATGTCTTTTGACTTGGGTTGGTAAAAAATTAGGAAACACTGAAATAACCCATAAATTAGCATTATCTGTAAATGTAGCAAAAAAAAACAACAACAAATGAAGGCAAATGATTGGCTGCTTGTCTGTATTTTATCTCATTCAGGAAAGATTTGTTTAACTAAACACAGGATTAACGACTAGTTAGAGCAGGAAGGAAAAAAGCAAACAAACATGAGGAACTGTTTTGAATGTACAGGTAAATGAGATTTACTGTAATTACCAACAACAACAACAACAACAAAAAAAACGCCCCAAAGACATGCTATAAATAAACCATCCTGATTTGTAATTAACGATATAAGGGACTCAGAGACCATGTGTCAGCGCTACACTGATCGAGCTTGTTTTTTTTTGTTCAAGTCCTGGGTGGTAAATGAATACCGTAACGTTCTGATTGGTCCCCACGACAGTATGACAGTATTTGTACTTCACTCATTTCTCGTTAGCTACTCCACAAACTGTATCGAAACCATTTTCCCTTGTGCTTTCCGTCAGTCCTGTATCTGTCTGCATCACTTCACCGTTAGGGATGGTTTGTCATCAGTTTCCTTCTTTTTTTTTCCTGCTCAACTGTCTTTTTTTTCCCCACAAACAAATCATAAAAAAGTAACACTGTATGCTGCTAGGTGGAGTGGGCAGATTAAAAAACCAGAAAAGCGTGTGAATAAATCATGGACAATATTAAATATGTACCATATTATTCAACTGGTTACTCGTCACATTTATCTAGTGATGAAACAAATCTTGGCCACGCTAAATTATTTGTGCAATATTTGTGGCGTAATATTTCTTGCCTACCTTCAAGGTATATTTTTGACTTTTTTAACTATTTTACTGGCTAGTGTTCGGCGATACCATAATAACATTGTGGATTTTTTTCTAACTCTGTAAAATACATGAAAAATCATGGCCATTTATCAACTTTGATATGTGATTTTCATAATTAATTTTACACAATAAAACCTAATAGTTACTGCTACCATTAAGGGCCAAAGATGTCTAGTGGTCTTGGTCATATGAAGTCACTGCTCTCTTCTGGTCAGTGGTCACATGACATGAATGGACTAGTTAAATTTATGTCACTAGGGAGTGCTGTAGCACAAAATGCTAGTGTCAAACTCATTTTGGTTGTAACGAGGGCAGCACTTAAATCTTCAGCGCTAACGTTTGTTTTGTCAACCCCATCGATAAGGAACAGCGCTTACGACCAGAAATGACTCGAAAGAAACATGGAAGGAGTTAATTATCCATCCATACAACAAAAACAGTTGTGTGGATGTCGATGACACGGCAGCGTGAAAGAAATGAGGTGTTGAAATTACACCTCGTTCCCCTGAAATCAAATCAATAAAGGCTCAAACCGAGGTGCTGAGGAAACGCTAGACTGATTCATTACGTCTGATTGACCTGCAGCGTTTCAAATCGACAAATACATCTGAGTGAAAAAAAAAAATTACAAATATAAATCGACCAATCGCAGAACCACATCCACTGGAAAGACATGGAAAAATAAACATTGTTAGTTTTTTGTTATATTATTATTGTATATTAAGTGTCAGACTCAGGAAGGTAAAGTTTAGAACCACAACACAAATACATTTTTTTTTATCTGACCTTTTCTGATAAAATCAGTGGCTACAATTTTGGAATAACTTTTTTTTATCTAATTTTATCTATTTATATTATATTTTTTTATCTATTATATTTTTTATTGATTTTTATCTATTTTTTGGACTACCTTTACTGTAGGTTTATTCAATTTTATCTTTTAGTCAACACATTTTCTTATGCACATTTCTGGTTTATTAGTTTTTGCTAAAGTTTAGCCATTCCCATGTACAACATTTAAAACCAGGGGTGTCAAACATACGGCCCGGGGACCAAAACCGACCCACTTGATGAATTTTGAAAGTAAATAAAAAATATAGAATTCATTAGGTTCTCACACAATTCTGAACACTGGAAGAATAAAATGTGCTTCTCTGCATCTCTCACTTTTTTCTTCGTCACTCATTTCAGAGAATGAATAATCTTAAACCTCATCCTGCTGCTTCTTTAAAAAATTTTTCTGCAGAACTGGCAGAATGTAAAACCTCCCTTTTTCATTAGGATCACAAAGTTTTTCACTGACAGCTGGTGTCACAACCGTTCACCAGGTTCATTAATATGGCACTAAATGACTGGGGTCCGATGTCGACAGCGGTCAGTTCTGATAGGCCTGGAACCCTGAATGGTCAATTCCATTTTTACGGATGTCTCAATTTGTCTCAAGAGAACCGGTTCTTTTGGCTCGGTTCACTGAAAAAATCCGACTCTTTCGGGACCCAAATGGCTCCTCAGATTATTTATTTTATTTATTTTTTTATTTTTGTTTTACAAATAACATGTTTTGGTGAATAATGAATTAGAAATGTAAAAAATAAAGACTATCAAATGCTTATTCAATGAATGGCTTCATTTATTCATTCATCTTTATTTAACCTCTGTAAAAATATATTATGAAATACAAAAACAGAGACCCATCGGAACAGGTTAGGTTAATTGAATAAAAATAAAAGCAGCACTCAGGTAAAA
>NC_024321.1:1046304-1049637 GCF_000523025.1 Cynoglossus semilaevis
ATTTAAAAGACAAATGATAAAATATCGGTATCGGTATCGATATCGGATTCGGCGATACCAGCTCGAATTTTACTCGGTATCGGATCGGAAAGGAAATTGGTGGTATCGAACATCACTAGTTTCCAGACGACAAACTGTTCCAAACTGTTCATTCTTGACGCACTTCCTGTCCTGGTTGCGTTCTTAGGAGCGATGGTTTCATTCAGGCCACATGTGACCAGATTTTGGTGCCCCTTTCATTCACTGATTTTCAGAAATGGCAGAAATAAGGGGAGTTTTTTTTTTTTCCCCTACCTTCATTTTTGTTGCGCTCCGGACTGCGCGCATACAGTATTGTGATGGAAATGAGATGCATATTCAGCTCTGCTCAAGTGGAAAGGTAAATATTTGGAGTGTTTGCAACTGCAATGTTCCATTAACACAGGCCTACATGCACTGCAGCACATCGCTCCGTGGCCGAGTTTATGAAATGGTTTTCAAATGAGGACCAAGGTCTAAAACAGGCAGAGGTCGGGGGAAGAAAGTATATATACATATAAAAGACCTTGCAATTCTTAATGTATTCTTAAGTATATATTTAATTCAAGTAAGATCTTAGGGATTCTCTGTATGATTTAGCAAAAAAAAAAAATAGACATGATTTCATAAATTGTTAACAATTGGCTCATCCGTCCATCCATCCATCCAATTTCATCCACTTATCTGTTACCGGGTGGCAGGGGCAGCAATCACCGTAAACCGCCACCCAGATCACACTGCACTGTACCAGAGAGTCAACTGGAAGGTACCAACCACCCTAACCGGGATTCGATCTTGCCCAGCAGGTGAACCCTGGGGTTCCACAGCAATGATAGAAAAATTGACTCTGGGCCAAAGCGCCACACAATTAGCTCATCGCTCCCCAAACTACCCAAATAAACAGCAATATACAGCTACTTAACTAGGTTTCATTAGTCAAGACAATAACTAAATAATGGGCAAAATCTCATAATAACCCACAGATGACGGAGGTTTGGCCAAAAACTGTTTCCAGTTTGCAAATAACAGTCATAACAAAACAAAATGAGCATGCTCTAGCTAGCTAGCTAGCTAGCTACATGCTATCTGGAGGAGCAGAGCAGCTTAGCATAGTGGCGCTGTCATGCCAAAGTTAGAGCAGTCACATGAGGTGCGTTCAGGTACCATGGGAAACTTGAGAATCCAATGAGGAGGCAGTTTACATGTTGTATGGTTCAGGACAAATGAATTTATAAGAATATATATATATATATATTATAAACATAATCAAAACTTAAATTAAAATAGCAATGGAAATAATCACATTTAGCCAGCAAATTGAAAATGAGGGGAAAACTTCATTATCAATATCACATTTAAATTCCACTTTCACAGATTTTCACATAAAAGTCTGCATTTGTAAATGATTTAAATAGCATTGAATATCAATGGCAGAGAATCCTATACTTTAGAGAATTTTTTCTTCTGAGGTTTCCTTGCGATTTTCCGATCCTGGCGCAAAGACTAATAAACCCCACACATGATTTCATGATGAGTGACAGAGCGATAAGTCAGAGGTGACACGTTTAACACATGACAGAGCGATAAGTCAGAGGTGACACTTTTAACACACACATAAATGCACATTCATGTGCTAATTCTCCTTTTCCATCCATGGACATGAAGAGATTTTACCACAGCGAGTCGTTTCTGTCATCCACACTCATAATCTGCCTAAAAAATCTGCCGTTTGTCACCTCTGCTTTTCTGTTCCGGGCCTCAGAAACCAGCCCGGGCTTTTCTCATCTGCCACACTATTATCTGAACCCTGGCAAAATTTCACATCCTCTCTTTATTTGTCTCTTCCATGCACCGTGTGGTTTTGTTTTGTTTTTTTCTGATATATCTGAGCACAGTCACAGTCTGATATTATAAAGTCCTGGCACTGAGCTGCAGGATTTCTGCTTTTTTTGTTTCAGAAGATAAAATCATCTCCATTCTCACATTCTTCAAGAGCACAGTCACCCATCAGGGATTAGATTCACCCTCACTTTATTTCCCACTGGTGCAACAGAAGTCTTAGTTTCATCATCTTTATACAACCTCAGTTTTTTTTTTCCTTTAATAATTCAAATCAAGTAATTTGCGCATTTCTAATACAATTATTTATTTTGGAATTTAATATTTTGGTCATTTCCACACTGACAAGCATTCGCCTAACTCGAGGTTATTTAATTCCTTAGAATTCATGAGCTAACTTAAACTTATTTTTCTGACTATAAGCTGCACCGACCAAAAAATGGATAATGGAAAAGAAAAAAAAAAAGTTGCTGTGGAGTATAAGCCGCACCAGCCAAGAATGAGAAAAAGTGTGACATACAGGAGAAACAGATACTGGTACACAAGCCTAGAGTGCCCTCTAGTGGCTGACAGTGTAAAATTAACAAACATGTACATTTTCAGTAGTAAAGGAGTAACAGACACCGATACACCAGCCTAGAGTGCCCTCTAATGGTTGACAGCGTAAAAATAGCGAACATGTACATTTTCAGTAGTAAAGGAGTAACAGACACTGATACACCAACCTAGAGTGCCCTCTAGTGGTTGACAGCGTAAAAATAGTGAACATGTAAATTTTCAGTAAGAAAGGAGTAACAGTGATACACCAACCTAGAGGGCCCTCTAGCGGCTGTCTGTGTGAAAATAACATGTGAAATTATATATTTTAACATACAGTATTTAACACAAATATATATAAAAAAAAGTCGCAAATCCAGCCAAAGGATGAAGTGTGCCTTATAGTCCTAAAAAATTATGGTAATTCCTCATTTAACAATGTCAACATCTGGATTTTTTTGGCTCAATCCTAGTCATTTTTAGTCTTAGCACAAGTTATATTTTGGTTTGCTTTAGTGTGATATTCTTCGCGATATAAAATTGAACAGTTTTAAGTTTTTGAACCAACGTAAAGTACTCTTGTCTGACATTTTTCTTCTTCTTGCCAATGTTCTTACCTTTAAGTTTTAATTGTCTTTTGAAAACTCTGGACCCTTCCCTCTAATGCTCGGCGGCTTTGTTTTTCGAGTTTAAAATAACCTATAGTTTAATTGTTGAGCTGAAAGCTGGCAGCTGTTTATAAATGTCTGCCATGTTTGACCAGTGCTGTTTGGTTTAATTGGGGAGGGAATTGTTGCTGCTGTAATGATTTTATGTATTCCCCGTAGTCGATGACAATGAGCCTCGTTCATCAATGTGCAGGGAGTAAAGTGCTGACGCGAGACCAAAGATGGAGGTCTCCTCGCGAAAACTCATTATGATTTTTAAAAAAGGAGGAAA
>NC_024321.1:1049700-1054708 GCF_000523025.1 Cynoglossus semilaevis
TCTCTCCCTGGAACTAAACTAAGTTCTGCTTCGTAAGTGTCGCTCCTGCAATATTAATCGGACTGTAATGCTAACCATTCAGAAAGTGTCAGGCTGTTTAAGTAACTGTATGCCGCCTACGCTGAGCAAATATTTACCTTAGTGACACAGCAATGAAGGAGCATCACTGTGAAGTAGTGTTGGGACGATTGACTTTTTACTGATTCGGATCTTTGACTCTCAAACAGTAAAATGAACGAATCTTGAACAAATCATTTCATGAATTCTACAGCAGGTGGCGCTGTAGCCCTATTGTGGACGTTGTAAAGTTCTCGGACATGAAATTTGTTGATATAATTTTCGAAAATATTTATTTACAAACACACTTTATACAATAACACCATATACTTCTACCAGAGCTGAAAACCAATAATTATGATTTCATGACTAAATAATTTATGTCGGATGTGTCGCGTGACGAAAGAACGAGGACCTGAGGATGGACACTGAGAATAAATCACTCACTCATTACTCGCGGGAGTAACGAGTGAGTAATTAATTCGCAGTGAGTGATTCATTCGCAGAGAGTGATTCATTCGCAGAGAGTGATTCATTCGCAGAGAGTGATTCATTCGCAGAGAGTGATTCATTCTCAGGGAGTGATTCGTGAGTTCAATATGAACGAATATTTTATATGACTCGGGAGTCACGAGTCATATTGAACGAATCCCTCGCGAACGGCACATCAACAAGATGCTGTGTATGAATTTTACCAGAGCATTATTCTAATGTCTAATATACAGTATATTTGTTGTTGTTGTTGTTACTGTAAGCTAGATTTCCTAAAAAAGTAATTTATATTATATAAGTATATTTAATTAAGTCATGTAGTAAAACTTCTATATACTTCAAACAGCCATCAAGTCACACAGATTTCACAAAGTCACAGTTTTTTCTAGTTTCAGTGGTACAGGAGTAGCAAATACTGGTACACAGGCCTAGAGTGCCCTCTAGAGGCTGTCAGTGTGAAAATAACAAACATGTGAAATTGTATATTTTAATATATAAGTCACACCAGAGTATAAGATGCAAATCCAGCCAAAGGATAAAATAGTATTTATTAGTCTGGAAAATATGGTATTTTATTTATTGCAAAATCTTTTACCGTATTTTCCAGACTATAAGTCGCTCTGGAGTATAAGTCGCACCATTGCCTTTGAGTGACTGTCAGTGTGAACATAACAAACGTGTACATTTTCAGTGGTACAGGAGTAGCAGATACTGGTACACAAACCTAGAGTGCCCTCTAGTGGCTGTGAGTGTGAAAAATAACAAACATGTTTTAATTGTATATTTTAATATATAAGTTGCAAACCTAGCCGAAGGATGAAAAAAAGTGCGACTTATAGTCCGGAAAATACAGTATTTTAACAGGCAGATAATCCAGTCTTAACTAACAGTAACCAGAGCCCAGAAGAAGCAGGAACATGCAACAAACAACAGCAATGACCCGACCAAGACTCGACAAAGACAAGGTGAGACGAGTGAGACTGACCTGACAGTTTTACCTCCCAGGCATGTTGCTACATTACCCTGTGTTTCCTGTCCAAGCGGAAAGCACCAGTTTGATTGGACGAGGAGTTGAGTTCCAATCAGTCCAGGTCAGTTGTAGAAATGGTGACTGGTGGACTGGTCATCTCACCCTTTTGCCAAGTTTCACACTTAAAACACTGTAAAGCCTCTCCTTCAATTTAGCAAAGTGTGCAAAACGACTAAGTTTAAGCCTTATATTCCAGACTTTCCAGAACTTTAATGGCCAAAAAGAGCAAATCTGACACGGTGACATGTGCAGTCTGTGAGTTCTAATGTGTTCCTTTGGATTTAACCATAACTATAGAAGTGACACCGACTGTCAGCACAGGGCTGAATTTATCTCGCCGAGGAAACCTCCAACGTCGGGACGAGGACTCAGGATTTTTTTTTTTGGATACTGAGGCTGAGTCTGTCAGTTTCCTCTGCTGCAGCTTGGTCTCCCCTGTCTCCACTCTCGCTTTATCTTACTTAGTGATACACCCATCCATTTCACGGAGGGAGGAGGAGGAGGAGACGGGGGCCGATACAGTGACAGATAAACTGGTATTGTCTGCCTCCACGTTAACGTGATTAATGAATCTATTGACTCAGTGATTAACGCCTGAGAACTGAGTTACTAAAAAAAGCCCAGGGAGACCCGACGTGCTGAGCTATGGATTTCTTCTGTCTTCTCTAACCCTGACCCTCAGCGCTTCATTATCACATCTCCACAACCATCAAGAAGAGAACGCATGAATACTCACTCACCAGAAGAAAATCTACACCCGCCTAAGGGTGAAAAAAATCGAATTAATTATTTTGATCTTTAATCTTTTAGGGCAACAGAAAAGTTATCTTTCGGCGTTCTTTCCTCAACTGGACCAAACCTGGATTTGCTGCAGCTGAAGTGACAGCTGAGTCTGCCTTCTGATTCCCTGGTGTCCCCCCTGACCTTCTGATTCACACGTCTACTGCTCTCACGCTTTTTCGAGTTAAAGAGCCGCAAGTTGCTGAGATTCTGCGAAGGACCAATCACATTTCTCGAAGCATTGATTAGAATCAGGATGAGAGGCAGTTTTGTTAGCTGAGTGTGAGGTAAACACCGGACTAAACAGAAAAACCATCCATCCATCCATCCATTTTATCCGCTTATCCGTTACCGGGTTGCAGGGGCAGCAGTCTCCACCCAAATCATATTGCACTGTTCCAAACCTTCCTGCGGGTGGTGAGTCCACCGGAAGGTACCAACCGCCCTAACCGGGATTTGAACTTGCCCAGGAGGTGACCCCTGGGGTTCCACACCAATGACAGAGAAATTGCCTCTGGGCCAAAGCGCCACTTAAACAGAAAAACAGAGGGAAATACTGGAGGCTTGTGGGCCGGTTTGTGTGGTTCAAATGTGGCCCGTGGGGTGCCAAAACTTTTGCATGTATCATTATTTTATAATGTCTTTTTGGTTTATTTTTTGCTATATTTTTACTCTTTATTTTTTTCTTTATCACGAAAATAATTAAATCATCGGAAATTTAAAAATTCATATACCACGACGCATGATGACGTACGTATGTACGTATACACGACATCAGGTATATTAGATTTCGCAACCCAAATCTCATTCACCTGTACATACGTGTTTTTTTTTTGGCCTTACTCTGTATGTGTTTCAGAATGTCTTTTTGTTTATTTATTTCAGATGATCCCACAAATAGTAACATTAGACAAAAATTCAGTTTTTCTTTTCATTATATTTGTGTATATATGGTAATTTAAGCTAACAGATTGGCTAATTTTAAAGTAATTTTAAAGTTCTACTTTCAACCTGGTTAATATCCACAAATATTTTCCCGTCTGTTTTTTTAATGTAACTGAAGAGAGTTTACTGGGTTTCCTAACTGACAAAATTCCATCGTATTCTTAAAGAACATTTAAATATTTTTACCCTGCATCACACATGGACCGGGGCCCACACTGAGTGATTGATTCACTGCTGCTGATCCGACTGTTTTCTCTTTCACAACACTGGCGCGAAAATGTCTGTTTGCTGCAAACATGTCACAGTGAGAGGAGACGCTGACAGATGTTCAGGGTCATTCGTCTCATGATGGAGCGAGTGGAAGAAAGTCGGGATGACGAGAAGAACGGCAGGAGGATGGAAATCTGCTGAAACACGAGCAGGAGGAGCAGAAGGAGGAACAGAGGTAGAGGCAGAGGCAAAAAGACAAAAGCTGAGGCTGACGAGTTCTTGGATGATTAGCTCCAGGTTGAGCTGCTCCGTCTTCTTTCCTCAGACATTTGTCACAATTTCCCTCACTGGTACGTTTGTCCGTGGCTCTGTTGTGCTCCGCTGAAGTCCGCAAGTGTAGATGTTAATGTTTTCTTCATTTTAGAAAATGTTCAATTTCAAATTCACACGCACAGACACGTGTGTTGTTTGCGTCAAAATTGAAATGATTTTTAAATTAAGTTTGATGTAAATTCAAATATAAGCTATGATAAACCGAAACAACGAAATCCGAACGTGCCACCAACGGACAATTTCTGTCGCAGAGAGCAGCTACAGCGAAGTGGGATGCCAAAGATATATCGGTTAGCCAAAACAAAAACAGAAATGTGGAAATATCTTAGTGGCGCTTTGGCCCAGAGCCAATGTCTCTGTCATTGGTGTGGAACCCCAGGGTTCACCTTGTGGGTGGTTCGAATCCCGGGTAGGGCGGTTGGTACCTTCCAGTGGACTCACCACCCGCAGGAAGGTTTAGGGGGGTTGGTACGGTGCAAGTGTGATTTGGGTGGAGACTGGTGCCCCCGTGACCCGGTAACGGATAAGCGATAAGTTAGTATTTTAGTTAAACTCGTTGGACTAGATTTTAAAGACTTTACTTTAGGATAAATTTAAGGATCTAATCCATGGGCACAGATTGCACTAGGCACCGGGGGGGACATGACCCTGATCCGCCCCTCCCCCCTTCCTTCCCCCACTGTCCTTACATAAGGCTACAAACATCACCAGTAAACCATTGAAGTAATGTTCCATTCCTGACATGTCTGTATGCTACAACTGATGGAGCGTTCAAGTTGTACCCAAATTTCCAGGCAAAATTTTTGTCAGGACCAAAACCAACCCCCCTTATTTTTAGTTAAATGAAGAAAAAAAAAACATTTTTTTTACGCTACAGTTAATAGACAAATCAAGTCACTTTTAACAATGGTCATTATTGTTTATCCACAATAAACAGTGACACAGAAATAACTCATTGAGTTCAAAACAACAACAACAACAACAATAATAATAATAATAATAATAATAATTGTTATTATTATTATTATTATTATTGTTATTATTATTATTATTATTATTATTGTTGTTGTTGTTGTTGTTTTGAACTCAATGAGTTATTTCTGTGTCACTGTTTATTGTGGATAAACAATAATGACCATTGTTAAAAGTGACTTGATTTTT
>NC_024321.1:1056416-1057929 GCF_000523025.1 Cynoglossus semilaevis
ATTATTATTATTATTATTATTATTATTATTATTATTATTATTATTATTATTATTATTATTATTATTATTATTATTATTATTATTATTATTATTATTATTATTATTATTATTATTATTATTATTATTATTATTATTATTATTATTATTATTATTATTATTATTATTATTATTATTATTATTATTATTATTATTATTATTATTATTATTATTATTATTATTATTATTAATAATCTGTTTTCATCTATACACAAAAAAATATTTAGCTTCACATATAATTTCAAACACCACAAAGGTGAAACTGTATACTTGTATCTTTAAAGTCTGGTGAAATATGTTACGTTTCTGTTGCAGAGATGGAAGAAATCGATGGTAAATATGATGACATCACAGCAAGTATAGATCTCTGTGATGCCTCCAGGCTCTCAGTGAACCTAACAAAATTCTCTTTTCATTTTACCTCCGTTTTATTACCATGTGCTGTAATTCTTTTCCGGAGGGGAGGGGGGCAGGGGTGAGCGTCACCCAGCAACAGCACTAACAGGGAATCACATTTAAATGCAATACGTGATTTCATATAAGTAAACAATGCATTTCAACGCATTGTTCTCTGTTCAGAGAAAATAATGAAAAAAACACAAAGTTGGAGTTAAATGCCTATTTCGAAAAAAAAATCCAAAAAATAGCTGAAAGACAGCCCTAATTGTCCCACAAAAATGTAGATCGAAAAAAAACAAACAAATGCAAAACATACTAAAAGAGAAGTATAGCTTGAAAACATGGTCAAAAAGGATATGAAAAACAAAAATATTAAGTAATCACGAACTTTTACTGGAAAATCTCCAGGAAAAAGGCTTGAAGGAAACAAATGTTGGAAGTTAGCCTTCATTACCTTAGTACCTAACAAACGGATAGAATTAGCAGCACAGTGCTAAACATGCTAAAGAAATTCAGCTTTCGTGCAGCACCAAACTCTTTTTCTGACCGAAGACCAGGCGGTACGCGTGGTGGTGTTAATATTTGAAAAAGATCTCAGGTACATGTATTTAAAAAATGTGCCGCGAGAAGTCACGAAATAATCTCGACTGCCAGGATGAAGAGGAAAAAGCAATTTTTCACGGCATAATATTACTAAGTTACAGTACTAAAAAAATTGCCAAAAATAAAAAAAGACAAAAAGACAAAAAAAAAAATATCATAGTAGTACATTAAAATGCACATGTATTGGAATATTGATATTGACAATGACAGTTGTTGCTCCATCAGTAAACTACGTGGTTAATTCCTCTTTTGTTCAGACTCATTTCAGTGACACCACCTGACCACAGGAGGCAGCAAACCCACTAAAAAAAGGAAAAATGTTCAATGTCTTTTTAAAGTGAAACAGGAATACCAGGAGTTAGCTAAAAATGCTAAGTTAAGTTAAACAAAACGGTTTTTTTTTTCAATGTTTGCACCAGTACTTTATTCAGTATTCGGCTTTATCTTTGACAAACTTCAATGTATCCAAACTTCA
>NC_024321.1:1058029-1058507 GCF_000523025.1 Cynoglossus semilaevis
GCAGCAGCAGCAGCAGCAGCCTTTGGGCCTTCATTAACTTTAATATGCTAGAGAAATGCATTAGCCTGAACACGCCTGCTCCTTACTGTATTCACGACATGGACGCGTTGATCTGTTTAGAATTTACATTTTGTCCGAGTGTGATAAAAACACAACAGCAGAGGTCACTGCGTCACCACTAGGTTTCACGCAGTAGAGAAAAAGAAAATGAAACTTACCTTGACGCCAGTGGTTTGACAACAAGTTACCATCAAATCTGAAGCTCTTCTGACTGAGCTTTTCATTACACAGCAAAAAAAACAAAACAAAAAACTAATAACTGCCAAAACAGTGAAAATGTCCAGCTAGCCTCCTGTAGCATTAGCCCAGTTGCTATTGCTAACGCTATTTAGGGGAATGTCTTTTTAAAATGTTTATAAATGCACAGGTGAGGAACATTTTTGTGACTTCAGGTACGGACATTTTGAAGACATGTAAA
>NC_024321.1:1058607-1065878 GCF_000523025.1 Cynoglossus semilaevis
AATACCAGGTTGTACCAGGTTCATGTAACCATGGTAACCAGATAACCGTGGTTACCATGGCAACCAGGTAACCATGCTTACCTGGTACCTGGTACCACCTAGTACCAGAAAAAAATAGAAGTGTAGGTAACCATGGTTACCAGGTACCTGGTACCACCTAGTACCAGAAAAAAATAGAAGTGTATCAGCCAGGCCTGGATTTGAACTTGCGCTCTGGGGACAAGTCAGAGGACTTGTGCTCTGGGCTATGTTGCCATGGAAAATGACCTATTTGGAACTTCTACTGGTTGGTGAAACCAGTTCATACTCTTAAAAAAAAAAACAGGAAAGCCCCTGTTGGGAAAAAAAAAAAGATTGTGCAAATGCAAATATTCTTTATTCCATTGTGGTGTTAGCATTAGCACCGATTAAGCCATGACTTTGTTACAAACAAAGGCCTTCATGTAGTGATGAAATGTTTAAAACATTGAGTTTGTACTGTTACTGATGATAGTGATATGTAAACATTTAGTTGTGCAACAGACTTTGCACTGTAAGAGTGACTACTTTGTAGCTGCTTTTAAGGAAAACCTGTTTGTTTGTGCTAACATGTGGCTCAACGACGTGTTCTTCTAATCTGCAGGTTCTTCCACGCTGCATACGAAGAGGAGTGGCAGAGTCAAAGGTCCCATCAACTGTATGGCTTTCCATGAGACCGACACAGCTTTTGATCGTGTTATTCCAGCTTGTTCTTGTCATTCCATCCATTGTGCCTCCTATGCTTATCAGTCATTTACAGATGCAATGGAGGAGAAGACTTGAAGGCACAGCAGCTTGGACTCTGTCATGTAGGGCACATCGTTAAATCTGAGAAAGACATGGAGAAACACAGACTATATATATATATATGCATGTATTTGCATTTCTTGGTTAGGGTTAGTGTGTACCTAGTGATTGACACGCCATGTTTTGGGTGATTTTTAAAATATTCATATAAAATACTTTTTGGCCTTTTAAACATAAAATATTCACTTGGCAGCATGCTTTAGGACATATTCTTGCATTTTAAGGCATTTCTGGGACTTTATTTTTATGGATATTTTCACGATGGTAAGGCTATATTAAGGCATGTTTTGGGTGATTTTTCAAATATTCATATAAAATACTTTTTGGACATTAAAACACAAAATATTCACATGGCAGCATGCGTTAGGACATATTCTTGCATTTTAAGGCATTTCTGGGACTTTTTATTTTTATGGCTATTTTACGAGGGTAAGGCTATAGTAAGGCATGTTTTTGGTGATTTTTTAAATATTCATATAAAATACTTTTTGGCCTTTTAAACATAAAATATTCACTTGGCAGCATGTTTTAGGACCTAGTCTTGCATTTTAGTGCATTTCGGGGACTTTTTGTTGTCCTTTGAGGCCCTGACGAACATGGTGACGTCTGGATGTGCTCTTTAGCTTTCTTCAGGACTCCATGAGACCGACACAGCTTTTGATCGTGTTCTTCCCGCTTGTTCTTGTCATTCCATCCCTTGTGCCTCCTATGCTTATCAGTCATTTACAGATGCAGTGGAGGAGAAGACTTGAAGGCACAGCAGCTTGGCCTCTGTCATGTAGGGCACATGGTTAAATCTGAGAAAGACATGAAGAAACACAGAATATATATATATGCATGTATTTGCATTTCTGGTTTAGGTTTAGTGTGTACCTAGTGATTGACAAGCCATGTTTTGGGTGATTTTTGAAATATGGGTATAAAATACTTTTTGGCCTTTAAAACACAAAATATTCACTTGGCAGCATGTTTTAGGACCTAGTCTTGCATTTTAGTGCATTTCGGGGACTTTTTGTTGTCCTTTGAGGCCCTGATGAACCCATGAGACCGACACATCTTTTGATCGTGTTATTCCCGCTTGTTCTCGCCATTCCATCCATTGTGCCTCCTATGATTATCAGTCATTTACAGATGCAATGGATGAGAAGACTTGAAGGCACAGCAGCTTGGACTCTGTCATGTAGGGCATATCGTTAAATCTGAGAAAGACATGGAGAAACACAGACTATATATATATATATGCATGTATTTGCATTTCTTGGTTAGGGTTAGTGTGTACCTAGTGATTGACACGCCATGTTTTGGGTGATTTTTGAAATATGGGTATAAAATACTTTTTGGCCTTTTAAACATAAAATATTCACTTGGCAGCATGTTTTAGGACCTAGTCTTGCATTTTAGTGCATTTCGGGGACTTTTTGTTGTCCTTTGAGGCCCTGATGAACCCATGAGACCGACACAGCTTTTGATCGTGTTATTCCAGCTTGTTCTTGTCATTCCATCCCTTGTGCCTCCTATGCTTATCAGTTATTTACAGATGCAATGGATGAGAAGACTTGAAGGCACAGCAGCTTGGACTCTGTCATGTAGGGCATATCGTTAAATCTGAGAAAGACATGGAGAAACACAGAATATATATGCATGTATTTGCATTTCTTGGTTAGGGTTAGTGTGTACCTAGTGATTGACACGCCATGTTTTGGGTGATTTTTTAAATATTCATATAAAACACATTTTGAAGTTTTAAACTCAAAATATTCACTTGGCAGCATGATTTAGGACATAATCTTGCATTTTAAGGCATTTCTGGGACTTTTTATTTTTATGGCTATTTCACGATGGTAAGGCTATATTAAGGCATGTTTTGGGTGATTTTTGAAATATGGGTATAAAATACTTTTTGGACTTTAAAACACAAAATATTCACATGGCAGCATGCGTTAGGACATATTCTTGCATTTTAAGGCATTTCTGGGACTTTTTATTTTTATGGATATTTTCACGATGGTAAGGCTATAGTAATGGTTGTTTTGGGTGATTTTTGAAATATGGGTATAAAATACTTTTTGGACTTTTAAACACTAAATATTCACTTGGCAGCATGCTTTAGGACATAATCTTGCATTTTAAGGCATTTCTGGGACTTTTTGTTGTCCTTTGAGGCCCTGATGAACATGGTGACGTCTGGATGTGCTATTTAGCTTTCATCAGGACTTCTCTGGAATGTTGACTAATAAACAACAAAAATAAAAGTTCCTTATTATCACAAGTTCTATAAAAGATGCTGTCTGTGACTCATTATTTCCTTCAGTATTTCATTTCTATAGTAGTGTGTTCCAACTATTTCTTTAGCAGTAATCAGGAAGCCGTGTTCTATCTGCAGTATTGTTTCTTTTACGGTATTAATTTGATTACGTTGAGCGTGACGATTACCTACGATCTGTGGATCCCTCAGGTCGAACTAGTTCATGAAACACTGACGGCCCATCTGCTCGTCTGTGAAATCAAACCCACGTGTTCTGGTGGCAGACATTAAAGAAAGGACCTGCAACAAAAATTAAACACCAAAATATAAAACTTGTTCACATAACATCCTCAGACAGGTTGATGTGTGTGAAGGTAGAAATAGAAGGAGTGATAATTAATGTCAGTGGTTTTGCCCCACAGGTGGGCTGTGAGTTGGATGAAAAGGAGAAGTTTTGGTTTGTAGTAGAAAGAAGAGGAATGAAGGTCAGTCGCAGCAAGACAGAGTCCATGTGTGTAAACGAAAGGGAGAACAGTGAAATAGTGAGGTTACAAGGAGCAGAGGTGGTGAAGAAGCAGGAGTTTAGGTACTTAGGATCAACTGTTCAGAGCAGAGGAGACTGTGGAAGAGAGGTGAAGAATAGAGTACAGGCAGGATGGAACAGCTGGAGAAAAGTGTCAGCAGTGATCTGTGACAGAAGAGTGTCAGCTAAGGTGAAGGGAAAGGTTTACAGGACAGTGGTGAGACCAGCCATGATGTATGGTTTAGAGACAGTAGCAACAGGCAGAAGACAGGAGGCGGAGCTGGAGGTGGCAGAGTTGAAGATGCTAAGATTCTCTTTAGGAGTGACAGGAATGGACAGGATCAGGAATGAGGTCATTAGAGGGACAACACAGACAGGAAGGTTAGGAGAAAAAGCTAGAGAAGCCAGGTTGAGATGGCTTGGACATGTGCAGAGGAGGGACAGTGGATACATTGGTAGAAGAATGTTAGAGATGGAGATATATGGATGCAGTGAGGGAGGACATGCAGATAGTTGGAGGCAGAGTAGAAGATACAGAGAACAGGGAGAGATGGAAATCAATGATTTGCTGTGGCAACCCCTGAAAAAAAGGGACAAAGCCAAAAGACGAAGAAGAGGAGGTGAGCTAAGACACAACCTATCACCCACATACTGAAACCACTCTGATGAGGATTACGACGGCCCACCCAACAGTAGGGACCTGAAGTAGCTTTATTTTTTATTTAAAACTCTTCCCTGGGCGTTCTCCTTAATGGTAAGAGCTTCACCTTGGTGGTGTTGTCCTTTGAGGCCCTGATGAACATGGTGACGTCTGGATGTGCTCTTTAGCTTTCTTCAGGACTTCTCTGGAATGTTGACAAATAAACAACAACAAAAAGTTCCTTATTATCACAAGTTCTATAAAAAATGCTGTCTGTGACTCATTATTTCCTTCAGTATTTCATTTCTATAATATGTGTTCCAACTATTTCTTTAGCAGTAATCAGGAAGCCGTGTTCTATCTGCAGTATTGTTTCTTTTACGGTATCAATTTGATTACGTTGAGCGTGACGATTACCTACGATCTGTGGATCCCTCAGGTCGAAGAAGTTCATGAAACACTGACGGCCCATCTGCTCATCTGTGGAAATCATGATGATGTTGCCGTTGAAATCGAACCCACGTGTTCTGATGGCAGACATTAAAGAAGGGACCTGCAACAAAAATTAAACACCAAAATATAAAACACAAACAGGAAATGATCCAAAATACATTTAAACATTCATACACTAATGTCTGCTGCAATCAACAACACCACACAAGGCAACAATAAGTGTGCTGCTACCCATGTTTGTGTTTTTATTGTTGTTTTGGTGCTGTACTTTTTTTTTTAGGAGTTTTTTTCATGATAGTAAGGCTATAGTTTTGCTTGTTTTTGGTGACATTTTTACATGATTAGATATAATGTTTTCTGGAGTTTTTAGCACAAATTATTCACTTGAAAAAAAAACTTAATGAAAGCTTAAGACGTACTGGTACCAAGAGCATACTGATATGGAAGTGGGATCGCGCCCGTTAATAGACACTGTAGTTCAGCCTGAACAATACAGTCAGACCCAGTCTTTTTACAAATTCTCTGGGAGTTTACTACAACTCTCTATTTGTATAAAAAGAGAGTATTTGTATATAAGGTAAATTAACCCGTTAATTAGTTTATAAAGATCCAACAGTATATTTTACATAAAGGTAGAATATACAACAATTGGAGCTCCTCCACCACAACGACTTCTACTAATTGTAATGTTGGCTACACTTTTAACATAACTTTTACCTTTTGGTTTTTCAAACGTTTGCCTTTTCCAGACGAGCCATCCGCTGTGTGTCGAGTGTTCACAGAGCTGAGAACGTTGAACCGCAGCACTAGCCTAGCATAGCATAGCGTAGCATAGCAACGTACCGACAAAAAAAGTTTATCGAGAAAGAAACTAACGCACTAGTGTCCATAAAATGGATGAACATCTCACAAAACTGCTTCAGTGTGTAGTTACGTTCATTAAGTTCGTTTGTGGCAAGTTTTCTTTCCCCTCGTGGCGTCCACACACACTCGACGACGACGACGACCAAACGTTTGTTGAAAAAACAAGAGCACACTCTTCCGGTATAATTTAAACACTCTTGCTTCGCATGCGCAAACCAGGGAGCGGAAATGACGTAAATTTAATTATTAATGTAAAAAGAAATTGTAGATCGGTGTGTACAAATAAATAAAAATTAAAGTAAAACAGAAATAAATAGACATATAAGAAGTTTCTTAACATTTAACATTTTAGATCTTCAATCACATTCATCCACTAGGTAGTAGGTTTCAAGTGCAAATTCTATATATTGATTTTTTTAATTTGCATGAAATTAACTTAATGACATAAACAACACAAACTAAACTAGTATTTGGATTTATGCTAAATTAGAATGGTAACAACTTTAAGGTTCGGACCGTGTCCTGCAAAAGCAAGACGTTGAAAAGGTTGCAGTTTGAAAAAGAAAGGGCACAGCATTAGTATGTTTTTGTCTGGTGTCAGAGTCAGTAATTACAGGCCAAAAGAAATTCAGACACTAAGACCACAGGGAGAAAAACTTCAACTGTTTATTAATAAAGCAAGGTTAAAACAGCAACTCAGAAACCATTGTAGCATGCTGTGAAAACAGGCCGTGTTTAGATCGGCGGTGAGGGACAGGACACCGTGCAGCTGGTCCGAACGTAGAGGAAACAGAAACAGAAGAACTGTGAAGAAGGTTAGACAAAAACAAGTGACCCCGAACGAAAAGAAACAGGTAATATAGATCAGATTCTGGGGTCAAAGGGACACCAGGACGAAGTCAACGATCCGGTGTGGTGATCGGACAATCATCGACTGTAGTGGATGGACTCATTATTTAGCTCATAGTTGCAGGCTCCAGTGAAAATGACAGTGGTTGGTTAGTGGTTTGTGCATGAGGTCATGTGATTTACACGACAGGAGCTTCTTCTGAATGCCAGTGCTGTAATGGACATTAGATGTGCACATGTATGAGTTGGTGTGGACAGTCAGTTAAGTAATGTCTTATACATTCAGTTATATCAAATCTTTCAGGTGAAGATGTGGATTAGAAATTTTATTATGGGTTAAACAGTAAATGCATACAAATTCAAAAATACCTCCAAATGCAATACAAGACCACAAAATATGCTGCCAAGTAAACATATAATTGTTAAAAATAAAAAAATGCACTGTAGTATGACATTTGTCAAAAAACAACATTGTCTCTAAAAGCAATAAATTACCCCAAAACATGCTCCCAAGTAAATATAAAAAAAATCTAAATCAAAATAAATTATATTTTGACATGTGAGAGATCACCCCAACAAGTCTTAGAACAGTATATTTGTGAAAAAAATAAAAAAACCTTAAAAATGCCTCAGAATGAAATAAATTATCACAATACATCCTCCCAAGTAATTAATTTTGTTAAAAATCAAAATCAAAAAATCTTATTTTGCCATGTGAGAAGTTCACCCAAGACACCTGCATGTTTTAGGGCATAAACTTGCACTGTCACCAGGTAGATTTTAGATGCCGTGCAGGACGCTTGTGATTGGATATCGAGGCGCAGCCGTGCGCTTTCACAGCGGAAGTACGTTGTAGTACTTCCTTGGCGGGT
>NC_024321.1:1067094-1068008 GCF_000523025.1 Cynoglossus semilaevis
AAAAAAAGAATAGCCCATGAGGAGGAGGTTGCAGGATTGCTGTCAACCAAGGGGAAAAAAGGAAGCAGAAGAGAGGTAACCTGTTGATGATTGACTAGAGTTAGAACAAATAGTGTTATTGCATTTACTTTCACTTTGCAGAAGTTCAAAAAGATGGAGACATCAGGGTGAGGACTTTGTGCTAAATTGAGAATAATTTCTCAATCAAGTGAATACAGACCATGTCCAAATAATTAGAATATCATGGAAAAGTTTATTTCCACAATTCCATTCAAAAACAATTTTCATAGATTATAGATTCAGGGCTTCCAGTTCATGAAACTCACAAAAACAGGAATAAAAAAAATTAGAATACTGTGGCGAAATCAGCCCAAATTTTGTGTGGCATGCAGGTGTTGGTAAACTCTGCTTTCTTAAATGCAAGGTCACCACAACAGTCTACCAGAATGTTTTAGAGGACTTCATGATTCCTTCTGCTGAGGATCTGTATGGAGATGCAGATTTCATCTTCCAGAGACCTGGCTCCTGCCCACATACCGCCAGAAGCACCAAAACCTGGTTTGATGCCCATGCCATCACAGTGCTTGACTGGCCAGCAAACTCGCCGGACCTTAAACCCCACTGAAAATCTGTGGTATTATCAAGAGGAAAATGAGGGGCACCAGATGCAAAAACAAAGAGCTGACAGGAAGCATTAAGGAAACCTGGGCTTCCATAACTCCCAGGCAATGCCACAGGCTGACGCCACGGAGCGTGGAGGCAGTGATTAAGGCAAAGGGATTCCTGTAGTACTGAAGTTTGAAAATACCAAATGATTGATTTGATGTAATCCTAATTTCCTTTTTTTCTGCAAAAACTGAGAATTAAATGGTGACTTCTACACAGTATTTTAATTCTTACTATAGCCTTACCAT
>NC_024321.1:1068108-1072513 GCF_000523025.1 Cynoglossus semilaevis
AAAAAAAAATCTCATGTTACGCGAGATTGGTTTAATTCAAGAAAGGCTGAGATGACAGGGAGAAAGAAAAAAAAAACACAACCCAGAGCAAAGTATTTTGGATGGTTGTCATCATAGACCTACTGTTTTTGCAACATCCTCTGGTTTCTGAGAAGGAAATGAGTCACTGATATGAAGTTTAGCCCCGAGTCCTGGAACTCGGTGATAGTCCTGGTCGTCATTTTCAAAACAGCGTTCAGCAGTTTTCACAAAGGAACGTCCGACAACTGACCACTTGGACATGAACAACGACGATGTCTTTCTCTACACCTCAGGCTCCGTCGGCTCCATAAATAGCAAAAAACAAAACAAAACACGAGTCTACATTTACTCACTAAGCGTGGTTACACAACGTAGCATGTCTCACCACGTTACAATTCCAGCTCAAAGTTGAGTTTAGAGCTGAATAAAGGAGTGTTTTCAGTGGGATCCTGAAGCCTCACACACAGGGTGTGTTTGTGTGTGTTTGTGTGTGCGTGCGGTGATAAAACAGATCAACTGCTGCAGAATCATACAGAGAAGAAGGGGCAAGAACCCACTCAGTCCTGACACCAGCATGTCGTTGTCTCTGCCATGACAGAGTCAAACAAAGCGTCACCTAAAGCGCCGGCTTCCAGGAGAACGGAATTTAATCTCATCTCCTGTAAAATGTGGTACTTTTCCACTCTTTCGGCAGAAGAGGCGATGCCTTTATTGCGGCTGCGGAATTCCGTGCACGGTAACGGCAGGCATCACATTTAGAGCGTCAATCGAGGAAGTCGTCGCAAGGATGTTTGGTTTTTTTTCGGACTCACGTTGTGCTGCGATTCCCACACCTGATTCCCAAATCTTGGCGTCCTTAACTGAAATAGCCACAATAACAGGACAGAAACGGAAATACCGTATTTTCCGTCATTATACGTCATTTCGGAGCTAAAAAAGTCACTCCGGAGGATAGGTCAGTGTGAAAATGACAAACATGTACATTTTCAGTGGTACAGGAGTAGCAGATACGGGTACACAAGCCTAGAGTGCCCTCTAGTGGCTGTCAGTGTAAAAATTATAAACATGTACATTTTCAGTGGTACAGGAGTAGCAGATACTGGTACACAAGCCTAGAGTGCCCTCTAGTGGCTGTCAGTGTGACTATAACAAATGTGTACATTTTTAGTAGTATAGGAGTAGCAGATACTGGTACACACGCCTAGAGTGCCCTCTAGTGGCTGTTAGTGTGACTATAACAAATGTGTACATTTTCAGTGGTATAGGACTAGCAGACTAGAGTGCCCTGTGTGAAAAGGTGAAATTATATATTTGAATATATATGCCGCACCTGAGTATAAGTCGCAAACCCAGCCAAAGGATGAAAAAAAAGGGTGACTTATATTCTGGAAAATATGGTACTTAAAACGATTTTTAAGATTTGATGAACGATGATCCTTCGTTAATTATATGGTATGTAGCTTAACCACCATTGATGGCTTAAAAAAAAACAAAAAAAAAACTACAACATATTTACTTTCTAATCCGAAAATGAAACTGTGAGTATTAATCAGCTGGTGGACAACAAGGAGGGATCCGAGGGAACCTTCTGGATTCCAGATTTACTGGAATGGAAGAGACTGAAGACGTTATAGAAATTCACCGTGTCCTACATTCACTGCTTAAACCTGTTCTTAATCACAGCTCAGTGACTAGACTTTCTGGTTTGGGGTGTGTTATAGAAACAAAGGCAGACAAGAATAACTGAGACACCGTGTTTCAGAAAATAAAAAAAATAAAAAAAAACACCCACAAACTGACCTGTGAAGGCTGCACTGACAGGAACAGCATCAGTGAACAGTGGGTTTTGCGCTGCTTCCTGTCTGTTAAACCACACTGAGGCTCAAACTCTTTGTGCTGTGCAAGAGTGGAAACTTCTCAACTCCCCCTCCTTCCTTCTACAGCACGGGCAGCTTTAATAGCACTAGCTTTAATAGCAGCAGCGCCAGCTTTAGCAGCACTAGCTTTAGCAGTAGTAGCTTTAGCAGTAGCAGCTTTAGCAGCAGTAGCTTTAGCGGCGGCGGCCGCAGTGGCAGCGTCGTCCTCTCACTGCTGCAGGCTCACATTTCGCCATTAATAATGCAACAACTCACTGCAAACATCACAGGTTACGTAACAGACACTGATGTCGGACACTGTTCTCTCAGAGTAACAAATACACGTTTGGTTGTTTTTTTTTTTTACATTCTTAAGGCAATATGTAAAACAAGTCAAAGAGACCTAAATATGCACCTGCAGATGGGACTTTATCTTGCTGGAAATCGAGAGCTACTCAAAGTAGAGGTCTTTGAGTTCAGGGGAAAAAAAAAAAAAAAAAAAAAATCAAATCACTGCTTCTAGCCCATGTGGTAAATGACGGTCTTTCGGTATGGAATTTGCATGTTCTCCACGTAGGTGTGTGGTTTTTTCTCGCAAGTACTAGAGTTTTCTCCCACAATCCAAAAGCACACGGTATTAGGCTAATTAATCTCTCCAAATGGTTCGAATGGATGTTCGTCTCTGTATGAGATTCTGTGATAGGCTGGACAACTGTCACCTACCCTCAGCCAATGATGAAGACGTGTCGTACTTTTTTTTAAAGTGGACACACAGTGATACTTTTAGACAAACTAATATGGTTCCTTGATGGTCCAAACACTGAAGGACCGACTCTAGCTACAGTACAAATTCTTTACACATCTGTTCAGGAGCCCTGTTCTTAACAGCTGGTTTATGTGGCGCTACATTTTATTGGTAGTGTGTCATGTGCGTGCCTGCACACTTGAGGACAGTAACCATGGCATTGGTTGAGCAGTGAGGAAAAGAAATGGCCGCTTGAGCAGTTACTTTAGCGCAACTGACCAGTGAGATGGTGTTTACCATTCTGTCAGGTATGGTAAACTGTCAGGACATCAGATAACCAACCGCTGTCTAACCGTACTAGCCTGAGGCAAACCCAGAACAACCAGAAGCTCCAGAAGAAATTCGAGAGCAAAGAACAAACACGGACGTTTTCGTTTACTTTAACCTTTCTTTTATGCTAACATATAGACAAACGCCGTTTTCACAATAAATTCCGTAGAAGTGAAAGCGCAGCACAGTCCGAAGGGGATACACGCGGATTACTTTGTAAATGCCGTTATTAAAATGATTTGAGACACATTTCCAGAATTTGAACATATACGTACTTAGTTGTCAAAATTGGCACTTCGGGAGTAGGCAAACATTTTCCGTTTACATGAAAAATCAGTGTTTCCCAAACTTTTTCTCTGGGTATCCATATTTTAAAAAATCACAAACCTTTGTGACCCAAGTCAATAGGCATTGTTCGTAAACTCCTGGGAAACATGACAGCGAGACGACCCCCCCAAAAAAACCTCTTGCGACCCACCTGAGGGTCACGACCCAGATGACTCTGAAACAAAGTACTGACACCATACACTGCATTAAACGCCCCACTTCACAAGCTTACTTAAACCACACCACAGAGTAGACACATACCTAAAAATTCTCACAAATTCTCAGAAAAATATACAATGTTCCTGTTATTAAGGTATGGGTTGGAAAGTGGAAAAAAAAAAAATTCTTCAAATTATTCTGCAGCCTGAAAGTATCTCCTTTGATGTATATGACGGAAACATAAACCAAGGAACAGCCTCGAGGGGCGGGGGGGGCATTTTAGCTTAGTGTTAGTGCAGATGAAACAATCCATCCGTTACATCACATCATTTCCAAATTCTAGAACCAGTTACATTACATTACACTCGTGCATTTAGCAGTCACTTGTATCCAAAGCGACTTTTTTTTATATTTTTACATATATATATAAAAGGTCTAATTGGCAGATGCATCAAAGTTGACATTACACTCGGGTATTTAGGAGTCTCTTGTATCCAATAATCCAATATATATATATATATATATATATATATAAGGTCTAATTGGCAGATGCATCAAAGTTGCATCTTTGTTTGAAAACAAAGCAGAAGACAAAGGTAAAAAAAAAAAAAAAGAAAACCCAAACCACTATGGTTGTGAAAAACAGGACAGGAAGTTGCAGCTCAATTTAACAAAGCACGTTTGCAACATCAGAGTTTTACAGGCAACCGGCATTTCTTTCAACCTGCCAGCAATATTTGGTTCAACTGTCTGTTTTTTTAACTCCAATTTCTGTTATACATATATAAATATATACACATATATTTGTAAAACCATATACAAACATATGTATATAAATCACGTCACTCAGCTCCTTAAGCTGTTGTGCATCTCTTGCAATATTTCACATATTTTGTGTCTCAACTTCTTTAAAGTAGTACTTCTCAAATAGTGGGGCGGGTCCCCCTTAGGGGGGCGCTGAGGCGGC
>NC_024321.1:1072800-1078744 GCF_000523025.1 Cynoglossus semilaevis
GAGGGTGTGAAGAGCTTCCTATAGAATATGGCACGTTGGACATTAGTGTACCACCGCTGTAATGCTTGAATAATAACAAGCCTCCAGTCACTAGGGGGCAGCACCTCATACAGTGGTTTGTACAGATAAAAAATATACATGTTATCATGAGAACCACAGCTTTAAAAGAACATGAAAATGTTGAAGAGTCGGGCATCAGATACTAATTTTGAGGTTTTAAAAAAAAAAGGTAGCCTTAGTTTTAAGACGTTTGATTGGACGATTTGTTTCAGTTGTTATGGTTTTAGGGCCTGTTAGCTCGTTAGTCTAAGAGGTTTGTGTCACAGATCAGATCTAGGGCTAGCATGGAGTCCTTTGAGCATCTGATTCAGCACATGTAGCCTTTGACTGTGGCCAGAAAAAAAAAGCATAACACACTTGGCATTTTATTGGTCATACAAAGACTTGTTTACTCGTGCGATAGCTGTGCGAAGGTCATTAAAAGTTTGTTGGGGGTTTTTTTTTTTCTGTCATTTTTAGCTAAGTTGTAGGACCTGTATGATCACATCAGTTGTGGCTTCACAGCTTGTTGACTTTGTTCTCTTTGCATTTGTTTTTTTTGTCTAATATTTGTTCGCCGTGTAGACGTGTAATGTCTGCGTTGCACATGATTTGTTTTGTTTGGTTTTGTTTTTTTTTAAATCTCATAACACTCATGCACAGCGACCGCTTTGGGTGTTTACACTCGTACATGTCACAGCACAAGTGTATTGCCAGCAGCAAGAAGAAGATTTGTACCCATAAAAATACCAGCAGCCAACTCGCAACAGACCTAAAAAAAAAAAAAAAAAAGATGAAAGATGACATTCCTCTTTCTTCCACTGTAACGAACCTCTGCGGCTGATAGCATTTATCAGATTACGCAACTTCCAGCTAACTTCCCCCAAAAAAAAGAGTTTATACACAGAGTGACCTTTTTGCTAACAAGACTCCGCGGCAGCCTCAGGTCGGCCGCGTCAGTCCAAGATCCATCCTCAGACACAGGCCTGGAATTCCAGTTGAAGTTGAGGCTGGGAGCAGCACTGATCCAGCTGTTGCCAAAAGGAGGCCGCATTCCAAACAGGTCTGGACACAAGCAGACCGAGATGTGTCCACCCACAGCCAGGCATGCAGCAATCAGCACCGGGCAACACGCCCAGAATCAGGGAGGATTAAACAAGGGTGTGTTCACACACACCTACTGCAGAAAAAGACGTGTTTGCTCCACTCTCGGGTACAAAGTCCTGGTCCACTTAGAGCTCACGCCACTCGTAGCAATACAAGAGCGTGGCACTGAATAAATGTCATGTGGATGAGGTGAGAATGATGCTATCTCTGGACAATCGCGTCACGTCATGCAAACGATGTGACGCAGTTTTAACCGGAATGAAGTACTTGTACGAGGATTTGAAAGAAAATGTGAATGAATATCTAGCACGTTGGATTTAGAACATTTACCATTTGTTAGCATTCAACGGTCGCATCTATGATTTTTGCAAGAAATACGAAAAAATAAGTCAGGATGGAAGCGTGTTTGACAAAGCTTTCCGGACGCAGAGTGAAAAGATATGAAAAGCCAGAGAGAAAAAAATAAACCACGAGGATATTGATTTAGCCGTCGGCCAACCGATTTTATCAGTCCGATATTAGCATAATTATGTAATATCTAGTTGTTATGGGTTTTTCCTCTGATAAATGAAAACCCAATAACTCAGACATGCTGGAATCGCTTCAAAACAAAAAATTTTGTACAGTCGATGTTAATTTGTGATATGCCTGACAGGAGATATGTGATGTTTGTTTGGACAATATCGGGCATATCGGATATCGGCAACAAGCTAATCCCCAGAATGTTGTATTATCTGCGCTGGTTGTGTCATTAGTCTTACCAGAGCCTTTGTAGACTTGACATTTGTGCTGTTGCTCGAGACTTTCCAAAAACAACTTTGAGATTAAACAGATTTCTGTTGATTTTTGCAGTGGACCAAAAGCCTCCGACTGTGATGTTTATCCTGATGTCGTACAACTGTAGACTAGGTCAGTCCTTGGTCTCATATCTCATATCTAATCTATCTGCCTCTATAACCCCCCGGGCTCAGTTTCTTTACATCCTGGAATCTCATGATGTAATACTTTATACTTTTAAACAGGTCAGGGGTAAAAAAAAAAGGAGCATGTGACTAAAGAAAGTATGTTCAACTACGACTCATCCAGTCACGACACATTCTTCGGCTGTGACAGCATGACTTATACTCCAGTCTCGTAACCTTCCCATGATCGTCTGTGCTGCTGTAACAATCTGAAAAATCCGTTTCAATGCCAACAGAATAGTTTGAACCCTAATGTGGTTCATCGACGTAGATAAGGTATTGAGTCGGTGTTTAGATTTTTGTTTCATAAAATTCTACGAGGCTTGCTTTAGTTGTGGCTTTGTGCTATGCTCAAGTGCTTTTAGCTAACTTAACTTTTATATGTTGCTTCTAAGTTGAGTTCAATGTGTTAATATCAATCTCTGTTTAGCTTAAAGTCCTTTTTGACTTTCGGGATTCTAACATTCGGTATCTATTTGGTGTTATTGTTAGTTAGCTTGGTTTTGAGAATTCTTAGTTTTGTAACTAGCTATCTCGCTATGTTTACGTGCATGCTATTTGGTTGATTTATTGTCTTTTTAACTTGGTTTTGGGTCTCCTTCAGTTTGTACTATTTTTACTACCGTAATTGCCGGACTATTGAGTGCACCTGAATATAAGCCGCAGCTACTAAATTTAAGAAAAGAAAATTGTACATATATAGGCCGTACATCCTACTTTGGCGCCCCGACTGTAGTTGGAATGTACAGGGGAGACTTAGTGATCTGCTCCAAATCTGAAGCTAACATTAGCTCCGGGGCTAACTCCCTTCACTTTGCGCTTGTCCACAGCAGAGGTAAACACAAACAGGGAAGTCGGGGTCTTTATTATCAGCCACCCTGAGCACAATACATAAAAAGGGTTTTAACAGCTCAAACTGCGCTTAACTTTCGCTAAAGTTCTCTTTTACGCGCACCCCACGCACATATATGCACACAGCCATTCACAGACAGACATACGCTACTAGCGTAACACACAGTAGCCTACCAGAAAAGCCATTGGTCGCTAGCCGTATGAACATCGTTCGCCTGTAAAAATCCAACGACTGGCCGCATCATTGGTTCAAAGCATGTGACCAAAGTAGCGGCTAGAAATTTGAAATTGCGGTACGTTGTTAGTGTTCTTAGTTATTTGTTAAGACATTTTTTGGATTTCCGAAACTGGTCTTAATTTTATCGGTTGCCCATGCCCCTGGTTGGACATGGTGTTTGAGCTCAGTGCAGACTGTAAATTGACAATCTATTCAGCCCTGGTCAATATTTGAGGAAGGCTTTACGAAAAATTCAGTGTTTTATGACATGTCATGCAATGGGTTAGGAGCAGTGGACGAGGACAATAAAGATGCAGGACAAAGACAGATGTTCTCACCCTGCTCTTGTCAACATACACGTTGTCCTCAAGTTATTGTTTAACTACAGGACGGCTTTGTGTTAATTATGATTTGGAGTTTTAATTTTACGGCCCCTGCCTCTATTAATCTTCGATCGCGACGTGCGGCGGATTTTTTTTTTTTTTTTTTTTATCGTCAGCGCTAGTTTGAATAAGAGATCTGGCTGCAAGGGCTCCCGTGGGGTCGAGGGGCAAGTTTATGTCGCTCCCTCTGACGAGAATTACAATGTAAATAGTAAACAAGGAGTGGCTGCTGTTGCTCGGCAACAGGCAAGCGAGCCAGAAGCAGAGAGAGAGAGGGCTCCAGTCATTACAAGAGTTGTGTTTGTGAAACACATTGAAAAGACTAATCAATAAATTACGTTTTGAAGAAGTTCCAGAGCAGGGCTGTCAAACCCCTGGCCCGCGGGGGCCACTTCGGGCCACTTCGGGCCGATGGGCCCTGGCCCGCGGGGGCCACTTCGGGCCGATGGACCCGTTGCATTTGATCCGCAGCAATGTCCATGCTAATATTATTATTTTTAATAACCGAAGGACATCAGTGGACACTCTCATGTGTTGTGTCCGTGGATTAGAATGCGTTAGTTAGTCTTTAAGGAATGACAATATTGGAAATATATAGTTATATTATGACAAATTAAATGCTTGGTTAATTGTTGTGTTCTACTTTGTTGTTCTACTTTGCGATCGTCTCCTAGCGCCACTAAATCGTCGTTAACCAACGAGAGGGGGTTCTTGAAAACCTCTGACTGACATTCACGACCCACCAATCATAGGCATCGATCGGAAGCGAGCAAAGGACAAAACAAACGGCGTTCGTCGGCATTCATCAAAAATAATCGTTCGCGTTTATAGCTGTAAACAGAAATATACGTGAAGCGTATTTGTTGATTCATAAAGTCAAAATACACCGTTAACCCGTCTACATCTTACATTATTTTACGTCTACTACGTACTGCTCTGCCCTATGCTGTCTCTCCCCCCCGAGACTGGAGTCTGGATCCGCTGGAGACTACTTCCTGTTAAAAGGGAGTTTTTTGTTTTTTTTTTATCTTCTCCCCGCTGTTGCTAAAATGCTTACTCAGTGTGTAACTGTAACTTTATCCTGCTGCAGTCTGCACGCTCAACTCAAACAGTATCGACACTTGACTGTATACCCCCCTGCATTCTTTCCTCCCATAAATGGGCGATGATGAGTTTGACTGAATTCCTTTATTTAAAACTGTGAAGTCCAATCAGACAGATCTGATTTGTGCCTTTGGGGACCATGCACAAAACTGACTCGACCTGATTTACACATTGACAGATTATATTCATATGTAACGCACAAACCTCACAAAAAAAAACAACCCGTAGGAGCTACTGCGTTCGAGAGAGAGAAAAAAAAAAAAAAAGAGATCTCCAAAACCAAAGCACAACCTGAACCTGTTTCGGAAAACCTGATCCTGAAGCCGAACCTGAGAAGCTGCTGCGAGTCATTGTCTCCCCTCGTGAGACATTTCAGCCAATTTGACTGAATCTGACCTCTGACCTGACAGACATAAGATATTACACAATCTTGTCAAGATACACCCACACACACACAGAGGGACATTTTCGTATGTCTCGTGTGTTGTTATTGCTACGTCGGACGCTGTTCAGATGTGTCGAAGACGTGCCGAGACACGCGTGACCAACCAAAACTAACAAGGCAACATTGGAGACGGTTGCTCAATCGCTGGGCGCTTATTGTTTTTCTCTTTTTCTCTTCAGGTCACAATAAGTTAATTACTCTGACTAAACGTTTCTTTTCTTTTGGACGTGTTTAGCTAGTCTTTCGGAAGCGCTATCGCTTGGCAAATTACAGTTAGAACAAAGTGCAGTTATCTTTGGCTAACTTTTAGCAATGTTTCTTGCACGTACGTAGTCTTTATAAGATGCTTTAGTTTAGGCTAATTTATGGCTAAACCCGATCTTTTTGTAATTCTTGGCTAGCTTACAGCTAGGCATACGCTATTTCGTAGTTAACGCTAAAAAGTACTTTTCACTAAATTTAGCCTTCGATTACATTTTGACTATTTGTGTTTGTTATGACCCATGGTCGTTTGTAAAAAATAATCCACTACACTTCCAACCGGCCTTTTTTGGAGAGCCGAGGTCGGCGCCACATGCATATCATCCCCTAGATTCCCCAAGGCCAGGATCGAACTGTATTATTAGCATTTTTAGCTTTTTGGGGGGGCTAACATTTAAGTATCGAGTGTTGACTATCTTTCATGGCAAATCTGTGCCTCGTTGAGTACGTGTGTCCGCATATGTACAATGTCCGATAAAGCCGATTGGTCTCTTCGTGTTGACGTATTTCAAAGCTGGTGTAAACTGTTCAAAAAGTGATAAATCTCCGATCGTTTGTTTTTCCCGACCTTCTT
>NC_024321.1:1078756-1118760 GCF_000523025.1 Cynoglossus semilaevis
TCCCGCCCTCCTTGAATCCCCCCCATTTACAAGCCCCCCCCCCCCCCCCCCCCCCGTGGACGTCCTCTGACCGACAGTAACAGCTCAGCTTACATCCACTGACCCACTTCAATAGAGCAGTCGAAACCACACACACACACACACTCTCAGTCGAAACCACACACACACACACACACTCTTATCCGACACATTCTGAGCCAATTCTCTCCCAATTTCCATTCACCCGGGACTGCATTTTATATACCTTTTACACATTTGTTAACACGGCGACACTGAAGTCGTGCTCAGTGCAGTCAAACTGGTTTGTAAAACAATTGTGTCGCGAGGAACGGGGGCTGACGTCAACGTGTGTGTTTAAAAAAAAAAAAAGAGATTGGGTGGAGCAGATCTCCTCGTCTGTGGTCAAAGCCCAATCATCCTGGACAGGTTTTAATCACAGGTGCATTTTGTGCTCTGTAAATGAACCGATCCGTCTGTCAGGTCTGGCATTGCCAGACAAATCTAAAAATCATAAACCAAATGTTTCCCAAGAATTATATCCACAGTCGGGAAAAATTTCCCGACCTTTAACTTTCCCCATAGGGGACTTTTGACGCTGTCATCCATGCTAGCCTTTTGTAGGAAACAGTATCCGAGTGCATGTCCGCGTAGGACACGTTTCTACACGTTATTCAACACTGTTGCGGGACCAGTTGTGAGGCTGAACGTTTGCTGTTGATCACCTGAGAAAACGTGGGCTCCAAAAATGTTTGGAGGCGGACCAGGTGACGCGCAAACAGATGACGAACAACAACAACAACACGCAAACAGATGACGAACAACAACAACAGCAACGACGTTTCTCCGTGGCCGTGATGGGGGAGGTGAATGTCCGTCTCAGGGAGGTCTCTTTCCTCCTACGTCACTTCACTTTCTTTCGCTTTTTTATAGTCCCGTACAACTCTTCCCATCTCCTTCCACCTCTTGGCTCTCTTTCCCCCCATTCCCCTCCATCCATGTATCTCTCTCTCCTCCTGCCTCTCACGTGCTGTCGTCCTGTCTCCTTCCTTCCTTCTGTATCTCCCCTCCCTCTTGTTGTCTCCCTTCTTTCATCCCCCCCCCTTCTCCTCTTATTTGTTAAACATTTGCCTAGGGCAACGCCTCCTCCTCCTACACCCCTCCCCCCCCCCTCTATCTGAGGCCTAATGATCTAATTACCGTCTGGGAGTTGTTGACTGTTGAAAAGAAGATCTGAGCTGCTGCGGGTGTCTACACTCATCCTCCATGTTCACTGTTTTAACCCCTCATTCCCTCCGCCACAAACACGACGCAGACAGAGCAACAAGCTACACTTACAAAGTAAAAAAAAAAAAAAAAAAAAAGTCCAATGCAAACTCATACCTACAACAACACAACAGCTATTGTATTCCGCCCGAGGCGTGGGGCGATAATGAAACAAATACCATGCTGATGAAACCATCTCATGGAATGTTTTTTTTTTTGAGGTTTTTTTTGAGACCTTATTTTTTTCCAAAGAAAAAAAGGATTTTGACCATACGTGGATTCAGTTCTGATATTTTTTTTCTGTCTGTTGGACCACCAAAAGCCACCACAGCAAACTTTTGAAACAAGCCTCAGCAGCAGGTGGATGTGACAAGTCTGCAGATAAATGTTTGTGGTCCACAGAAGTGAGAAGCCGGCTTCTGCAGAAACAGGAAGTAAGGTTTTATCTTTGCTGCAAACGTCAACTTTTACCAAGGCAAACACCCGGGACTACTTTCTCACACTGTTCCCCTGTACGAGCTCGGAGACGACTGAGTTCACCAGACGTGAGCACCGCGACGTGATCGAGGTGAAGGTGCTATTGTCGTGGCGAATATAAACAAATGAAAAAGAAAAAAAAAAAAAAAAAGTGTTTGTTTCTTTGCAGAAGGTCATCACTGTCAGAAAGACATCAGCCATGTTGTGATTACCACACCAAGAAAAACACACGCACGAGGGCTTGGTCTACAGGGGCCGACAAAAAACCCTGTTCCCGCCCTCTCTGCAGCGTGAGCCTTATAAGGCAACAATTCATAAAAGAAAGCAACCGCAAAGTCTGAGGGGCAAAAAACAAAATCCATTAGTTCTTCAAATGACAACCAGGAGAAGTCAACAGTTTTTTTTTTTAAAGCACTTTTTCTCGATCTCACACAGTCAGTGCAGTGTGAACAAGAGAAAAGAAATAATAATAATCCTGAGTTCACTTCTAACTGACAGGCAAATCAGGCCTGAAATATGTTCCTGAGACTTTTTAAACAAACAAAAACTACCAGAGAGCAAAGCAACTATTTTTTAATAAAGTAGTCACAACATTGCGAAAAGCATGATTGAAGTTTGTCGAAATAAGTTTTTCCAAGATACGCTTCTGCTAAGCAAAGCTATGCTTTAAATAAGCTAAAATTAGCCCCAGAAAAATGGCCAAAAAAAAAAAACAACAACAACAGCTTGAAGTTATTGTAGATCAGTGGTTCTCAAACTTTTTCTACTCTTTTTGTACCACCTGAGAAAACATTGAGCTCTCTGAGTACCACCATGATGACCAACGTTAGCATATAGCAGCATAGGCCGTATTATCCTGTTAGCTTCCACCATACAGGAGAGATGTTTACAAAAATATTTGTGTTTAAATGTTTGTATTCATTGTGGTACATGGTATGTTTCAGATGTATTCAACTGAAAATGTAAATGTGAAAATATGAAATATATGAAAATAATAATAATTCTCTCCGTGTACCGCTAGAGGGCGCTCGCGTGGCACTAGTGGTACGCATACCACAGCTTGAGAATTACTGTTGTATATAATATATAACTGAACCAGGATTATAAAGGATTGATAAAGACACAAATTGTGAAAAAAAATACCCTAAAGACAACTTAAGCTAACTCAAGAAAAATAGCGAAAAATATAACAAAATAAAAACACAATTTAGAGCAAAATAGTGTTATATGTTCAATATAAGGCATGTTCGATATGAACTTTTTGCCGATGTTGTCCAAACACTTAATTTCCGAGCCCCGAGCTGTGTTTTCCCCAAAACTATTTTTAGCACATTAGCTACTTTTATAGCGAGTCCCCACTAGAGGCACAAATAAACAATTCATCTTCAAAGCCATTCCAGCATATTTGGCGAACCCAGGGTTTGCGTTATCAGGTCTTCAATATCCGAGGAAAAAAAACAATAACAATTCTTAGCGATATTACATAACTAAGCTAATATTGGGCCCGTATTATCGGTCTGGCGATATTATCGGACATCGATCCGATAATACCCAACAATTCATTCAATGAAAATCTGTTAAACTACAGCCTTTTACAGTTCAAATATATTTACTAAAAGCAAAAGTAGCATAAAGTTATCTAGAAATCCACGAGTCTTCACAGAAAAGTCTGTTATCCAAACAGGACATTACAATTTATAAAAAAAAAATTTATATATAGCTGAAAAAGGTTTGCTCATGATTGAAGCCTAAATACAGAAATGATCCTGAAGGTAGTCAGTTTAGAAGCTAAAAGACGACAAAAAGTACAGTAAAATAAAATATACCCATTTCATTGAAGTAAACCAACACAAAAGCAGCGTAAAATTTGTCAACATTTAACATAAAACAAGTGGAAAAAAAGTGTCGGATTATAGTCAGTCATCGTCGTTGTGTTCTGTAGAGTAACTCAGGTTGATCCTGTACATTTTCCTAGTCAAATCTTTGGTCAATGTTCGAGCTCTCTGAGGGTCCATTACACAGCATCAGATCAGAGTATCAGAGGAGAACAGGTGAACCCTGGAGTGAACGGGTTTGAATTCTAAAAAGGATTTTTTGAGCTCTCCACGCTTCCATCTTCAAACCAAATCTCTCTCTCACACACACACACCGTAGAAATCGTGCTTTTCCAGTCCATTTAAGTTCCACTTGACATATATATTTTTTTTCAATACCGTAAAGTTGCTCTAACGCACACGCCGCGACACTCAAACGTTGATTCAAACCTTAGGTAATTCTCTTTAAATCTTGATGAAAAGTGTGAAAAAGCCGCTTGTCACTAACCTTCAAAGACACTTGATTTTCTGGAGAATATCCATGATAGAGAAAGAACCGATCATATAAAAGGGAAAAAGACAAAAAACAAAAAACAATTTTTAAATGCCAGGAATAATCCAAAATGGTTTCTGCAGGTTGGTAGCAGTGAGTCGCCGCTCACGTCTCTCTCACTGCTTCAAAAAGTGAAGAAATTTCTCAGAATCATTTAAAAAAAAAAAAATTAAAAAAAAGACAATGTAATGGCTGTTGGTGGTTGTGGAAGCAGAAAAAGGAGAAGTGAAGTGAAGTAAGTCACCTCTCCCTCTGAGTCACGCAGCCGTGTCTCCATTGGTGAGAAACGCCCCCGGGGCCCAAGGCCTTCACCTAGCCAATCAGATGCCACGACCGGCCTTCAATGCAAATTCTTTCAGGTGAGCTGAGCTGAGACAAGCTGGGGTTTCAGTGGAGGAGGGGTGATCTGAGCGACCACACCTTGAACAACATGAAAGAAGACGGACAGGTTTCTCCTGCTAACAGCCACACGGTGTTGTGTGATTCCACCTTAGACTTTGACCATTTTAATGACGGCCAGCAGCGGAACATTATAAGCTGTTCAAAAAAAAAAAAATTAAACCAGACGGGGCAATGTGGGATACGTTATGAGGTCACAAGATGGTATCAAACTTAAACAAAATGAGTTAGAGCAGGGGTGACAAACGTACGGCCCGCGAGCCAAAACCGGCCCGCTACGGGGTTTTCAATCCGCCCTGATTGGTTAATTTTGAAAATAAATAAAACCCTGATTGGTTAATTTTGAAAATAAATTTAAAAAAAATACACAAAATCTCTATGTTCAGGATATGTTTTTAAATATTAAAAATACACAAAATCAAAAAAAAAAAAATTAATATAAAAATTAATCTAATATACGTGTACTATTTAATTAAATATGAAAATGTATCTAATATACGTGTACTTTTTTTGCATGAACACAAAAGGGAAAAACTCAATAAGTAATTTTCATTAGATAACTTGTTGTTTTTAAGAACACAAAAGGGAAAAACTCAATAAGTGATTGTCATTAACAGATAACTTGTTGTTTTTAGAGGTTATCTTGACATCCAATTAGGTTATATGTGGCCCCTGAACTAAAATGAGTTGTCGTGTCTGGACCTAAAAGAAAAAATTAAAATGTGAAATTGTACTTGTATCGTGATAAAAGTGTATCAATTTATTATTAGTAGCTCTTTTACAATGATCATATTAACTCTGTATATCAATACAGTCTGTGATTGACACGTGACTTTTCGAGAATCATCCCGGGACGACGGGACCTCCGTCTTTGCACAATAATTAAACACAAGCCGCATCACATTAAACACATTATACGGCTGTTGAATATTTTAACACGTCCGAATGCAGGCAGGGATTTTAACAGTGTAGCTCAAATTCCCAAAACACACACTTGTCTCAATGGACTTTACGGAGAAATAAAAGAAGAATTTAAATTCAAACCGTAATGTCAATGTTTACACCCAGTCAATTGAATTAAACAGTACAAAAATAAACCAGGATAAAAGTCGCACACTCTTAAGTACGCTTTTTGGCAACAGGGTGGGGTGGAAAAATTCCCCTTTTTGCACAGAAAAGAAATCTCCAGACTCAGTGTTGCCATTTGCCTGGCTACCCAAGGTCACCATGAATTGCAGGAGACGTGTTCCTGTGAAGGAATAAGCCTTGGTTACAGGGCAACTGATCCACCTTAAAACAAGCAGCTGAAGGGTTCCTTTAAAGTGACCAAAAGTTGACTCCATGGACTTGGGTTCCTTTAAAGTGACCAAAAGTTGACTCCATAGACTTGGAAAAAAAACAATTTAAAAAAAAATCAAACTTTAAATTCATAAAAATATATAAGTTAAAGTAAGGCCATAAAAGCCAATTTTACAAAAAGTCAGTTCTTTAAGTGATAAAAGTCATCAAAATATACATTAAAAGTAGGTAAAAGTCAGTCACAAAAAGTAAATATAGCGAAACAAAATCCTATATATATAGCAAACGAGTAAGCGGAGGATGATGTATATATATATATACATACTGTATATAAATACATATACATATATACATACTGTATATATATACATATATATTTGTATATATGTATATATATACATATATATGTGTATATATACATATATACATACATATATGTATATATATGTATATATGTATATATATATATATATATTTTTATATATATATATATATATATATACATACATATATATATACATTTAAATCTTTTTTGTTTGTTTTTTTGTTTGTTTGTTTGTTTTCCCTGTTTAAAACAATTACTGCAAAGGTGAGTTACATCACGAACAGGGACGATTCGACTTAAAGATGACAGTGACTCACACGAAACAGAAGAAAAAAAGTGTCAGCTGGAATTTCCTTTTCATCTCCCTGTCTGACGTCAAAGTAAACAACTCGGCAAAGTGGCAGCAGCAACACCTTGTGTGTGCACAGGGCCTACGTTTGTAGGAACCTTTCAGGCATCAGTTCCTCTCCGGCATCTGACCCAGCCCCGCTCATCGACAGTTCTACATTGTCAAAAAATACAAAAACAGGAACTGCTTCGGTTTTATTTCTCTTTTATGCCAACAGTTCCTGTGTTACATTTAGCACAAGCCATTTCAGGTTTCACTTATCTCACGTGACACTTCGGTCGCAGCACAGGAACACTGTCACCTGCTGGTTTTAAAAAAACATAACACGTTCAAAATGATGATTCCAAAAGTTTCTCATGCACATCACGGAGGTTTAAAAAAAAAACATTAATTTAATTTAAAAAAAAACAAAAAAGTGACCTCTTACACTAAAACCTGCCTGCAATATATTGATAGATTTTTGTAGTTGAGATATACGTAGCTATATGTATAAATATATATATGAATATAAATATATGTGGATATATGTGTATGTCATATATACATATATTTATATATATTTACATATACGTATATGCCTTAACTATATTATTAACCTACTGGTTTGGCCATTAGCCACTTTAACATTTAAACATTTAAACCGAACGTCAGAGCCTGTTTTGAACAGACCTCTTGCATCCCTCGCAACAGTGCCATAAAGAGGAGATGCTGAGAAAGATGTGCGAGAGATGATGGTGAGAGTAGTACCTCAGTATGAGTCACTGCTGCGAGAGTGTCTCTGTTTAGGGTTTTTCCAGTTTGTTCAAATAAAAACCGCTTAAAGCAGTGGTGTCAAACTCATTTTGGTTCAGGGCTCCACCTACAGCAAACTCATTTTGGTTCAGGGCTCCACCTGCAGCCTAGTACAATCATAACATAATTAACAACCATTCCAAATATAAATAACAATCATTCCAGTTTTCCCCCCTTTGTTTCCATGCAAATAAGTACAGATATATTAGAATAATATATGTATTTAACGAAATATATTTGACAAAACATGAAGTCTTTGTGCAATTTTCACACTTTCAACGTTCATCAAGTGGGCCGTAATGAACCCCCCGAGCGGGCCGGTTTCCCCCCCCCCCGCGGGCCCTATGTTTGACATCCCTGGCTTAAAAGGCATTGTGGACATTGGTTCTTTTTAATGCGGTAGTTAGTATTAGCCATCATAATAGTCGTTTGCTAATGTTTTATTTCATGCAAAATTATTTTTCATGGACGAGCAGCAACATATACGTAGTTTACGGTAATTCTTACTTGATGTAAATCGAACTGTCGTTGTTTGTTATGCACTTGAGTGAGCCTGCGATGCTTCATTTACAGTACATGTGCGTTTGATTGAAACAGAGTCTCGTGGCGTAATTTGAGTGCCGCGGCGTCGCTATTTTAAATCTAAACTTCGTCCTTGCTTGCGCACGTTTCAGATGGAACTTGTGAATATTAAATTGTTGTGGTAAATGGAGGAGACGACTGTGCAGTATTCACGATGACCTTCAATGGTTCTACTCCTTCCTATGACTAAACAAATTATCAGTGTGTCAAAGCCAGGTTTTATTGTTAGCTAGTCAGCTTAGCTAGCCTCTCCCTCCATGCTGACTGAGTGTTCTTTATCTCGAGGCCGCATCCCCTCTCTAATCTACAATTTCTTCCAAAATAAAAGATATCAAATATCAAGCCAGTGAATAAGCTTTTTGAACTTTTCCCTCGCTTATTCAAGTAACAGAAATTAGTGAATAAGCTTTTTGAACTTTTCCCTAACAGAAATGAATCCCCTAAAACAAATATTTTATTCCATCTAAAATTAATCGGGTATGTCTAAGAAATGTTTAAAGACAAGGCTAACGCTGAGTCGTCAGTCATCTTATTTAGCTCACGACATCAATGCAAAATGTTACTGGGAGAAAATCATCGGCTGCTCCACTTCTCTAACAACCACGCGTGCAGATGGCACCAGCGATAGGGGGCGCTATAACCCCGAGCCTGCATCCCAACACTGTGCCTTCATAAGGTGACAAACATCGCCAGTAAGGTCGGAGTCGAAATTTTGGTCGCAAACCAAACCCTGCACCTTATTTTTACTCATGTAAATACGCTGGTGTTTCTACTGCGCTCCATACACAAATGTTTAAATAAAACATTTTGCATAGGGTATGAATGTCTTTTGAATGCAAACCATTGGCCCATAGGCTTTTACTTTAGAAAAAAACAAAAATCCCACCTGCACCCCTGCTAACAGCGCAGCTCTGGCAGCAAATATGAAACTGGAGCTCAGTGGAGCCCAGTGTTCGGAATAAGATAAAAGGTTTACTTCAGACTTTTTGAGTAGACAAATCAATACTCAGACGCCTGATACTGAAGGGCATAACTGTGAGAGAAGAAGGAATGAGTCTAAGGAGACACATGTCCCCACTGCTGAGATCACATTGTTGTTTACCATTGTTATCATCATCATCATCATCATCATCATCATCATCAGCTGATCATGACATCACAGCATTACACAACTGCTGGGAAACACACACTCACAGGTTCTGGATTTTGTGTCAATTAATGTAGGGATTAAGTTTTTTTTTTTCCCCTTTAAATCGTACAGGCTATTACACACGCAATCACATGTCCCAATTGCATTACCCAGGGACACATGGACATGCAGACTCACCCAGAAATAACCCGCTCACATGCAGATGAACAGATGCCCCCATTCTGGAATGATTAATTTTGTAGTGCAAGCATGTCAAAATAAACTTAAACGTTGTTTAAATGTATGCAAGAAAATTCAAACATTGAAAGGAGAACGTCAACCAACAATTTGTTGTTCACAAAGGGGAAGGTAGATGTCTATAAAAGAGAATACTCTAATGTTAGCAACAGACAGCTAAAAGTTACAAACTTGTGCGGATTTAGCCAGTGAGTAGCTAAAAAAAAAAAAAAACGAAAGATTGATTTACAGTTATACCATAAAATTAGTTAAAGAAATATCTAGAAGTTCAAAAAAAAAAGATCAATAAAAATCCACAAAGAATGAAATGAATTCTCAAAGTACATAAGTGTATGAAGCATAAAAACACACCGTAGTATAATTGTGGTTGAGAAAATGTGGGCAGTGTCTGAAACAACATCGTTTTTGAAAAGGCAATAGTGACGGAACTCTGAAATCATTTGGAAAAATTTGAACTTCACACCAAAAAAAAAACGTCCAGACATTTTCCAATATAGAAAAAAGTATGGGGGCGGGAGGAGGGGATGATGGGAGAGAATCTCCCGAGTCAGCAGAATAAGGATGGGAACCATGAACATGACTACATTCTTCCCTCTGCATCAATTCTGCCCTGAACCTCTGACGGAAACAACAGCTGTGGACCAATGAGAACATGTTTGTGTTTCCCAGGACACGAGAATCCGAGGGAAAAATGTAAACATCTGGCAAACATTTTAGTTCACCACAAACAAAGTCCACTCCGAAGAAGACTGAGGAACTCTGCTATTCCTGCGCATAGCAGACATTTTTGATCGGGCACTAAATATTTGTCTGAAAACAAAACAAAACAAAAAACATCTCTAGGACAACTTCAGAAAAAGCTGCTTTTTTTACTTTAAAGAAGAAACACTTATTGTGACCATGGTCTGACACTGGCAGATTGTCCCTTAAGGTTCTATATTTATCTGACCCTGAGTCTTTTAATGCTGCTCCAATATGAAAAAAAAACGTTAGCTGAAAGGAGTAAAAAGCTAAGGGTTAGCCATGGGATGGAAAATTTAGGAAGAGCGACAAAGTTGGCATACAGATCAGGAAAGGTTTACCTAAGAGCTTTATGTACTCAAAAGATGTGTGTATGGGTTATACGCTGTTTAGTTAAGGGGGTCTTTACTAAGGAACACACACACACACACACAGAGAGATACAGCATGAGTTGAGTCACATGACAGCAGAATGACACCAAGCAGAGAATAATGAATGTAGTTGGGCAAGTACACTACAGACCATGTGTCTGTGAATAGACACAGTTAAAGTTTAACTTTGGGTTTGAAGTGAAACGTTTACAGTCATAAAATTACCCTTCTTGTGTCTGTGAATAGACACAGTTAAAGTCATAAAATTGCTTTTGTGCTAGATTTAGCTTAAATTATTACCCGAAATCTAATGCTTCTTTTTTTATTTCCTTTACAAACCTTCTCTAATGCCTAACAAAACACGTAACATATGCTATAATGAGGATTTATATCGTTAGATTAATTAGTAGTATCTAAAATGCGTACGTTATGACGAAAGAAACGTTTTGCAAGTTAAACTACGTATATAATAATAATAATAATAATACAATACGTAATAAAAGACTTAAACAATGCCGTGTGTTAAAGACATTATGTGAATTATAAAAGGAAGTTTCAATTTGGTACACATACGGTTTATTTTATGTATATATTACGTATTTTTAAAGGTGCTGAATGATAAATTAATCTACGTAGCTCGTTAAATTAAAATTTAAAAAAAGGAAATAAGTGACTTTACCTTGTTAGCTGAAAGACCTCTTCTGGTTAGGGTAATCCAGTTTTACATTTGTCCTGACTTTTGCCTGCTGTATTACAGCCATATCATGGAAAAGTCGTCCGTTTTATCAAGAATGTATGAGTTGTCCCTGGTGGAAACAGCTCTAGAGGAGCATGTAGCTGCAGTCGCCGGTCAGTTTTTTTTTTTCTACTTATCCACAGTTTTCCCCTCCACACGCTCGGAAATGAGGCTGAGGCAGAAGGTGGGGAATTTCCTCACATACACACTCACTTTTTCCTGGGAAATGATTGGCTCTGGACCAGAGAAGCCGACTCTCTTCAGACTCGCAGACAAACACAGGAGTTACTCAGGGAGGGACGGGAACAGTCCAAAATCCCCGGTACAAGGACAAACATTGTACTGTCCTTGGTCCACGCAGTCCAACCTCCAGTATGTGTGACAGTTAATGAAAAGAAAACAACGACGCAAGTGAGGGCGAATCCGCAGGTGTGGCTTTACTCCGAAATTAACACTAATACTGGTCCGAGCTACGCTAGAAAATAATAATAATATGCATAGGAATAACAAAGAAATAAATAAGTTTTGGCTTCCGTGGTGACACGGGGCAATTTTTTTGCTGTTGATAGATAGGGAATCTTCCGGGAAAAGCGCAGCCTGAAGACACGAGAGCAGATGAGGTGAAGTCACTGAGGGGCTGGATATACCAGTGATGTCATGTGTTTAGAGGAGGCGCAGTTCAGTTTAGTAACGCTTTTTCAAAACACTTTTAGTGTGAATGGCCCTCAAAAAAACGTGTAAACATATATAAAAGTAATTTAGTAATTTATTTATTTAAACTAAAAAAAAAAAGAATAAAACATGTAATTCCCATACCGGGAGTCGAACCCGGGCCGCCTGGGTGAAAACCAGGAATCCTAACCGCTAGACCATATGGGAAGTTGTACATAACGATGCGACCTTTGTGTATCTGAACGAATAAGGTGCACCCCTCTAAATTTTATATTTTGGAAGAGGTTGTTATTATTATCCTTTCTATTGATGTTATTTTACAGAGTTAATCTCGGTCAAACTATTGCTGAACTTTTTTATCATTTGGTCTGCCAGCTACTTTTTACTATTCTGACATTTATCCCACTCTTTTACATCAGCATCAAAAACTACATCTTTTGGTGGTTTAAGGACAGCCAGAAATTAAACTGTATATGAAATACCCCTTAAATATTTTTAAAGCTCTTAAATGTGTGTTTAACAAATTGTTTTAAAATGTTTTTAATCTGAATAAATATATGTTCTTTAATTTTTCTTTAATATAATTTCTAATTTTGTTATTTTGAGTCTGTATTATTATTATTAGGCCGATGGTGTTCCCCATACTACCATCTAGTGGTGTTGCTTTTATATTTGCTTCAATTAATACCTAAAAAGTTGACTATGGGTTGTGAAAATACCTACATAAACAACAATAGGACATAACTCAACAAAGATATCCGGAAAAATGGGTAAACACTATTTAATGTCGACCTAAGTCGAAACCAAAAATGGCTGCTAAACAGATGACGTAATTCTTAATGGAATGGTTCAAGTGTACAGACAGCTGTTATCAAAGCCGGTCAAAACGGTTAAATAAAAACATTTAGTAAAAATCCAAAATGCTTCATTTATTAAATTACAATACGCAAATTGTCATTGTTACATTGTCTTTGTGTAGCATATGGGCCCGGATTTAAAGGCATTTGTCATTAATTCCCCCCCTTTTCCATTAAAGAGTGGTATGGTCCGCAGACGAGCAGTGGCAGCTCATTATTCGCATAGGCTAGTTAGCTAGCTAGGACTTAAAACATAATTCCTCATATTTAACAAAAGTAAAATATTAATTTGCGTATCAGGGGCGGTGATTTATGCCCAGAAGCGAGGTTAGTGTTTGAAGAGGATGTCAACCCCAGCCAGACGTCGTTTAATGAGAGATTTTAAACGGTAAGTTTCAAGAAAAACAACTACGTTAGCGAGCCGAAGTTAGCTTCAGCGATAGGACAAATTAGAGCAAAATAAAAATAAAAATCATGCCGTTTAAAGACTAAATAATTTAAAAGCGATGACTTAAGTTGATCGTGATGCAGCGGCAAACGTTCTAATTTTGTTATTTATAGATATCTTTCAGTAAAGTCCAATGTTAGCATGTGCCAGAGAGCCTCAGTGTCATTCTAAATGTTAAAAACCAGGATGTGCTGGCTTTTTGTCGACTTAACATCGAAAGTGTTCGACTTAATTTGTGCCGGATATTTTACATTTACTTTTTGTTCCTGCTTGGCTTTCAAGCTATTCCAACATTTTTTCAGAATTGCAGAATATTAACGTGTTAAGGTCAAACCAAGTATTAAAAATTAGATAAAATATTAGTTAATTCCGAAATTCAATGTTCAATCTGTCGAAGCAGTTTGATCAAAAAAATCTCAAATCGTTTCCTGCTACTGTTTTGCTAGTTATCCAATTGCATTAGTTTTACGTTGTAGCAAAATGCAATTGAACAATTAATAGAAGTGTATTATAACATTTTGCCATTAACGTTGGAAAATATATATATTTATTTATAATAAAATTGTTATAATTATAAATTATATTATGATAAATTATTATAAAGATGCAATATCAATTCTATTACACAAATTTAGATGTACAAATTTACCTACAAGTGTCTTAAAGTTCTTATATTAATATGTACAAAGGGAATGGCTATTTACATCATGATCTCAAATTGGTATCTAAACCAATAATAATAGTGACTCTTGTACTAATGCTAAAGCTTTTCAAGTAAATTATTAAAATTTAATGTACTTATCTTGTAGTCTGCAGGAAGATCCTCCAGCTGGTGTCAGTGGAGCTCCGTCGGAAAATAATATCATGGTGTGGAATGCTGTCATTTTTGGGTAAGCGTAGTTAAATTGTTGTTTAGAAAGTTTATGAAATGCCTTGTATTCATAGTTCTCAGAATAATCATGTGTAACAATTAACACCAATGACGATCTACAAACGAATGACTGTTTTGTGTTTTTACAGACCTGAAGGAACACCTTTTGAAGATGGTTAGTTAGTTAGTTCCATCTACGTTACATTTTACCACTTCTGTATCACCTCTAGAGGTTAACATTGTTTTGAAACTAACTGGAAATACTTTTTTTTGGTTTCTGATATCACTTGTCTTGCAGGAACTTTCAAACTCACAATTGAATTCACAGAAGAATATCCAAACAAACCACCAACAGTACGATTTGTTTCCAAAATGTTTCATCCTAATGGTATGTATTCAGTGACCTGGTGGTCGAACAATTGATGTCAAAAGCACCACTCACAGGAATGAATGAGTAACAGATGACATTTGTTCACGTCAAGATTTCTATTTTCAATTCACAGTGTACGCTGATGGCAGCATATGCTTAGATATTCTTCAGAATCGTTGGAGTCCAACTTATGACGTCTCTTCAATTTTAACTTCTATACAGGTACAAAATGGCATCATTCTGATTTAAAAAAAGAATAAGTAAAAAAAAAAAGAATAAGGATGTTAATGTTAATTATTTTGTTGATTTAACCGCATCTCTGGCAGCCATTTCTGGACTAGCATCAATTATTTTTTGGTTTATTTCTCCAGTTTCAATATCATCTATATGTGTCTGCATATGCATCACTGTATTATTGGGAATCTAATTATTGTTTTTTTTTTTTGTCTGTTTTTAGTCTTTATTGGATGAGCCCAACCCCAACAGCCCAGCCAATAGCCAGGCAGCGCAGCTCTACCAGGAAAACAAGCGCGAATATGAGAAGAGAGTTTCTGCTATAGTAGAACAGAGCTGGCGCGACTGTTGACCCACATTTAGTTTTTGAAAGGAAGTGTGTCCAATCCATAATCAAGAATCCATTGATCAAGGAAAATGGCGCTAAGAGCGACCCATCAGAAAACATTTGTTCCATTAATGTTGCTGAGTTTTGATGCTAATGTGTTGTAGCATTCACGGCTGCAGCTGAATGTTACTTTCGTTGGCCAATAGCATCTGTTTGTTCGAAGTTAATGTATCTTGTTATATCTGGGTTACTTTTTCCATGCGCCAAGTCTTTACTCTCTTAAAAAAAAAAAAAACTAAATGGTCAGTTTCTCAGTTATCCCTTTTCTGATATATTTTTTTTTTAAACTGGCCAAAAAAACAGTGATGGTCAGTTTGATGTGTGGTTTGCTATGTAAACAAAAAGTTATACAGAAAAATCAATTCATGGGTGCTTCATCGGTTCTTGGAAGACTTTTTTCCTCTTCTGTCTTTTGAAAAGCTTTCTGGTCATATCATTGAAACTCAGCAAGAAAATCAATCAATTCTAGCGTGGCAGATGCCTTTTTTTCCTGAACTGTCTTTGTGAAGCCATGCTGAGATTTTTTAGAACACTAAAACTAGAGGTTTTGGTTTCTGTTGGTGTGAAATAAAATCTGCTCCACATGCCATCTTAGCATTGATGTTTCTACGCCATTCTACTATCTTAGAGCTCAGCTGACGATGCTGTCGAACAGGATGAAGTCTGAAAACTTTGCACTGGTAACCCATGTAACAAACTGTACATTTTCTTGTAAATAAAAAATATACATCAAGTGTCTTTTTTTACTTTTTTTTTTTATTTTGTATGAAAAAAAAAAACAGGCATCTGAATCTGGTCAAACCTCATCAGGTTACATTTATTCAGATGTTTACAACTGTGAAGACCAGTTAACTGTACTCACACAAATCAGTATGTCAGACATTTGACGAAGAAAGTTGCTTTATTACAGCATCCATGAGGTTTTCATGTTTTGGATGAAACATCTACAAAGGTCTCTGTGGAACAAACATGTGGAAGAACATTGAAAACAATATCAAGGGGTAGCACAAAATCAGAAAAGGTTCTAGAAAGTTGATCTGGAAGTCATCTATATATGAAGGGAAGTTTATGTGAAATTTAGACATTTTGAAGTACAGTAAACATTTTTCTGTCGAGGGAATGACAATGCTAATTTTTCGTAGATGTTGGGCTCTACAAACAGTAGTGCTTTTGAAAGATCAAGCTCGGGCCTAAATATTAATTTAAGTTTATATTTACAAACTGGCATGAAATATTAAAGAAAGCCTGGAAACGGTGACAAAGACCAAGCGGTGTTTATGAAATTCTTTATGACAGAGAAAGACTTGACTTTATACAGGGCTACTTTTAAAACATGAAGCGACTTCCGGGTTAACTGCCAACGACCAGCTGTTTGTAGCCAAACAACTACACCCATTTCTTTTTTTTACTTTTTTTATGTCATTGCTGAACAGCGAATCACTACAGTGACTGTGGTGGAAGTTCATGGCTGCTGTGTAAAAAAAGAATGTACCGGGTTCCCAGTGTTCTTGTACACAGTCCACAGTGTTTAAACTTAAACACAAAAGCTGCAGATTCTGGTTGAGGCTCTAGAACAACTATACGCACCAGGTACTTGTTTTAGTTTCCTGGACCAACTGTGGCATCATCGGGACATAATTCCGGGAGCGCTAAACTCCAGTTTGTGCAAAACCAAAACTTTGGAATGGCAGGAGTCTTGTCTTAAAAAGAGAATAATTTCTGTCGCTTCCTACAAAGCACAATTTTACTGAGGAATGCAAACGCCGCAAGTGGAACCTGATGCTGCTTTGTTAATGTGCTGTAACTCCATCCCAGAGGTTTTGTCTGGGATAAACCTTTACTGTAACCTTTCATGCTTTCTTGACACTTATCAGTGTGGGGCCTGAGGCTTGACCAGCTCGTATCGCCCCACCTGACCTTCTTGCAGTAGCTGGCCAATCAACTGGTCTTTCCGAACTTTCCGACTGACGACCAGAAATCGCTGCCGTCCTTGTCCGTACGACTTGCTTCGTAGACCGTACTTCTGAGCCACCTGGTGGATCTGTTTGCGTTCATCATTGGTAAGGTCAGTGGAGAAGCGAAGGTCGTCCTGTCTCTCTGAGCAGGCGTAGTTACAGATGATGTCTTCAATGTCTCTCTTGCTCAGCTGGTTTCCTGCTCTGTCTGTATCCATTCCCAACCCTTCTCTGGAAAACTGTTCCTTCACCCTGATTGGTTCTGAGATGCCTTCGCCGTCTCTGCCCAAACCACCGCCCTTCCAGCCCATCTTTCTGAGCAGCTGGTTTCCAATGTTGTCTTCTTTGATCTCCTGTCTTGTGGCCTCTTCACCAGATCGTGCCAGAATTTGAGAACGCGAGATGGCGTCATTGTGGCCCTCTCTTCTCAGGTTTGACTTGACCACGGCCTGGGTCTGTTTCAGCGTGGCCAGAGCCTCAGTGGCTGCGATGTGCTTCACTAGTTTCTTTGGCCCAATTCCTTCCGCCACGTATTGTCCTTCTAAATAAACTTCGCACCTCCAGCGATGATCGGGAAGGAGCGTGAACTTGTAGTCAGCTGTGACTTTATTGAACTGTGCCGTGTCGTTGATGATGCAGATAGCGTTGTCAGAGTTTTCCAGGATGACCAGCTCACTCAGATGCTTCTTTTGGACGCCCTGTTGGCCAAATTGTCCTCCGGAATCAGTTTGGTTGTCATGCCCTTTGTAGTATTGTGATGCATATTGGTGCTGCTGCTGCTCATGGCCTTGTTGTTCCCGTTGAGCCTGGTTCGTGCGGAGTTTCCTCACGGCCTCAGCGGCTGCGGCGTGCTTGGAGCTCTTCTTGGTGCCCGTAGCCTGTGCCACCAGCTCATCTTGGACGAAGACGCTGCAGAGCCAGGCAGTGTTGTTGGGAAGGATGTCAAACTTGTAATCAACCTTCATTTTATTGAACGCGGCCGAGTTGTTGAGAATGCAGATTGCATCGTGAGCATTGTCCATTACCACAAACTCCGTCCAGTGTTTCCGTGCATCCGGCTCGTACTGGCCCTTGGAGCTGTGCGTTGGTTTATCCTCCGGGTTGCGGAGTGCAGGAACCAATGACGGGGTTGCGGAATGTTTCTGGCACACTACCAAGTCGTTCACGCTAGCCTGTCTGTACCTACGCTGGACGATGCGGACTTCAACGGGTGCGAGAAGTAGTTTGACAGCTTGCTCCGAAGCTCGGTCTCTGGCTCCATTTTTGCTGCCGGAGTATCCAGTAGCAAGGTAGACGCCCTGGAACCTCAGTTCACAGGCATAACCGTCAGTCGGAACTTTCCTGTTCTTGGGCAGGTCGGCGTGAGGGATTTCCCTCAGGTTCACATAAACGTACTCCGGATTTGTTTTACAAGCCTGAATGCTGCGGCTCAACATGAAATTATAATTTGGAGAGTCATTTCCAATTATATACATAGAGTCACTAGCGGCAGTTGCTAAAGCAGATGCTAAGCTAGAAATTTGCCTCTGCGTATCATCTAATGTGGACGGAGGTATCGGCAGAGGCTGCAATGAAGAGATATTTGGATTGTTTCTGCTTGGACTGTTGTAGACTCTGTTGAACGGCCGATTCGATGAGCGACGGTCTTGATAACCGTAGCCTAAACCCTGACGACCTGAATCAAAACCTCCAGATCTGCTGCCCCCGTATCCGTTATACCTATGCGGCTGAGCATAGCCCGAGTCTGTACTTCGAGCGGCATGGGACTCAAACTTAGTCATGTAGTCCTGCTGTGTTTTTGTCATGAAGTTTGAAGTGGACAGACGTCCTCCATAACCTAAACCACTTGCATTGCCACAAGGAAAGTCCTTTCCTCTGTCTCTATGGGAACCCCAGGAGTCAGAACTGTACGACGATACTTTGTCAAATGCAGGCCTTAAAGAGGGAGAGGAGGAGCTCGGAGCTCTGCTGTAGGAGGAGGGGGTAGAGTAAGACGGGTGCTGAAAATCCCACTGTCTTGCACCATGGAACTCACTCCTTCTGCTCTCTTTATTGTTCTCTTTTTCATCGGTACCAGTTCCTCCACTGCTTCCACTACTAACAAAGTGTACAGGTTCAAATCGAGGCCTTGAACCATATTTTGATGCCGGCATTTTCCTCATGGGCTCTTCTCCTGCAATAACATAACAAATTTTTGTCATACCAGAAAAAAAAAAGAGCAAGACCCCTTTTTAATTCTAAAACTAACTGAGGCAAGGTTCTATAGTCCTTACCTCAAAGTTTCTGTCCAAACATATAGAAGATGATCGTACATGGTTTCCTTTACACAAAACACTGCTTATACTTTAAATAACTAATATAACTAATTACTAAAAAATAATTTTCAGGTAAATAAAACAACAGCGCCTATTTTTAAGTGAGTGAACACTTACAAAAGCTCTTTCCTTATGGATATTTTGTATTCTGTTTCCGGACAGACATATACCAAACTATTAAGACTAGTGATGATGATCAATGATCTTTATAACGCGGATCAAGTACAGTGGCAACGAGTGCAGTGGAGACGAATAGATCTTAGTGAAACGTGTGGTGACAGATTGAGTGTACTTTTCAGCCCCTCTTGAAATTTCACCATCACACGTTTTGCAAATCGCTATCCCTGGGTCTTTGTCAGATACACTGAAATACGTCCACACCGCAGAAATGTTTGCTTTCAGACAAGCCCGCACTGCCCGTAGTTTTTGCTTACGCCATCATAACTTCCTGTTTCGGCCGTGTTGTTTTGGTGATAAAACTCTTTCGGCCGAAAACCGAAAATGCACAAAAGTTTTCGGTGGCCGAAAATTCGGTGCATCCCTAATTATGACTATGCTGATTTTTTTATATTAACATTTTGACTATACGATGTATCCATGTGTATGTTTCTTTCGTAATTAAGGGAAAGTCACTGTAAATCATGAATACCTGAACAATTTAGGAAAAGAAAAAAAAAAAACAAAACACAATTTTCATGATACCATGAAAAAGGGTTTACAATTGGAAAACAAAATGTTGTAATTTATCCCAATTGCAATTTTGATTTAATTAATTTAAATTGAACAATACTTAGCATTTTTAAAATTCAACCCTACGACACAAATTTCAACACTCACGTCCATCCAAACAAATGTGTCTCTTTTTTGCTTCAGAAGTAGAACTGTGGTCAAAGGAGGGCATTTCGACAGCGTAGGTCACATCTGCCATCACCAATGCCTTCCAGATCAAATCCGGGCCATTCCTGTAAAAGTGGAGGCACAAAATGTCAGTTCAAAAAAAGAAAAAGAGTAGTGACACCATTAAAACACTTAGATTACAAAGCACCCTGCAGTTAATGGGGAAAGGGAGTTCAGGACTTGTAAATAACAACTTAAACCCTCTCCATAGTTAGCCATAAGGTTGTAATAAGTGTCTGTCACTTTCAGCGACACTTTAACAATAAACGAATAAAAAAAACATCAATCATTTCTGAATTATCAGTTTGAATGCACAAAATATATAAATATAGGCCAGACCTTTGGGGTAATAGAAACACTTTAAAACAGAGATAAAAACACCTGAGGGGGGGGAAGAAAACACTGAAATACACACATCTCCGAGTATTCAGAGGTAAACAACTGAAACAGTGATCATCAAATAGATGCAAATATCTAAGGAATGAGTGACACACGTAGTATTGTACACTGAATGTATGGTTAATAACTTGGTATTTGAAGGCTATATGTTTTTAAATCTATAGGAAGGATTCGATCTCAAAAGAACATCGAGGCCGATAACAGTGACGCAGTGACCCACGGGCTTACAGCAGCATAGCATCAGAGAAATGTATTCATAAACGTTATTGCAATCAATTTAGCATTTAAAATATCGCCGTCTTACCCCCAGTTGTAGTCTCTCTCCTTTTCTTCTCGCCGAGTTTCACTTTACGCGGAAAATGTCGGAGTTTAAAGGTTGTTCATAGTCTGTTAGCTTAGCCTGTTAGCTTTTCTCTATCTGGAGCAAAGAAAGCAACTCCTTTCCACCTATGGAAGCTCCCATTTCCTGTTAAAATACTGTGTATATTTTCGCGAGATGATAAACAATGAGCAGAGTGTTCTTTCCAACGAAACTTCTGATCATTTAGCTACAGGAGAAAACATTAATTTAGGGAGAAATCATGGCGTCATACTAACAGCGCTTGCTTACCCACAATGCACCGTGGTCGAGCACAGGTTTTACAGCAGGCTGCAGCAGACGGCATATTTTTATTTACCATTCATTCTTTTATGCCATTTATGATAAAAAATAAAATATAACGTTCTATATTTATTTTAATAATTGTTAATTAATTTACTGGGATTACTTTAGTATTACATTTAATAATTTAACTATACCTTCCATTCAATTACATGGAATTAATTTATTTGGCTGTATGTTTTTAAAAAAAATGTTTAACGATTTATTTAATAGTGACTATAATACGTTATATAAATGAAATAATATTTGAATTTGTTAATATAATTAAGTCTCCATTGGACAAATGTAGACTTAATGTATTAAATAAAATAATTTAAAAGAAAAAGACCAATGTTTAAACCATCATTTTATTCAAAATGTACATCAATTGAATTCAACCAAAGTCAGAGACTTGTTTTCGTTGTAGGACTGCGGAGGGGTTTTTTTTTCTGATTGTAGAAAAATCTATGACAACATTTGACACTTAAACTCCACACTGAAGAAGCACACCATCGCCCATAAAATGTCTCAACTTCAATACACAAAATAGATCCTTATAAATTATATAAACCTTCGTTTTTAAACACTCCTATCTGCGATTTAGGCTCTTAGTTGGATATTTAGCAAAAGATTCAACAGAAACCCGGGAGAGAATTAATATACAATTACAATTTTGAACAATTCTGAGTAAAACAGCAATAAGGGTTGTAACTACTCTTTTCACAGCAGCCATTAAAAGATTCATGCAGGACACAAAAAGTCTGGCGATAATTAAAGAGCAGGGTGGAATTAAGAGTCGAGGTCATGCGATCTCCATTGTTTCCAAAAGGGGCAGCATATCGGGAAGTGCTAAAATTGTTATAGATCTGGTGATCGAACGAGTCTTCCGAATGTTGGTAAAATCCTAAAAATTTACATTGAAGCCATTTGGTATCCTTCATGTGTTTCCCTGTTGTTTGGTCCAGTATTTCTAAATGTGGGCCAATGAATGCGGTCTACTGTAACAAGTTTAAATGTGTAAAATATGCTTAATCCATAGACAGGTCTGATTCGTAACATAAATAATAAGCATTTTAAACAAATATTAACTTTTTATATTAATCTAATAACAACTTGTATATTATTAGGGCACCACGTTTGAACAGAATTCAATTGATGTGTTTTTTAAAAAATCCCAAAATGACAATTGAGTTCATACTATATGTTGGTCAAAATGTTTCAATGAAAAAAACAAATTTTAAAAAAATTTGAAACCACTTAGTCACGTTTTGAGTACATCTCACAAACAGTATGTTGGTCAAAATGTTTCAATGAAAAAAAATTTAAAACCACTTAGTCACGTTTTGAGTACCTGTTACAAACAGTAATATAAAAGAGTTTTATAAATTCTATAGTATTTGTGTATATAACTCGACCTTCTCGCCTAAGAACAAATCCGAAGTGACTTAAAGTCAATTCCTGGCCCAAAGTGGTCACATAATAAAGTATTAGAATCTTACATAGGATCAAAAACTGTGGCCCACATTCTGGACTTTTGGTATACAAGGGGTCAACACCATAGATCCACAAGACGGCTCTCAAGATTATAAGCGTGGTACAGGACCGCACATGTGCAGCAGACTCAATTTTCTGATCAAAACAAGTGTCAGGAGAACCTAACCAATATTTATGGACACCAGATTTGGTTCAGAAAGACCTACTTTTTTTGGTTTATGTCATTCATTGACATAGACTGGTGACCTGTTTTTTCTTCTGTGGGCTGCAGGTCAGAGAAAAAAATAAAAATATGCAAATTACAAAAACAAGTCAGGTAATAACTGGTGAGTTGTTGTTGTTTTTTTTTTTTTAATTTTCACAGTGTAAAAATGTAAAATTAAAACCCAAAACTACAGAGACTGCTTTTTTTTTTTTTTTTTACATTAAGACATAAAAACATCAGCAGCAAGTTTGATTTGTGGTGGTTTTGTTTTCAGACCTGCTTGGGTGTGTTTTCTTTTTTGTTGTTTTTTTTTTAGAGCTTAGAAAGACCAACATCGGATCTGGCTCAATGGAAGGAGATGAGATGAGGAGAAAGGCCAAGAGGAGGAAAGAGCGGGAGGAAAAAGGAGGAAGGAGAAAAGATGCTGAAACGATGCTGAAGTGGAAAGATCTCTCCTCCCGCTGAGTAGACCAGGAGGATTTAGAAGAAGCTGAAGAGAAACAGAGAGAGAAGAAGAAAGATGCAGGAATTATTATTTAAAACAGTGTATATGCAAAGCACGGAACGAGAAAATATAAAACCATGCAGAAAAGATTGTGACGTCAAACAATAACTGTATATCCACAGGGAAAAACAAACATAAACTTTTGACTTTTTATTAAGCTATTTTCTCTAGTCTCAATAATTGATGATTATATCCTAATACCTTGATTTACCTCTAATATATTTCATAATATAAAACTGCTGAAGCACCAATACAATTATTTAAATTAGCGTTCACTACTGTTTAAAAGTGAGTGTGCGTCGGTTACAGAGTGTAGGGGGGACGCTATCATTTTATCCACACAGGTGAACACAAGAAAAGACAGACATTTGTATTAACATAAACGTGTTCAAAGTTAAGTGCATGCAGTAGGGAGGGGGGAAAAAAAGCACATCAGCATAACAAACATCAGGATCAGGAAAACACTGAAGGGTTCTGGCTCCACAAAGACTTTTGAATTCTCATGTGAGGAACCGAGGACCCAAAGAGGCTGATTCCCCCCCTGTGAACGCAGAGGTTCCAGGAGCTACTCAGTGCAGAGCCATGGATTACTGCGAAGAAAAGTGACACCACAGACAGTAGTAAGACCAAGAGAGACACCAAGGAGACTGGGGAGGAGGGAGGAAGGAAGAGGTTTTAGTTCATTATATTTAAGTTCTAGTCCTTCAAGGAAGAGGTTTTAGTTCATTATATTTAGCCTTTATGGAATTTAAGCAAGTTCTAGTCCTTCTTTAACATCTCTCTCTCCAACTTTGTTTTTGTTACATTTTATAACAGGATCAATAAAAAAAACCTTCAGAAGCACATTACCTTCTAACACCTCAACAGAGCTTAAATTAATTTTGGGCACATCAGTAGCATTTTGTTAGAAATTGGCCTTTATTATTTTATTTTATATGCAGCAAAATCAGAAGAAAAAAAAAACAAACACTCATCGTCGATACTGGATGACAGACATAGAGAGACAACCGTCTCTTAAATGTGCCATCGATAAAAAATACATAGAAAAGCACAATTGCACTGACAGACATCAACGTACAAAACATCACATTTGGGTTTATAAAAAAAAGTGCAAAATAAGATGGAAAGGTTGGTTTAAAAATACAAAAAAAATGAGGATGAATGAGTTGTGTATTTTTAAAAAAAAAAAAAAAAAAAGGGTTAGCCTCACAGTTATTCATGCAGACATCTTAAGTCAAACTGCACCGGAAAAAAAAATGGACAAGAGTAAAAAAAATCCACAAATGTGAGCATCTAAATGATATTTAAATTACTTTCTTTGACAAAAGTAAAACTCAGGATACCAGTCTCCTGTCTGATTGGACACATTTATGACACTATGGACCGGTCCCTGTCTCAGTCCTTATTACAGAAACTCAGACTCAGCAATTGGATTACAGAGTAAAATACTATAATACTAGATATTATTTTAGGCTCAGTTTCGTTAAAGAGATCACAGATAGACAGCCTAAGGAATCAAATGACAGAGATAACGCATCAAACCTTTGTCACAGGGTCTGAAACGGTTACTTTAGGTTTGTTAATTCGATGTCAACGTGTTAATATTACAAAACTAAAACATGCAGTAATACAATGGATAACAACAAAAAAAATATGGAATGTAATTTGAAATTCATAGTTAAAAATGTTTAACAAAAAAAAGTGTAAAAAAATTTTTTTTAAAAATTAAACAACACAACAACAGGTGAAATGATGCAGTTATAATGGGTGAAACCAAACTGAGCAACCACAGCATCTTCCAGAGTCAGGGGTCAGTTGGAGGGGATTTGGGAGGGAGGGGTGTGGATAGTGAAATTATGGGATGATGGGTAAGGTGGATGGGGGTGGGGGGTAAATAAAGTGATGGGGAAGGAGGTCATTCACAACAGGAGGAGGAGGAAGAGGAGGAAGGGTGGCCAAACTGGGCGCTTTTCTACAGGAATCCTTCAGCTGGAAATGAGAAAGAATGACGTTATTTTTGTTTTGTTTGTTGTTGTTGTTTTTTTTTAAACTCAAACATGATCATATGATTGCACACTTCAGCTGTGACGTCATCAAAGACAGACCTGAGAGACGGGACTTAAATGTTAAGCCTAACAAATTGGATTCTAAACAGCTCCAGACTTGTACCAAAATTATATTTCCATTTCCATTTCTCATCACTTTAAGCTCTGCTTCTCTTCGTCTGGCTCTGAACGCCTACACACGTACCAGAAAAGGGCAAACATTTTTAAATCAAAACCTGTCCAACAGTCCTAAGGCTCCACGTTCCTTACCCTCAACTGTCCAACACTGGATGAGGATAAAGTTACTTCTTGACCTGTACTAGAATTAGAAAATCATTTGTCCTTTCCACATGGATCGGACTTGACTTCACAACACTAGATGACAATACAGCTACTAACTACTAGCTACCAATGCTGCAAATCCTGATGCCCAACAGTCATCACATTCCAGGTTTCCAATTCTCCGCATTCCCAACGCTAAACATTCCAAACACCCCACAGCCCAAAAGTAGATAAGAAGGAAAAAAAAAAAAATACTCCTTTTCTAGTCTTCAAAATCTAAGCTAGAACTCGGTAGAGAGATGCTCTCCTGTTACCTGCAGCACATTTGCATCCTATTTGTCGTTAAACGGCTAAACAGCCCCGCAGCCCTCACTGTAACAGCCCTCACTGTAGACATTAACGTCTAGACTGCTGCTGTTTACAGATGGGTGAACACGCGCGCGCGTGTGTGTGTGTGTTGCTCTCTGCTGCTGCAGCTTCCTCTTTAATGTGCGAGTGTGAGAACAATGTCTTCCTCTGTATGGGCTTCAGTCCCAAACCGGTGTTTTGTCATGTGACACATCGTCTCTATCAGCAGACACAGCACCACATTTCTGTTTCTGTTTCCCCATTCGTCTGTGTTGACCTTTTGAAAAGACTCTTTGTGTGACGACGGATGACTCAAAAGATTCTACTGTCAAAAAAGGTTTTTCTTGCGAGTACACACACACAGAGACAGATGGAACTGGACCACGTGTCTGGGGGGGAAGTGGCTGACAAAAACTGAGAGAATTTTTTTTTTTTAAATCTGTATCAACGCAGCTGTTTCTCAGAGTGCAAACATCGAAATCAGCTCCACTAAATAAAGGGTAAAAATAGAGGTAAAGGTGTGACTCCGTGATCTGGAGTATTCGATTTGCAACGGACCTGGAGCCGTAGGTTAAAGCAAATCGGTAATGTTCTATCTCAGTAAATATTATAGTAACTATTTCAAATATCCTAAATGCTCGCGATGAATCATTTGAAGATTTGTGATTTAATTTGAAATTAAATCCATGTTAGATTTTGGATTTTTGTTATATTTCAATTTCATTTTCTAGTATGATTCCTATTGAGTAAAAAAAAACTTCTTTTAAGTATTTATCATCACATATCTAAAATGTAAGTGCTTTTCATCTCAAAATAAATCTTATAGTTGAAGCAAACCTTGTATCTGAGATCTTGTGGAAATGCTATTTTCCTGAAGCTTTTTTCTATATAATAAAAAAAGTCAAGGGAGAAACTGTTTATACTCTGAACCAATCAAAATAAGCTAACAGATGTATACCCATAACTGCTCAGTATGTTTTGTCCAGGTTCAACAGATGTATACCCATAACTGCTCAGTGTGTTTTGTCCAGGTTCCCATTGTGTGTGTGTGTGTGTGTGTGAAAGTGAATCAGTGAATCTTACCAGTGTAGACGCCTCATGCAGCATGCAGCAAGTGTGGGAGCAGTTAACTGGAAAACATTACGATGTAGTGTGGGTGACACGGGGCACAAACAGAGCACATTACTAAACATGCACAACATGCCCAACGTGCAGAAAAAGTCTAGGAATCCTTGGGCTGGAAAAAAAAAAACAAAACAAAAAAACAAACAGAGAGACTTGGCCTGGAACTAAAAGTAGTTTTGATTAATTTTTTTTTATCTCGCAGATAGAGACAGGACACCAAGACGGCTGAAAAACACAGCAAGTTGCTGAGTGAAGAGAACGTGTTAGACCCGAATCAGAAAACGTCACAGTCCCAGACTGCGTCAGCCGTTGTACGAGTCACTTCTTTGACGTCTTTTCCAAAAACCTGTCATCAGAGAACACGGGAGAGCAGAACTTACTTTTTCCTCTCTTTGTCTCTCTTCAGTGTGGTGGAGCCCCCTGCTTGCTGAGCCTGGTTCTGCAGGAGCTCGGCCGCCGTCTTCTTCTGTTTAAAGGTGTTCAGCTCGTCGTCAAGGGATTTCTTCTTCTCCTCCAGTTTCTTCTTCTCATCCTGGTGGAGCTTCTTTAGACGGTCAAACTTTTCATGCAGCTGGAAGGGCAGCAACACGAGAGTCACAGGTCAGAGGCAGAAACCCGAGAAACAACCCGTAAGGTTTCTGCCGAACGAACGAAGGAAAATACCTCCTTCTCTGCTTCTTTCAGCTCGGCCTCCTTCTCTTTGACTCGCTGTACGAACATTTGTCTCATTTCTTCTTCTTTTTTCTGCAGCTCGCCCATGAACTCGTTTCTCTTTGCTTCGTACGTTTCCTGCAAACTGCAAGGGAAAATACTTTTAGGTCTTAGATCAGAAATAAACGAACGCTTGTAGTAAAAAAAATGTTTAACTGGATAACTGGATTTTTTAAAAATAAAATAAAAAAAAAATATATATATAGTATTCTGTTTCCAAAGACGAGGATAGCAGACCTAAAGGGTTTGCTGTCAGGGTCCGTATCCTTGAAGCCCATTTCCTCCAGTTTGCAGCGACGGTACAGCTCGTAATGCCGTGTGTGAGTCTGCTCTCTCAGGTCCTCCATGTTCACTCTGATCAGCATTTCTCGCAATTTGACAAAGTCACAGTGATTCTCATTTTCCACTGCAACAAACAGACGCGAGGATGATGTCACATCAGTGTTAAATTCACTGCTCGGGGTACATTACAGCGCCAGAACTGAGGATCGGATACAGTAAATAATACAGCGTCACTTAGTCAATAACCAATTAATAATTTACGCTGCAGTGATTTTAACCATAGAGATTTACCCCGGCTGTCTTTCCTCACTTTTAGACGCTAAGAACATTAACATGTTTGTGTGTTTTAGAGACCTGTCGCTGGATGCTAGGACAAACAGCAAAAATGCAAAATAAACACGAAACTGTTTTCATTTAAACAAGCTAAACAGACTTAACTGCAAAGATAACTAGCCAATTGCCTTTATTTGCCTATATCACAACGAAAAAACTCCAAAAAGAAGTATTGGAAAATAATTCTAAGCTACAGCCGCTTCAAACGAAAGTTCTCAGTAGGTACATTACTAAATATAAATCATATAAACTGCAGTTTATATAAATATAAACTGCACAGAAACAGCACATTTCTTCTCCCATTCCTCTTCCATTCTTGCTGCCTCCGCAGTTCGCTGCATAACTGCAGTGTTCCTATATCACAGACCTAAAGGAGACCGGTGGCTCCTCAAGCTCTTGCTAGTGAGCGATGAGCCTGGTCTGTGAAAAGCTACATGCTACATGCTCGAATGAAATATGAGGGATATTTTGGAAAAACGCATTAAACTGCAAAAAAAAAAATATTGCTGAATACTGCTGAGAAGAAATATGAACCTAAAGAGAAAGAAGAGACTCTCACTCCTAGTGATATTACGTGACCCGTGGGCTTACCTTGCACCGTTCCCCAGGGGTACTGCCGTGCCTTCACCATTTTGTTTCCTATCTTCACTTCCTCTGTGCTCCCAATCACAGCAAAGGGCAAATGACTCTGAAATGCAAGTAGAAATGGTGACCGTTGGTAGAAAACAGTGGCATCACACAATAAATAGATTGCACCCTATTAGCAAATAGTTCCTCTTTTATTGCCTCTAGATCAGGCATGGGCAAACTAAGGCCCCGGGGGCCGGATGCGGCCCGTTTAGCTTTTTAATCCGGCCCGCCAAACTTTTCCAAATTATATCATTTATTTATATTATCATTATACTCATGCCTTATCCCTGCAATGCCCACATTTCCCCAATAGATGGGGTAGAAAATGATAAAAGAACTTGAGCATTTTAGCCTTTATGCGTGATTTATCTTAGTTCACACAAACGCTCCATCTATCTGCTCCTGACCCGGCCCCCACCCGTTCAATTTTAGGTCAATTGCGGCCCGCGAGTCAAAAAGTTTCCTGATTAGGGCACTTACGTTCATAGTTGAGTTGATCTCAGCCACGGACTCATCGTCAGTGGGGAACTGGTAGATCTGGACACCGTTACTGACCAGCTCGCTGGTGATTTTAATTTTGAACTTGGTCAGTTCACTCTTGGAGATGGCGTCTGACTTTGCAATGATTGGAATGATGTTTACCTGAAAGGGGACAAAGTTGACATTAAACAAAAAAAAAGCCATCTATCCATCTGTTATCTGTATCTGGTTCCCTCAGGGCCACAACAGCAGCCAGTGCACAACAACTATTTCCCTCGAATTAAAACCACCGGAGGGTGTTGAGCTCACGTGAGTGAAAATATGTGGCTGCATTTAGAGTCTGCAGAAGTGTTTTTTTTTTTTTTTTTCAGCTGCGTTGGAATCCTTCCTGTCCAGGGTGAACATGTAAACAAAGGAGGTTCTTACCAGGAGCTGACTGTGGTTAGCAGTGGCTCCGGGCCACAGCTACTCTGACAAACACATTCTGCTCTTTTTATAAAAAAAAAACAGGAGCTCCATGCAAATCAGCGGGGCAAAGTGCCTTTAAACATGGGAGGCCGAGGTCACTGCACTAAGTGCAATTATAGATATATGACAGAGAGAGAGAGAGAGAGAGAGAGAGAGAGAGAGAGAGAGAGATGGTGTGTGGATTATTAACTGTGAACCTTTATCAAGTTGAAAAACTATATGTCAGGGGTCCAAATTCTTCTTTTTTTTTTTTCAATTTTTTCAGGTCAAGGAGACAGAGCAGAACCCTAACTACATACAATATATGAAAATAAACTGGGCCTCGTGCTAAATATAAATGTACCATGTTATACTGCATTCAATAATGAACTATTGGAATAATGTTATATACATATTCATGTCTTATTTTAAAATCATCATGATCACCTTGAAGTACACACATGAACCCCGTAAGGGTCGAAAACCCCTGTTAAAGACCGCTACATTATATATCTTGATGATTTAATAAAATATAAAATATTTGGAGATAATCTTGGTGAAAATGGCTGAAAGAGAATTCCCCCATATTGGAAATTGAAAACGAGCCTCTAATTATACGTTTTTTCATCTGAAAAACTTAAGTAAAAGGCAACTTCAGAACCGAAGACACCTCTTGGACGAGAGGTGTTGCGTCTTCTAGAAACCAAGACAGTCCAGTTGTTTTTTTTTTTTACTTAACCCTTTAAATATGAAGGGTAATGTTTAACAAGCCATGCTTTACGTCATGTGATGAGAACTGACCTTACTGTCCAGTTTCTTCATGGTTACCAAGTCAAGGGATTTGAGCGAGTGTCCCGTGGGGGCGATGAAGTACAGACATGCGTGGATGCGAGTGTCGTGGTAGCTGTGAAGTGTGCGCTTGATTTTCAGCTCCTCCTGTAGATACGCCTCAAACTGGGCATCAATGAACTCCACAATTGACTTGTAGCTGTTAAAAAAACAATAAGGAAACTATTTTCAAACTGATTTATAACCCAAACGTATAACCAGTTAAGATGCTAATTAAACTTTCTTGTAAGAACCTTTAAGTCGGACATGATGCAAATCACGATGCATCATATTTTGAATACTTTACAAATGAAAACTCTATTTATGATGGTACCATTCTTACCTCTCTTCTTTATTGATCTGGTCACCAAAGCCCACAGTGTTGACGATGGTGAGTTTGAGGCGAACATTACTCTCCTGGAGTTCGTAGGTGTTGGACTTAAGCGTAACTCCCGGCTGGTTGTGCTGAGTTGGCTCGCCCTCAAACTTGGTGTTGAACAACGTGTCCATCAGGGTGGATTTACCCAGGCCTGTCTCGCCTACAGAGGAAGGAGGACAACACGTGGTTACGTGGAATATTACAAACCTGGATCCAAGGTTAGAAGGCGTTAGGTGCAAACCAGATCTGAGGCAAGTTCAAAATGAACATAAAACTAAATTATAATGGAAAATCCTTAACGTTTATAACATTGATCTGAGCCAGTTAAAGTAAAAGAGAGCAAACATGGGTGTTTTCAGTTAAAGTAAAAGAGAGCAAACATGGATGTTTTTTTGTTTTTTTTGCAACACCATGGATGTTGATTAGTCTCAATTAAACCATAAATGACAATATGAACCCATCCACAGTAAGGTCAGCGCCTTCACCCGTCAAGGTCTTCATTTTGTAACAAACATGTCTAGCTCTTCTCCTCTATATACACCAGGATATATCTTGAAGAGTGCAAGTGTATTTTTTGTTTTATTTTAAAATAAAGCACAGAAACAGCAGCAGTGCCTGCTGCTTTATCTGCTGATGTCACATGACTCAGAAAGAGAGCTCACTCGGAAAGAAAAATCTATTTTTATTCCTCTCTGTGTGCACTGACCCACAGCCTCGTCGCTGTAGCCCATTTTTCTAGGACTCATCCTGTGAAACTAAACTTCCTAATCTTCCTCCGAACCAAAGGCACATGATGCATTGAGGAGCTTTGCGGAGTCTGAGATGTGCGTTAGTCACAGCGAGAGAAATCGTTTATTCTTACAGTTATGTAATTTGATGTGTTATTTAGAGCAGATTGCAGCCAATATAGATGACTAACTTTCATTCAAACATTTTTTTTAATTAGATGCAGCAAAAAGTGGTTTCACAATCCCAGTAAAACAATGTCAATTCAGCCACTCCATAGTCAAAGACACAAATGATAAAAACAGATTATTTTTCAAAAATATTGTGTCATTGAGTATTGTGTTAGAAATATGCCCAGGCTTGTAGAGAAACTTAGTAAAACTGGCTATAATTTTGCGTTAAAACATCAAAACCAACTGTAAGAACTGTAAAATAATTTCCAGGAAAAAAAAACAAACAGTAAAAAAAAAAAATACAAGTAAACACATTCTTTTCACTAAAAGTGCTCTGTCATTTTTAACTTGGAGGAGAATCACAAACATGTCAGTAAAAACTGAGAACTATATGGTCTCACTGGATGCCTGAATAACAAGTGTGTACAAGGGTGTGGAGACTCACCAACACAGAGGATGTTGAAGCAGAACCCATGGTTGACGGACCTGTTGACCAGCTGGTCCGGCATGCTGTCAAAGCCCACATGGCCTGACAGAGGAACAGCACGAGCACCTTCACCCTAAAATTGAAAAGATCATATTCAAATGTAACACCAATTCTCTGATGCTTCGTGAGGCGTTAGCCGCCGATTTCAAAGAGGGGAAACGTGGAGCACAAAGTCTCACTCTATGCTGATGACCTGTTGCTTTTCATCTCCAATCCAATGGCTTCATTGGCCCCCCTGCTCTCTCAGGGTATAAATTAAATCTTAATAAAATTGAACTTTTCCCCATTAATGATGAAACACTTAGACCTCAGAAGCTTCCCTTATAAAGTTGAGAAAAACTAATTTTTCTATTTAGGCATATCCGTGACAAGAAGGCATAAAGAGCCCTTCCATGAAAATTTTATGATGCTATTAAATCAAACTAAACAAATCCTAACACAGTGGTCAATGTCTCTTGTAGGTCGTATCAATTCGGTCAAAATTAAAAATTCCAGGGCAACTGGACGGAGTAGTTTTCCTGAAGTTTCATGAGTTGAAACGTCTTCAAAAAAAAAAAAAAAAACCTACTCCGTCCAGTTGCCCTTAATGTCACTATTTTTGGATATTGTTAAACATTGGTGACCCTGGGAAAAAGTTAACACAGCAAAGCTCGGAAGATTTGTGTTGCTTTTTTATAAAGTCACTCCATCTTCTATTTATCTTGAGTAATATAAAATGTATAAATTAATCTGATGGTGACTTGACCTTAGTGATTTAGTAAAAACTATTCTCCTCAAGAACCCATTCTTGATCCCCAGACCTAATCCAGTCTGTGTCAATACTCAGGAAATCAAAAACCACTCACAGTTCGCACCACGTCTGGCTTTGTCAGACTAACCAAGGTGTTCTCTTATTCACTTCCTGTTTCCTTCGCTGCAACCTTTATGCTCTTACAGTGACAGCAGTTAAAACAATGTGCTTATATGGAAATGTGGTGATGGCAAGTTAGACCAACAAAGAGCTCTCAGAATGAGTATACAGTTTACTTTAACAGCTAGGAGACAAAACTAAAAAAAAACAGAGAAGAAGCAAAAAACAAAGGACGACAGCTTTAACAAGAACTTTACGCAGTTCTAGTTTAACCAAGAGCATTACGTAAAACCGTGTGCATTTGCACCAGACCTGGGAATCAAGACTTTCTCACTGAATGATTGGCTCCAAAGATGACTGACAACTGAAGTCGTGAAAAGGGCATTTCTGAGTTGGTGAGAAGGACAACAAAGAACATAGAACGACCTTGCAAATATGATTTTCAAATATGATGAACATAGAACGACCTTGCAAATATGATGCAGTTTTTTCCAAACACACGTGGTTTACAATCCTTACTGTACTGTACTTTACTGAACAGAAATGCAGATAGTCATTCTTGGAGAAAAAAAAAAAGGATGAAAAATCTCACCCTAAACAACAATATCTCTGCATAAGTGCACCTCAACACAAATAATTCGATCACAATTTTTAGACGGTGTCCAACCGTAAAGCATTGTGGTGTTCAAACCCTGCTTCTACATGTGTGCGTGGGTGTGAGTTTGGCAGAAGGCACTTCCATATCTGTGAGTCTTCCACAGCCTACGTAACAATATGAGGTGAAGAAATGAAAAGAATTTAGATTATATGGCAGAAGCAGCGGCGCTGCTACAGCATCAACAACCAGTCATTTTGGAGCTCAACATAACACTTTGTTACCACTGTGGTAAAGACTCTGAGAGAAAAACATTCTACTGCTTAGTGTTTTGTTTTGTTTTTTTTTTTTTCATCTTGAACCATCACAAGACAAACCATTGGTATACAACAGTTGTGGATTACTGAGATGGTGGGAAATGGTTTCAAACAGCTGCGGTCGTATTTGGAAAGCAGGGGCGATGTAAATAAATTGACAAACAGCCAATATCCTTCAGCGGCAATTGCAACATTCCTGAAACCATTGAACAGGCCAACTGTTAGTTGTGGTTTATTAACCGTATAGGGACATTGAAAGCAATACTTTGACCACGCCGTAACAAAACCCTCAAGTACGACAAACCACCATCAAGAAAATCAGAGTTCTGTGGATTTTATCATGATCCGATAAATCTTTTTTAGAGAAATGTTAATAATTTACATACAAAAATATAATAGCATTGGAAATAGGTCCATTTTGGCCAGTATTTTTTGTACCCAACAGTCATTCATATAGAAAGTAATTTGGGGCTAAAAACAGCAATGGTGTTGTATGATATGTTTTATGGTTGTGATTTAACTGTCACTCTTATTACTGTGGGCAGCAGAATATTGTACCCTATTTCTATCCGTCCATCTGTGCCCTCTTTCTTATCCTCCATTACAAACTTGCCCTTTTCTACGTCTAGATGTTGTTTTTAGATAAATAGGCTTGAGCTTTCCTCGGTTTTCTGGGCTCAGACAACGCCCGAGCTAAAGTTAACGGGACTGACATTAAAACAACACATAACGGAAATAAGGAGCAGCAGCTCTGAAATGACACGGTTAACAATGAATGGCTTCCGAGCGGTTATACTATTGTTATATAACACTTTGATGTTCAAAAGAAACCCAACGAAAAGCTTCGGTTATTAGACAATTTCAACTGGAATGCTGAAAAGGACATAAAATGGGCATACCTGGTTAGCTCACGAAATTCTAAAATAATGTGAAATGGAGCACGTAAGCGTGTCAATAAAAGATACGATTAAACAACATAACACTGACTTAACAATTACATTATTTAAGATATGCTTTATTATTTGTAATCAATGCAAACTTTTGTAATTTTTCTTTTTTATTTCCGTTTAAGTTGATTTTTTCTAAATGAACCTGAGAGGAAGGCTAGCGAAGAGCTAATCTCCGGCTGGCCACGAAACGGAAGTTTGTTCTCTACAATTAAAATATAATAAATATCTTAAAAGGTTCCATGATACTGAAAAACGAATGAAGAAAATAAACATTAAATGGTTGTACTTACAGCTTGTCTTGCAATCTCAGTTGACGCCATGACAGAAGCAATGAGCTGCAGAACGAGGATCCGCTGCTGCTGCGACTTCACCGGAGGAGGAGGAAAACCTGATGGAGACATCATTTAGCTTGAGGGGTGTACTGTTTATTAACTGGCTTTTACGTGTCGTTGTTTGACTTATACTAACACAGCCATAACAAGAAAGAATATTCTATAATGAATATACAAAAATAATTAATTAATAATAATTAATTTAGCACAATTTCGGTGACTGGGTGACCACTTAAACAAAACATCTCACCCCCAATACTGCTTTTATGGTATAACCCAGTGAGGAAAAAGGGAAACCGCAGAAAAGAAACTAATTATAATAAAGAATAAAACACAACATAGTGCTTGCTCTGTCACGCGATAGATAAATTATTACACGTTATAAAAATAAATTATAACTACTGAATTTTTATAAAGGTTAGTAGTCACCCATTTTCATAATTGGTCCTATAGTCTATACATAATTATTTATTTACCCAATTACAAAATATATTAACACAATTTGAATAAATATATAATATAATATAGAAAATAATAAAGGAGCGTTGACATTTATTATAGAATATACTATTGTACAACAAATTAAAAAGGTTGAAGAGGTTGCAAACAAATAAAATAAAAAACGTAATACATTTCTGTGCGAAAATAAAACCAATCAAATAAAAAAAGAATCAATAATTTTAAAAATTGTATAAAATGTGTTTTTTCTTTTTCTATTTCTATTTCTTTTTGAATGTACATGGTTTATGTGTAAAATAAAATAGATACAGGAAGTTTTAAGTGTTAATTAAAACAAAAACCTTGACTACAAAAAATATTTTGCATGTAAGTAGATTTATTTTTCTTCATTTTTGTGTAATTCTCCCGGTTAATTCTTTAAAATCTAAGGAATGAAGAGTAAACAGGAAGCGTCTTGTAGAACGTAATGCCTTCGTCACTGGCAAGAGTCACGTGTGACTAATGGACCAATTACAAATGAGCAGTGAATTTAAAAAGGAGCCGCGGCGACTTTCAATTTGATTTTCTGATTTTTCTATTCAGTGTTTGCTCAGCGAGTTTGACCACCGATACGGTAACTATAACTGTTAGTAATTTATTAAACAACATTTCTCCTTTTTAAATCATGCCTAAACAGCTTCGCGACCAAATACTGCCGGGTTGCGTTGTTGACTAGCTCACTGTTTGTCACGTTGGCTCAAAAGGGCGTTAGGTTTGTAACAGCCATACGTTTTGTCCAACGTTAACCTGAATGTGACGAGGAGATGATGCTAGTACTCGGTTACAGACAGAGGACTGTGTTGGGTTTCAAATTATAGGAAAAAAAAAACACCTTACAGTCGAGTCGGTCCACTGCCTTAAAAGTGAATTAATCCTACTTAAACGTCATTGTTTGTGTTATAAAAATAAACCTGTTTAGAAACTGACAGGAATGATTTGTGACAGTACAGTTTGCACTTGAATGGTTTGTAAACACTGGATACACATTGTTGGTGTGGAACCTGTTCCTGTTTATACTGTAAAATACTGGCAGTTGGTTTCACATGAGAGTAACTTGGTAACTAAAGGCTCTGGCCATAACTTATATGCATTTTCAAAGCAACAAGTTTGGAATTTTAGGGTGCAGATATATATTAGGTATATAAGGTCTGATCAAGTCTTTAGGTAACTTATATGCATTTTCAAAGCAACAAATTGGAGTGCAGATATATATTAGGTGTATAAGGTCTGATCAAGTCTTTAGCTGGATCCATAACATTTTACAGGAAGTCTGATTTTTCCTAATGTTGTCTGTTGTGATTCTGATGCTGAAGTTCAATGTGTGTGTTTACAGACAATGAGCACTGTAAGCTTCGCAGAGCAGGAAAATGCGTGCCTTTCTGTTCCTTCTTTAAAGATGCGACAGAGACTTCACTCTGCCCCAGGTACGTAAAAGCAAAGCAAAGCAATACTTTCCCAAACGGCCATCGTTTATGTGCAGCAAACCCAGTTACCTTCTTTTCCTCTGCAGAGAACCAGAAGTCAACTCTGATAAAAGGTAAAACCTTCAGCACTCCCTTGCCACCTTCTGGACGTAGAGCATTAGGTGTCGTCACTGAAAACGCAACCCCTTCGGTTCAGCCGCGTGAGAAAAAACTGCTGAAGCCTCAGGTTGGAAGGTTCCATAAGAGGATTTATGGTAGAAACAAATCGGTTTATTCCGGAACCTAAACGGGACATTTTGTTTTCCCAGCAGGAGCTGAAGGTTGAAGCTGTCGCTCAGGCAAAAGTGGAAGAGCTTCCTGACGTTGAGACGCTCCACCATCATGATCCACTTGGTATCTACATTGGAAATTCCTACTTATGAGCATGTTTTCTTAACTATAAACTCGGTAGAATATTACAGGATTCTCCCAAGATTTCTATTATGTTGAGGTTTTGAAATGACAAGGATTTCCTCTTACAGATACTACACTGTTACAAAACTACATTCAGAAAATCCCTAAAAAAAAAAAAAAAAAAGACCGGCTTTCTCTTTCCCAGAGTTTCAGAAATACGACATCCCTGAGGACGTTCTGCTTCTCCGTGGCCTTTGTCTTCATGGACTGGCATCATTCCCTCCCTCTCTTGGTCAACACGAGGAAAGCTTTGAGCCTCTTCCAGTACAACCACTCCCAGAGATGCAGAAAAATTCAGGTATAAGAATTTGTGCACAAAACGAACCAACAGCTCTGGGGCGTAAACCTAAGTCTCCAGATGTGCAGTAAAACCTTTCTTTCTTTCTTTTTTTCCCCTTAGATAACTACTCAGAGTTGGATACCTTTCTTCAGATCATCGATGAGCTGACCATTGCTCTTCCTCCAGAACCATTCACGGACTAATTGTGTTGTTTTTGTGTGTTTTTAATTCTGTAATAAAGTGACTTTATTCATTTTTATGACATTTTTAATGACTTCAGTTGAGGTTAACGTTCAAAACTTTTAATATTAAATTCAATGTTTAGTGATGACGGATGTTGACTAAAACTAAATGTTTTGCCAATTCAATTAAATACACTACAAAGTGACTCATGAACTGTATTCCTGTGTACAATTGATATTACTTAAGGAGTAGAGTATACATGTATTGCACAAGGTCACTTACCAAGGTGGTTGCGTTCCTGTAGGCCAGACAACATGGGCTGCTGAGATTCAAAGACCTAACAGAGGATAAAGGTTAGCCAGACTGCTAACCTCAGTGGGGAAACTAAGGAAGTCCAGTGATGTTTCAACACCTGGGAAGTTCCTATCCTGCAAGGCAAGAGAGGAAAATTGAAAATATGGCACTTTGAGTAAGGGTGTTGATGAAAATGCATCATAACATACATTAAAAATAAATCAGATTTTGCTAAACATGTTTGTACAATTTGCTGTTTGTTTTTGTGTAGGAATGCCTCAACTTTTACATACTGACATTAAACAATTGTTCTCTCCCAATCTTAAAAACAATTGCTACTTCAATATAAAGCTCTCTGGAGTAGAGGATGAAAATTAGTGTTAGCGGCTGTGAAGCGTTCACTGTTTATACTTCCTGTTTTTTCTTTCAGTTCCTGGTCACATGTGCAGGATTTTCTAACACTGGTTTTACTGTTAGAGATTAGAATGGACTTTGCCTCAGTTCCTCTGCTTAAACAAACGCCCTGAAGCTTTGACTGAAATCGTCTTCTGCACAAAAACTACTGGGCTTTGGACTGAGAACAGGTTAGTTAAAAAAAAAAAAAAAAAAAAAAACAACTTCTGATCTCCAACTGAAATGCTTGGGATGATTTTGTTTATGAGAAATTTTGGATTTTTAAAACCATGAGATCAGCTGATCAAAACATTTCAGATCTTGATCACAGGAGGAGCTTCGGTTTCAGTCATGACTTTTCAAGTTTGCATTTGGAAAAATGTTGTGAAAAGTCCGTCAATATTTTTCTTCTCTTTTAGGAAACCAGAAAATTGTTCCAGTGTTCGGGGAAAAAAACAACAACAATCCAGCTCTTTTTGATGAGTATGATTAAATGAAAGGATATTTTTTCAGAGAAGACGGGAAGGAGGATCTTGACTAATGAGAAATGTGGGCTGAATCAGCACCAGGGACACACAGAGTCTTGTTGTCTCTAAAAGGTCCTTGAGTCCAACTGTATGTGGAGAGCCTACGAGTTCTGGATCTCAGATTCCCGGTTTGGGTCGACTCCTCCCTCGGTGTGGCCCACAGATATTGAACTCTCTTTTCGAACACAGGTCTCGGCTGCAGCAGCAGCAGCAGCAGGAAGCCGTGGACTCCGCTGTTTTCCCACGGCCAGGAGTGAGAGTCGGGGGAGGGGGGGGCGGGTAGGGGTGCTGCGA
>NC_024321.1:1121929-1150812 GCF_000523025.1 Cynoglossus semilaevis
CACGGGTCGCGGCTGCAGCAGCAGCGGCAGCAGGAAGCCGTGGACTCAGCTGTTTTCCCACGGCCAGGAGTGAGAGTCGGGAGGGGAAGGGGGGTGGTTCGGTTCCTAGTTAGAACCGCTGACAGGACTTCGCCCGTTGGTACACGGCCAGCGCTCGACCATACGGTCCATGGAGCACGCGTGGATGCTGTGCGCGGCCGATGGGAACTTGAACACAATCCTGGACTTTGCCACCGAGGACCCGTACCTCCTGACACGGAGAGACTTTATCAGCGGCTTCTCGGTTCTGCACTGGTTGGCCAAACGGGGCCAAGACGAGGACCTCGTCAAAGTTCTGCGGTTCGCGCATACGGCGGGCGTGCCCGTTGACGTGAATGCGCGAGGGAGCGGCGGCTTGACGCCGCTGCACGTTGCCTCCATGCACGGACATCACATGGTCATAAAGCATTTGGTGGGAGCGTTCGGAGCAGACGTGGAGCAGATGGACTACAATGGGAAGAGGGCATGGCAGTACCTCAGCGGGGACGCTCCTCAGGAGTTGAAGGAGCTGCTTGGATCGGAGGACGAGCACGCGGCAGGGGGCAAACAAACTGTCAGCCCTGGTGACGTCACTTTCTCTGAAGAGGTGCAGCCTGGACCTGCAGAGGAAATTGGGTTCACAGGCCGCAGGTCCAGCAGCTGGAGATTTGGGTCTCTAAGGAAGTTCATGCCTTCAGTGTCGTTTATTGGAAACAAAACGTAATTTTTAACGTCCGACCTGTTCGAAACTGTTATTGACTATTAACCAAATACGTATGAATACATTCAGGACACTAATTGTTTTCAGGTTCCCACATTTGGTGTAAGATTCACTGTCAGGTTAAAGAGAATTAGCTCATTCCTCCAGCAACTTAAGAAGGATACAGGTTTGTTCTGATCCATTATCTAGAGAGACAAAACATGACATGAAGTCCAGGAAAAAAATATATGGCTCACTAAGTGTTAAATGTTACCTCTATTTAAGCCGAGTCAGCGCTTTTACATGGGTTGGATCGTGAAAACCTGTAACCAAACTTGAAACATTTCCAGCAGCTTAGAGCTCATGTCAAACATTACAGTGTGCAGATTTCAGGATTTTATGACTCTATCCAAAAAACACTTTGTAGAAAAAAAAAATTACAGGTACATTTGTATGTGGATTTTTAACATTTGACTCAACAGAGATGAATGACCAGCTCTATTTCAACATGAATGAAAGTCAACTATTTATCAGGAACTGCTAAAACAACTGCTTTAAACTAAACTTGTAATTTCAATAACTATAATAAAGCTCGTCATTTCTGTTTTGTATCCCTGGGAGTAAACAAACATCCTTTGACTTTTACCCTCCTAGTTTTTCTTCCTTCAACTTTAAACCCGTTTTAACAACTTTCCCTGTGACTTTTACCCTCCTAGTTTTTCTTCCTTAAACGTTTTAACAACAATTTTCCCTGTAGGCTGAGTCACTTCTTTCTGACCACAGGTATTTTTCCTTTCCGCTTCAGTAAGAGACTGGGGGTAAAGAAAAGACTGGTCAGATGTTAGTTTCCTTACAGATCTTTTTATTATCAAACACGAGATAATTCAGCTCCATCCTTGCACCTCAAGGTCACAATGAACAGCTGGACTTGGACCAGGTCTTGCAGACACCAAGGTGTGGGAGATCCAAATAGCCTCAGGTTTACAGACCCAGCTTGGTTCTCCTCCAGTGTCTCCTCTTGGAATTGTACCTGAAATGAGACACAAGCCAAAATGATGTTTATGGTAGAGTCAAATTTCTCTCTTTTATTTTGGACTTTGACCCCAGTGTTGTGTGAAAACAAACTTACTCTGCACTCATTATCCACATTCCTTATTATCATAAAAGGCTACAATGCAGTGGCAGTAGTGAAGTTACTCACAAATTTCACACAAAACAATAATAGCACATATGTTCTGTGAAAGCTTAGAGTATAAACTAAATTGACGTGTTGTTACTATTATTCGGTGAGCAAAACAGAATGTTCAGCTGCAAGAGCTTCATCATCACTATAGGAGTCAAGATAGAAAATACTCTTGCAGCAGCAATATCTTCTCAGCAGGTTTAATGACAGCACTTGACTGAAAACAAGTGCTGCAATTGCAGACCTGCTTTACATAACATGCAATACCTGCCCAAACACATTGTGGCTCTACTTAATGTATTCAGCCGAGTAATGTAGTCCATGAGGAATGTGCACTTAAAGAAATAAAACTCATTCTGGGCATCCAACAGCTCAATACATATCTTTAAAAGTGCAATTAAACACTAAGTAATATTTAATCGACAATTTTGGTGCACCCATTGATGCTGCCCTGTTAACTTGGGCAGACTGCGTTAGATATCCAATACATATCCAGTTTAGTGTTTGAATGTTAAAACAGTTTGCCGTAAGTACCAACATAATCTGCCGTGTGGACGTATTTCAGTATATCTGAGAAACACCCACAGATATCAATTTGCAAAACGTGCAATGCTGAAATTTCAATATGGGTTGAAAAGTACAGTCTGTCAGCACACATTTCACTTAGATCTATCTACCTATCTCGTATCCCCTGGATCACAGCAGCAAGAAACATTAAGAATGAATATCATAACAATGGCTGACCTCAATACAACTGGACAAAACACTGTCTATATAATTTGCCCTCAAATAAACTATAACCACCCAGCAAGGGCTTAATGAGTATTTTAAAAACTTTCGTGTGAATTATTCATCATTGTGACAGCACACCACTGCACACACAAAAAAATGCTTTTTTAATTATTTTTTAAAAATCCATCACCAAAGTGAACAGTAGGCACCTTTAAGCACCAAGGGGGCAGTGTGTGGGGAGGGTCCTATGCTCAGTGCACCTCTGTTGTAACTTAGCAGCTGGTGGACTCGAACCTGAAACCTTCCGGTTTCAAAAGTCCTTAACCACCAAGCCACCACTGCCCCAAAAAAGTGGTACAGGATGCTCTGATGCTGAGTTCTCAGATGCCAGCGTATGCTTACTTCTGAATTACGACTACTTTAAATGTTTCTGGTGGTGATACAAGTAGAAAACTCACCTGATCTTGTTACCAGTCTTCATTCTGATCCACTGAGGAATTGGCCTGTTCTGTTTCTGCTTTTTAGCGAGGAATCGCTTGATCCTGAACGTCTTGTGTGACGACTAAGACAAAAACAAGAGCTTTTTTTTAAAACGGAGAATTCACCGGTTCAGGTTCGAATGCTTTGAACGTTCAATCATATTATAGACACTGTTCAATATTGAAAATAACTGCAAGGCAAGAACAAATGACCAATAAACGCAATAAAAGGCCATGGGCTAAATGCAGCATGGAATAAAAAAAAGGACTGTTAGTTGTCTCTCCTACTTTAAGTTTAGTTTTTCGTTTAGTGAGGTTGTATCACAATTAATAAGAGAATAAACATTTGAATAAAAATGTCTGATACATGCACGCATCCGAAAAATAACATTGTAAACCATTTATTAGAGCTTCAACATGACAGATAACGCATTAGCACCAGTTAAACCTGACCGGACATTAACAGCGATGCTAGCGGCAAATGCTAGCACCGCTAAATTACTTGTAGCCGCTTAAAAATGTTTTTACGGTCTCTATAAGAACTAATATTGAACCCTATAGCCCCTCTGAAACCATCGCTACACGAGTACAATATCACAGAATACTGAAACACTTGTATTGCAAAGATGTTTTAAGATTTCATATTTACCATTTTGTCCACAGTCCCTTTCCACACTATGGCGGCGGTAGAAGAGAAAGAAGGAAGTGACGTCGTTCTCTTTTATTGAACCAACGTCCTGCAAAATGTCTGTGCAGGCTAAGGACAACGACATCTACTGGATGTTTTTGTCCTAGTCATCCGCTTCAAATGCGATAGAAAAGACAATTTTGACTGAAATAAATTGTTATACTTTTTGCACTATAACTTAACTAATTTTCTCAGCCTGTTATTGGAACAATTGGTCTACATTTTTCCATAAGTAATTGATCATTTTGTAAATTGCCTTTTTGCCTTTCTTTTTTGTGAGCTCTATTGTGAAAACGTCTAATTCAAAACAACATTCTCGAACAGCTATCTGAAAAGCAATAGATTTGTGCAACCCTTAGACCATGTTTTTCTGTAATAACTGTAGTCAACAAAAAAATAAATAAAGATGAGTTGGGGGGGAAAGACGTTTAATGGCGAAAATAATGTAACAAACAAAATCTCAACATCATTTTTGAGCTACAGTAAGTCTGAGTGAAAAATGAAACATGATCGAGCTCTTTTTATAAAAAGGAATAGGAATTCTGTTATTTTCAGATTAGACTATACAAAAAGAAACCCTCCACTGTTGTTGTTTTAATGTAGGCACAGGTGTCTCGCATCAGAGTCGGAGCATGGCTTTATCTCCTCAAACAACGTGTGAATCCATTTAAATTGAAAAGAGAAAAGGAAATCATGCCGAAAACTACATTTTTGGCATAAAAAAAACCCAAAAAACTATGTGCACTACCTCACACACCAGTACCAGGAACCAGGAACTATGCAGAGTGCCGCTAAAGGAACCAGGACTTCCTCTAATTTTACTTGAGAAACATTTTAGATTGATAGTGTATCATACACAAAACAATAACTTTTTTTTTTTATTTTGTCTTATCTTCCCTGGTCTTTCACTACATTATTAACACACAAGGATCCTGTGAACAAGAAATAATTAATTTTAAGAAAATATATTATAGTCCTTGTATTTCCTGGTGGCAGAAATGTGGCCGAGGGATACGACATGTGGTGTTTAAAGAGTCAACACTTTGAAATAAGGAGTAAAATTATGTCCATTGATGTTTGTGTTTCACTTGCTATGGCCTACAGCCAAACTTCTAAGGATACCATGACCTCTTCTAATAAATAAGAGACAGTGAAGGTCAATTTCAGGCACTTGGAGGCTCCGGCATCACATCAGCCTGTTACGTGTTCTGTAGCTACAGCAGTTGTTGCTCTCATCTGAGGCGTCGCTCCACCGCTCTGAGCCTTTCGGGATATTTCTCTTTACCTTTTAATAAACTCAATACAATCCATAACAAACAACGCCTCAGACGACTCCTTTGTCAGACACTTTTTTCATCTCAGCGTCCGGTTTGCTTTTGGAAGCATTGTTGTCACCGCTGCCTCCTCCTCCTCCTCCTTCACCAGCTCCTCGTCCTCCTCCCCTTCCTCCTGCACCTGCTTCTCCTCCTCCTCGATTGCGGCTCCTGGCCCCAGGCTGGTACAGCTGAATAGCAGGTCGGTCCTGGTACACAAACAAAAACAGTCTCAGGGTTACAAAAAAAAAAAAAGGATGCTTTTATACAGAAGACTTAGAATTTAGCAGCTAATATTTTGTAAAGGAAAGGAAAAATGTATAAAATAAAAAAAACAAACAGTAGATTTAGCAGCTCTTACTTTGTTTCTCAGTCGTTCTCTTTTGCTTCCCTCCTCTTTCCTGTTGTCACTGACAAACTTTTCCCCGGGAGTGGAATCTTCGCCATTTCTTCTCTCCATTATCACGTGCTTCTTCTCCTTCTTGACGTCTTCCTCCCTCTTTCTGCACGAGTTCTCTCCGTCTTGACGTTCTCGCCGTCTTCGCCGCTCTTCATCCTGTCGCCGGAGTCGCTCCTTCTCCTTCAGCCGCCGTTCCTTCTCTCTTTCCCGATCCTTATCTCGTTCTGCATTGCGCTCTCTGAACTCTTTTCTCCCGTCGTCGTCGGTTCTGTGGATTGATCACATGTACTGATGAGGCACAAGTCCTTCATATAAAAAAAAGAGACTAAAAAAAGTGTTAAAAAAAGGCGGGATATCATGTATTAAATGATATGGTCCCTTGATTTTTTTCTGTAAAAATCTTCTGAAATCACTCAAAAGTTCAGGAAATTACTGACAACAACAGATCGAAGAGTCACTAAAAAGATAACACATAGAAAAAAAAAATGAAATGAAAAAACAAATTGCAAACAACCGTACCAAAATTACTCAAAGATTTTAAAATAAACACTAAAACAATGGAGAATAACTGCTGAAAAAACAAACAGACAAAATTAAAATAAACACTAAAACAATGGAGAACAATTGCTGAAAAAACAAACTTGCTAAAACAATAGTATGAGTACACAAATACTGCTTTCAAAGAGTATACAATACAAACAAATATGGCGAACATGGGTTTAAACTAATAGAGTGGACTCACTTCCTCGCTCTCTCCTCCTTATTTTCCCCACTCTGTCGTCTCTTATGATCCAAACCTCCTGAACACCTCTCCTCTTTATTGTGCTTCTCGGTTTTCTTCACCTTTTCCTTCGGTTTCTCAGGATCGGTATCGTCAGCTCTGTCTGTTTTCTTTAGCAACTGAAGAAAGAAAAATAACATTACGTTACCCTCAATTCTGTAAACGTTAAAAAGAAATGTAACCTCATCCCAAATCACCTTTATTTTTGGTTCTTCCTTTGCTTGCTCTTTGTCCTTCTCTAGGGGTTTATCCAGCCTCTTCATCTTCTCCGCCTCCTTTCGCTTTCTCCTCTCCTCATCCCTCCACTTCCGTCGCTCCTCATCTCGGAGACGCTTTCGCTCGAGCTCTCTCCTTCGGCGTTCTTCTTTCTTTTCCTCTCTGATTCTCTGAATGGGCGTTACACAAAAAAACATCCGTCAGAAAAAAACATTACGGAGACATAAAAAAAACCCAAAACATTTTATTAACAATCACCTGTTTGTTTTTCAGGAAGTCTAGTAGAGGAGTGGTTTTCTTCGCTGGAAGACACATTGTTCATGTTAGTATTTATTTATTTATTCAATTACATTGATTCAAGTAAACTGAGCACTTACCAACAAGTTCTTTTGATCTCGCTTCGATCTCCTCCAGCAGGGTCTCAGGTGTTGAGGACAACTTTTCTTCATCACCGTTATAATATTCCAGGAACTTCTTGTAATCAGGATCTGAAAATGGGTAGAGTTCATGATATCTAGAGTTGTCTACAATGCCCAATATCTAAATCTGGACGTAAAAAAATATTTTTAAAATATGCGTGTTTAAAGCGTCACAAAGAGGATATGTTCGAAAGAATACGTTTGAGAACAGATTGAGAAGACGGAATTGTTGGAAATAATCTGACAGATTTAAATGAATTATTTAATGTTGGAGCAATTATCATCGTTCTTCGAAACAGCATAAAATATGATAACAGATCAGATTACCTTCAGTGATAGTTCCACACTTTGCATCCTTTTTCTTACTTCTCTTTTTGGCTGTTTTCTGAAATGGCGCAAACTCTACAACGGCAGGAAATTCCTGACCTGTTTCATACCAAAAACAAAAACAAACAAGAATCACCTAATAATGTCGGTTAAAATTCAGTGAAATTTTAGTAATCGTTCTTTTACTTTACCTCTGTTGTCAATGAAAACATATCCGTCAAAGCGATCTCTGAAGAGAACAATGTCCTCTGGATTTTTGAAGTTGATGTAAGCCCTTGCAAACAAGTGGGGGTAAAGACTGGGAGAAAAAAGTAAATAAAATAATAAATAAATATATGCCATATTTTCATATTTTCGACGTAATTAACAACGACATCCAACGTTAAAAAGGTCAAATTGCAGAGAAGACAGTTGACGAAAGATTTTAGGGGGTTCTGGTGATGAACCCCAGGAGACAATTTGCCGTAACAGGAATTTGACAATAATCACATCTGGACACTCGTTAAAAGTTTGGACTACTATTAAGTCTGACCTGGTGTCGTTGGAGAAAAACTCAATGTAGTCCAGATCTGGCAGAGGTTGCAGCTGCTCCTCCAGCTCCTCCTTTGTCAGACTTGGAGGCAATCGCCTGATTACGATCTGTTTTGAAAAAAATATTGAGGGTTGACAGTTGAGTTTTATGTCTAAGCTTGTAGAACTTCCTGATTAGTCAAAAATTGAGAGTTTGACCGACATAAGGCTCGACATAACAAAAGAAAAAAATCCAAACTCAGTCATTTATAAACAACAAACAAAAAACCCGACAAACTCATTATTATTAAAAATGTTATATCGTATATAGAAATCGTTACATTAACTGTTTTCCAGAGCTAAAGCTAGCACTGTTAGCGATTTCACCTTTGTCATGGCTTCTTTCTTTTCTTTACACTTTTCCATCTTTTCTCCATCTTCACCCTTTATTTCCACCCTCTTGTCTTTCGGTCGAGTATTTTCTTTGTCTTCTTTCATGTCTACAAAAGTACTTTTAGAAAAAAAAATGTCACCACGTTCAGTTGTTTTTCTTTAAAGCTGCGTATACAGCATATCCACCAACTTCCTGTCTAAACTGGAGCTGCACTTCCGTTATACTTCATTGCTAATAAAAGTTGTTTCTGGTCATTGTGGTTGTTCTTTTTAAGTTGTAAACATAGCTTTGGGATACGTTCTTGTGCTGCGTGGTATGTTTTTTAAATCAACGTTTGAATTATTGTGGCTACCTGACGGTTTATTTTGAAAGTGCCCTTACAGGAAGTGTTTGTCTTTATTTGCGGAAGGGAAAATCAAAGGTCATCTGGAAAGGCGACGTTTATTTAGCTCCTTAGCTAAATAAATACAACCGTTTGCCCAAATTGCTCGCGCTCGATTGACAGTAAATCTGGTATACAATGTGGTATGAGATTCTCCCCTGCCTTGGCCTCGTATATGGATGTCTTACGTTACCAGGACACGCCACTAGGCTAATCCATTGGTTCACTTACGATGGAAAGGTGAGAGGAGCTAGCCAGCTAACAGACTAACGCAGATGCAACTATTTTATCACCCTTTAAATCCTGTGATTATTATTTTCAAATGTTAATATAAAAATAAAAATAAATATATTAAATAAAGACAACAAAACAAATGCAAGTTTTCTTTTTCCTACAGTACCGTTGTAGGAAGTATCATTACTAGTTACATCTTTTACTTTACAGTCAACATGAAATTTTAGCTAGTTAATTTTTTATTTTTGCCAATTGAAGAGTAATTTTTTTTTTTTTTTTTTTGCCAATTGAAGAGTAACTTGAAAATGACAAAGTGTTTTAACAGATTAATGCTTTTACTAGTATATCGCTTAGATAGAAAATCTGTGCTTTGTGTTTCCTGCAGGAAAAAAGAAACCTTCGGAGGAAGTGGCTGTGGTACCTGATGGATAGAGACACGCGAGTGTCAAAAACAGGCATTTATTATGAGGCAAAGGTGAGGGGTGAAATCCACAATAAAAAATATTTGAGGCTTACAGTTAATGTGTTTGTGATTAAAAAGCAATTTTAGAGAATTAAAATACATTGTTATTGGATTTGTTTTTGTTTTTTCTCTACAGGGTCTGGAGAACATCCACTGAGGACAAGCAAAATTAAAGACATGTTAATAAAAAATATACCTATCAATCACTTCTTTGTTTTGTTCTGTTGTTTGGTTTTTAACATAGAAATATAACATAAGCGGTTGGAACAAAGAATCAGTGAGAAGTTAGTAAAATGAGGGCAAGTCAAAAAGTTAACAAAACTAGATAACTAGTGCCACTTTTTAAAGATCACCAGACTGTTGGACATTTTTTTAATCCTAACTCTTCAGTTTTATCAGAGATGGTCGAGTCGAGAAACCTTTGTCTCCTGTGACAAAAAAAAACCAAAACCAGCAAAAACAGAACTTACAATGCGTTTTATTGAAAACCAATCAATTGCAACATTCTGTAAGTCACACAAACTGAATTCATGAATTAAAACAAATCAATACATAAAATCCCCAAACTCAACACAGATTTTAAATAACCCACTAATACACACACACTACACCCATCAAATGTAGTTTGTTGCCGACCTGGGTTCATTTGAAGCGGTTTTAAGGTCTTTGTTTTCCACTAAAGAGAGCTCTCACTTACCGGACACATTTTAAATGCCAAATATTTGAGGGTTTTAGTCTCTTTCATACAGTATCATTATTATATAGTATTATACAGTTATGACCCTGACGTTGCCACTGAATAAAAGTAAAACATTAAAAACAACAGCATGTGGTTTGTGTTCATTAGGAAAAAAAAAAAAAGACCGAAATTTAGGGGGAAAGATGATGAAATTATACAGTGAATTAATTTGGAGACTTCATATTTATAAACAAAAAATACAATAAATGAACTGCCGGATGATTTTTATTATTTTTTTTGGACGTTTTGGTTTTACAGTTTCCTCCTCAAAAACATGTACATTAGGGATTAAGTAGGCTGTATCGCTAAGAAAGTAGATATAACTTATCTACTTTCAGGTGATATTCTCTGTCTATAAACCTAATAGTGACCGTTCCCCAAACCAACATCTGAATTGCAGACAATAAGTATGTGATAAAAAAAACCAAAAAAAACCAAAAAATAAAAACCAATTTGCACAGTTTTATTTGTCCTCCTTTCCTTTGGTTTTCCTGTATACCATGTCTCTGAAGCCCGACAGGATCTTGCTCTCTCTCTTCCTTCTCTCCTCCTGGTTGAAGGAGGCCAACGCTCTCTTTTCGTCCGCGCTGTAGATCTGGTTCTCTTTTCTCAGACGCACGGCCTCCATGCGACGGTGTCTACACAAGAGGGAAAAAGTCGGATTTAAATTTATGAAATCGTAGACGCTGCTCTACAGCCAGTAGCTGAACTGAATTGACCTGACTTAAATAGTAAAATTTTATTGAATAAACAGGAGAGAAAAGGTTAATTCTACAGAGGTTAAAGAAAGCTTCATACCTGCTACCGCTCATTACGTAACCAGACTTCTCAAAGTTTGCAATCTCATCGCTGGTGAGACCGATCTCTCCTCTTCTCGGAATTCTTTTTCCAGCTTTGACGTACTCAGCCATGGCAGCACCTTCACCTGGCAGCAAAGCGTGACCAAAACTGGAAGACAAAGGGGGCAAAAGTTAACAGACATTTAAAAAAAAAAAAAAAAAAAAAAAAGAAAGTCGGACAGTGTTTATACTCCAGACCCTAAATGATAGAAGAGAAACCTTGCCATAGGCAATGAGAGTCCCTGTCACTACTGAAGTGGCTGTTCAGTCTCTGGACATAGTTCAGTGCTTCCCCTGGGGACAGAAGTGTTTTGACGCCCCTCCTCCCCGCTCCTACCCACACCCCTGCGAATTGTAATACTATTGAGAACCTGATAACATGTATAGTCCTATCTGTACAAACCACTGTATGAGTTGCTGCCACCTAGTGACTGGAGGCTTGTGTTCATTCAAGCATTATAGCAGTGGTCCACTTATGTCCAATTACATGCCATATTCCACTGGAAGCCTCTCATGTCCCCTCTGGCACCTCACCATGCCCCTCTAAGTAAGATCCTGGAAACCTTTGTGAATCTTTGTGAAACTTTTCAATGTTAACACTGGTTGTGTGACATGATGTAAATTTAAAGGGACCAAAACTCACTCCAGAGGCTTGTCGTCCTGGGACATGGAGGTTAGAGGAGCTTCAGGTCCGACTATGTCGTCATCCACACCATTTTTTTCCACCCACGTAACTCCGCCAGCATTTTCCTCTTCCTCAGATTCTTCACTGCTAAAGTCGCTCGACTCTTTACGACTCTTCTTCGCCTTCTTCTTCTTGGACTTTTTTGACCTGTTGGAAAAAATGTACAACGTCAAACTGGTCCAATTCAAACTTGTTGTGTCACTGAGGCGGAAACACTACCAAATTGAACAAACTTTTTGCTCTTGCTTTTCTTCTTCTTTTTCTTTATTTCCTCATCTGAAATTTAGAAATATAACAAATTAGTTCATGAATTTCATTAAAAGCACAGGGACAGGCTTTACGATAAACGAATCATACCATCCGTGTCAGATTCCAAATCACTGTCCTCGGAGTGCTTCTTGTTTTTCTTTTTCTTTGATTTCTTCTTCTTCTTCTTTTTCTTCTTCTTCTTTTCTTCTATAATAGAAAAATATTCCTTTATAATTTCAAACAATCACCAAGACTGTTCTGGTAAAACTGAACTGTGTGTGGGTCGAACCTTCTGAGCTGGACTCTGAGCTGCTGTTTTTCTCCTCTTCAACTGGAGTGAACTCATCAGAGCTGGTTGAAAAAGTTTCAATAACATATAAACCTGCTTTAAAACCACATCCGAGGCTTATCACAAAATAACAAAGCTTCCTACTTACTCTGGTTCTTTTACTCTCGGTGAATATCCCCAAACTTCAGGACAACCCAACTCACCAATCCGCTCCCGTTCATTGAGACGCCTGGCAAACAGATGGACAGATGCAACTTTCAAATATTTGAAAACATGCTTTATTTTACCATTTATATTGGTAACAATGGGATACACAGAATAACCAATGAGGTAACCATGGCAATTAATTCATCATTTCATGTATATAGTCGTGGAGTCAAACTCCAAGGTAAATTATTTGGGAATCCAATTCCAAACACGGAAACTCTCTAATGTGTTTCGAGTCGACAGGCACTTGCTGAATTAAAATATTTTCATTAGGAAACTTTTTAGATGTTTCGAGTCGACAGGCACTTGCTGAACTAAAATATTTTCATTAGGAAACTTAGTCTTACCTTGCCATGAAAGCTTCCTGTCTCTGCCTCTGAGCGTCGTCCCGCTGCTGATCATAGTAATAATCATCTTTGAAGCCGTGTTTCCCGGCTCCCTCTCTGTGTTCGGGCCAATTGTTGTAGCTGCTGTTTGTGTTGTTACTGTAGTTTCGACGATCTCTATCCCGCGATCGAGACCGTGATCGCGACCTGCTGCGTCGAGGGCTTCCGATGCGGAACCGTCGGATGTTCTTTGCCTCTCGGAATCGACGCTCTCGCTCCTCGTGTTCTTTCTCCCGGTTTCGAGGTTTCGGGAGTTTGGGTCCAAAGCTATCAGGGGAAAGACTTCGGTCACCACTGTCGCTGCGATGTCTGCTACGGGAGCGAGTGCGAGGTCTACGGTGCCGAGGACTCTGACGCCCGCCGCCGTCAGAGCTGGACCTATCCGACAGAGGCATCAGTACCGATTCGAACGTTTAACTTCGACTTCAGGAATAGAATCTCGACCTTTAAACTTTGTGAAGACAATTTACACACGGCATCAACAAACTGCACTGACGATATTTATTTAATCAACATACGCAACAAAGCTGGGTCCGTCTTCAAATTTCGACCGGGTTTTCACCACCTCGTACACTTAGTTCCGCTAGGAAGCCAGGAAGCAAAGTGTCCGTCCCCAAATACTGCCCGACTATGCACTTTGTAATACATAATTTGTAAGATAATAGTTAAGCGGTTTTATTCTTGTTAAAATTTGTATGATTGTTTTTCATCTAAAAGAGAAATCACTGGGGTATTTTTAAAAAATAATATATTACAAAATAAAATGAAAATTCAATCACAAATAGTCATGTTATTTGAGTCACTGTAGCTTTTAGTTTTAGACAAATAGTACATAAAATTCAGCCATTTTGTGATTATCCAATGAAATAATACACATTTTTGTAATTGTGTAATTCCATACATCCTGGCAAGTCTGTTGTTTAATAGTGTTTAAAAAAACGTCCTTTTCAACTTCACAAATTGACAGTTACCCGTGACACCCTCCATCCATTCCAACCTGCATGCACCGAGTTCTTGTGCACTGTCCATTATTCTACATAGGTGAACCTTTAGGTACTGAAACTCACCACTACCACCACACCTCAGAGTTCTATCTTTCAACTAGTATAAATGTCATTTGTCGCACGTTTGCACGACTTGTTAACGCTACGTTACAGCGCCCCTCTATGGTCAATTTCTGAGCAGCACCATAAGGTACTGTAATAGCTTTTATCCGCTTTCTGACAGCTAGCCTTTGTTTTTAGCCTCGAACCCAGACAGCACCTGCGGAAAGCATCTGGACTTTCAGTCCTTATTGAACACACCAAGGTTGCAGGTAACATTTACATTATTTGCTAATAATATAACGTGACAGTAGTACATTAAGTCTTACTATTAACATCTAAAACAGGCCGCGTTTCTTTCTTTTATAAAAGAGGAAGTTAGCGTTAGCGACTGCTAGGTGCTAACAACTGATATAGACCGGTGACCGGTGTATATAAACCACAAAAGCTACACAAACATTTATGATTAAAAAATGTAGTCTTGGTTAAAATGCAATTCCGGTAAAATACACAAACATTTATGATTAAAAAATGTGGTCTTGGTTAAAATGCAATTCCGGTTAAAAAAACTGTTTAATCAACCGTAACGTTAGTGCTTTTGTTCATCCTGTTCTTTTCCCATAGTTACATTTACATTTATGCATTTAGCAGACGCTTTGACAGTAGTGACTTACAGAGAAGGATTAACATTATCAAGTATGTTGTTCGTCTACAAATATTGTTAAAATGCTCACTTTGCACATGAAGTACACAAGGAATAATCATTAAAACGGCAGCTTCGGGGAAAAATAACCGTAGGTCTTATAATAAAAGAGTCTTCACATTAGAGCAGCTAATCATTTTTTTTCTTTTTTTGGTCTACCTATGCAGACATGCCGAGTCTGAAGCTGATCTCGGCCACTGACACACAGTACTCAGCTACTGTGCTGAAGTCCATGAACGATCAGAGGACCAATGGATTATTCTGTGACGTCACCATCATCATCCGTGACAAGAAATTCAGAGCTCACAAAACCATCCTGTCTGCCTCCAGCTCCTACTTCCATCAGCTTTTTCGTGTCGCTGGACAGGTCATCGAGTTAAATTTCATCCGAGCAGAAATATTTGAGCAGATTCTCAACTACATGTACAGCTCAAAAATTGTACGTGTGCGCTCTGACATGATGGAGGAGCTCATTAATGCTGGACAGATCCTGGGAGTCAAGTTTATTGCTAACCTGGCAACACCCTTGTCACAAGTCAAAGGACTTGGTGGATTGTCAAAAGAAGAAACAGAAAACAAAAGTGACGTCTCAGTGGAGGTGATGCCAATAATCACGGATACCTTCTCCATATCAGCCGAGGAGTTTAATCAGTCAAGCAGACCCGTAGAAAATACCGAGGAGTCAGACAATGATGTCATGTTTGTCTCACAGACAGGTCCTCAGGTGGTTAGGAAAAAGCCCAAATCCAAGGACATCACTAATTCGAAGGTGGCAGATGCGGAAAAAGCTTCCCAGGACCCAAAAGTACAGTTAAATGACACAGTTCCAGTTGAATGTGACAATCTTAAACCCTGTTTACCCGAGAGCAGCGTGGACACTAGTAACTTGTTACCCTCTACTAAAGTTTTATCAGATACCCATTCCGCATCACTAGCCAGGTCCAGCAGTGTCACACCGGAATCTCCAAGTGTCTCTCAGTCATCAGAAAACAATGGTATGGCAGTAGTCCACCAAAAACATGTCTCTACTTCACCCGGGACAGGAGATGTCAAAATAAGACTTTTAGATGTTTCTGAAAACGCGGCAGATGCTGAAAAGAACTCGATTTCAGCAGTTACAACAAAGAAGACGGTGACCCTGAACATGGGCACGGAGATCGATTTGATTTCCTCGGGATGTAAGGTCTACGCCAACATTGGAGAGAACACTTACGACATTGTCTCGGAGAGGGATGATCCAGGTGAAGGCGGATCTAAAGTTGGTAAAGCAAAGAGATCACAGCTTATGAAAAACCCAGACGAAACGCTTCCGTCGCCGTTGTCGAGTCCAAACAAGAAAAGTAAGACGGACCCGGAGGATCACTACAAGCTGGTCATGGACGGGAAGACCTTCTTTGTCTGCTCCATCTGCCAACGCCCTTACGTCTCTCTGCCTAGTCTGCGGCGCCACTTCAATATCCACTCGTGGAAACGCAAGTATCCATGTCGCCACTGTGACAAAGTGTTTGCTCTGGCCGAGTACCGAACCAAACATGAAATCCTGCACACAGGAGAGAGACGCTACCAGTGCCTTCTTTGCAATGAGATGTTCATCAACTACCAGCTGCTGTCCAATCACTGCAAGGCGGTTCACAACCAGGATCCCAGTGGCAGGAAGCAGAAGGATGACAAAGACCTCCTGTACCAACTGCTGCCCTGTAAGACAGTGCCCAGGAAGACGTACTCCTGGGAAGAAAACAGAAATCATGGTGTTTCCATGATTTCGGAGGACGGCAGCGTTCAACACGTCATCACCACCACGGCAGACTTCGACTGTTCAGTCCGTCCCGGGCTGGTGGAATGGGACAAACTCTTTTCTGAGCCCGACACTCAGACGAGCACGTCTGATGGACGTGCCTCTGCGGACATGCCTCCAGAGGGCAATAATGAGTTTGACTTTGTTATTCCAGACACCTATTGAGCTACAGCTGTTGAGATTCCGTTGGCTGTTATTTAATTTAAAGAAATGGACCATGTTGTTAAAAAGTTAATGTGTGGAACATTAACTTTTTAACAAAAGAGTTTCAGGGATGTTTTCAATCATTTTCCGAACTAGATCTAAATTATAGGTTTCTTCTCTGATTGGGGAACTGCAGGAGTTCTTCAAATGATTTGAAATGTTCAAATCTCCATTTGCATGTCGGTTCCAAAGCAGGATTCTCCTAAGCTTTTTAGTTAAGTTTTTTTTAATAAGTAATACATCATCAAGTCAGATATAATTTTGAATTGCTAACAGTTTAGTGCTCAGTACGCTCAGTCGTTTTCAAAACTATAATTTATTCAAAGTTTGTGGTCCAACTTGACAATAATAACGTAAAGACTAAGCACCTCGGCCGAGGAACTAGAACATTGATGGCGCCTTTGGTTTTGTTGGTAGACTAACTGAATGTTTGCCAGAGAGTTCTGCGGAAGCCTGGATTCACTGCTTGTTTAACGTTTGACTTCTCTCTTCAAAGTAGCGTTACTTTTTAGGGAGAATAGGAAAAAAATTTCAAGAGCAACAGCTTTCCAATTTTTCCAGTTTGTTTGTTCATTTACTACAGGTTATACATTTTGCATACCAACGTGAGGTCCAAGTGAGGCATCTATTAATGGATGCTGTTCAAATTACAATTATGTTTAAATTATTGTCCTACATATATGGAGTTAACTTATTAATGCGCTGTGCTAAAAATACTAAAAGAGTAGAATTCCTTCAGCTGTTGAATGAATCATATTTAATAGTAATCTAACGACGGACGAGGCAAGAATTAAATTATTTGATGAGGTACAATGCTGTTTCCTCATCACTCTTTCACTTTGGTCGGTATGACCTGAAACTTTCGCTTTATACTTTGGTCGGTATGACCTGAAACTTTCACTTTATTTATATTATTATCATTTGGGAACAGGAGTTGTTAGATCTTACATAGAATGTAAGTTCAAACTGAAAGGAATACAGTATTTTTTCAGCGTCTATTTAAAATCCCTGAAGAGAAGTTGCAAAGTCCATGTATCCTCTGAGTAAATCCAAAGGATTTAGTTTTTTTTTTTTTTAGAATCGGACTGATTATTTCAGTTCCCAAACAGAACTCCACATTCTGAGCTGAAATGTTTCATTTTTTCCGGGTTGTATATCTTATCAACTTCCACATACGCAGGAGTAATGTGACCGGAATGGTTATGGTTTTTGAAATTTTTATGTTTTTTTTTTTTTTTTTTTTTTAATCTAGTTAGAAGAAGTAGCTGAGACTACCATAGGATTCTGGGATACCTTCACTAAACATGCTCAGATGCTCTGTCTTTTAAGGCTAGGTGTTTTTATTGTACAGTTATTGATAACTTAACTTCAGTTTCAGAGTACTTATTAGGTATGAAAAAAAAAAAAAAAATCTAACTGAGTGTTTTCTCAGTTAATCAAATAAAATATCCTTTATTTTCTGTTCATTCAAACGTCACCCCAGTTGTAAATAAATTGATTTTCTACAGCCTCTGTATAAACAGCTGTGTTTTCTTTTCTTTCTTCCTCGGCCCGTGGTAGAAAATGAACTGCTTTACAAAAGTTTTTTTTTTTTTACTGTAAAACGTAGACTAAGTGCGTATTTAATCAACAACTTATCTCGTTTTGTAAACCAACTTGTCCTTGTCCTAATGAGACTGATTCTGATTGTCCGTTTTTATTCCTCTAGAGCATTGTTTCCCAAAGACTGGGTCGCGACCCTCAGGTGGGTCGAAAAAAAGATTTTGTTTTTTGGGGTCGTCTTGCGTGATGTTTCCCAGGATTTTACGAATAAGGTCTATTGACTTTGCTCACAAAGGTTTGTGACTTTTAAAATAGGGGTACCCAGAATTTTTTTTTTTTTTTTGGGGAAACACGACACTAGAGAACAAAACTCAAACTCTGTCCGCAAAGGTCCTGTATCTCCTCCCTAAAATGATCCATAGTCCCTGAAACGTTCCCTTAGTCTTCGGAACGGATTTTGGTTTACGTAGTGCTTACCCAGTTTCTGATGTGTTCCTTCAGTTCCGGAAATGGTTCCGTCCCGGGAATTTGTCCCCGATCGCCTGAACCGTCCCAAGTCCCTGTAGTGATAGCACACTTACTTGGGTTGTCTATGGTTTCTTGGACTACAACTTGGACTCTTTGTAGGAAAACAGTTCCTTGTACTGTTTGGTAGTTTATGCTGAAACATTAACAGCCAGAGTGCTTTTAAAGGTTTAACGTTCTGACTTATCTGACCTCACTTCCCATCTTGCTTCTGACGACTTAATGATTTTTTTCCCCCCCCCAGATATTTCAGTCTTCAGCAAACACCGAAGTGACGGCAGGCTTTGAGCGAAGGATTTGAATAATGAGAGGAGAGACAAGAAGAGACATGAGAGCAGTGACTGAAGCTGACAGAGGAATTTTAATAGGGTTCACACTGTCAGTGAATCCAGCACTGACGCATATAACGCTCCATTATTAAGTCTTTAGTATCATTTCTGTGACTGAGTAAAGAAAAAAACCATTCTGTTTAACAGCAGAGATCCACACAAAGACACAAAAGTTCCTCCACTACAGCACGTACACAGAGCATTTCCTTAACGTCTACGGTCGAACGGCTTCATATCGGGAATAAAAGTTCTTCACACACCGATGAGAGGATGGCGTAGTTGGAAGTGATAATGTTATAAATATTTACATGCTTGCTTTTCTCTGGGATTAGCTCAAATTTTTCTGTCTTTGGCTAATTTAGCTTTTCTCTGGGATTAGCTCAAATTTTTTTGTCTGTCTTTGGCTAAGGTATTTCCTCAGTCTTTGTGTTCATTAACGACGACGAGCTAATTCTGCTAAGTGTCTATCTCTTATTTATCTTCCATGTAAGCATGCGTCCTACCAAGCTGACTCTCAATTACCGTTCCTCTTACTTCAGCTAAATATCGGCTCTTGCTTTCACTACGGTAGTTAGCAAGTAACGCGTTAGCGTTAGCCATTTATTTATCTTTTTTTGCTAAACGGCTTGATTCCAAAGCCAAAACTTAATTTTGCCGCATTTAGGGCGAACTGTTTTGTTTGTTTGTTTTTTTTAGTTCCTGGGAGAATTATAAAAAATCCACGGTACATAACTGTGGAAACAATGTTTCGTGTCAGTATTCACAAAACCATAAAATAAAAATTCAACTCTAGGATTGAACTGTGATCGAGATTCAGGACATACACAAATACATTTCTCACCTATGGTGTATGAGAAAGTCTGGTTCAGGTCCTGAAAAAAACAGGGATGTGTCGTCAGTACCAGCTGAGGGAGGACGTGTTCTTCAAGTGGAATCTGGAGGAGCAGGTCCAAGTTCTGCAGAATAGGAAGTCCAATAGCATTAAAGCAAATACAGAATTGTGAAAAAAAATTCTCATTTGAACTGGTTATCCCATCGCCTTCGTGTGGTTGACGACTGCGTCCAGATTGCGAACCATGCTCTAGAACACGGATCTTTTTTTTTTTTTTCCTCCCTGTTTCTAAAATCTTGCGATCGTTTCAAAGTCAGCTCCACTCGGAGGAAACAAACTTAAAGGTTCCGCACACACTTGACATGTGACAACTACTCGGAGAACCTCAGGAAGTTTCCTTATGGACTGTACGGCGGTGGTTTCTCATCGGGATGTTTGTGAGGAGGGGAGTAACGTGGAGGGACCAACGTAGGCCACAGGTGACTCGCTCCAGACTGGGAATCATCCGAGAGACCAGATGAGTCCGGGAATATGTAGGTACCCTGCAGGAATGAAATTAAAAAAAAAAGAACACCATGTTATTTTCAAATCCGTTCTTTTTTTTTCCCCAGAACACCATGTTATTTTCAAATCCGTTTTTTTCCACATGTGAAAGAACTAGTTTGTGTGATTGAAACCTGCAGGTCGTAGGCAGTGTATGGTGGCAGGCAGGGGGCGCTGTTGTAAAATGAGTGAACAGAAGTGGTAGGTGGAGCAGGTTCTGGAGGAGCAGCTGTGATGGCCTCGGGTTCAGATGAGCTCTCCGACACTGCCGACGGCGTCTGAAACCCAGCAGTTATCAAAATCACACATCCTGTCGGCCAGTGCGAAACACTGGGCATAATTCAAATATGTTTTCCTTCATCATACATCAACTATTAGCTTGTCAGGAACAATGCTGTGGTGAGTTTTTTTTTTGTTTTTGTTTGTTTGCTTTACTGTCTTCTGTGCTCTCTTTGTCCACCCAACTGGTCCAGCCGCGTAGAGGTGCTCGGGGGTTATCACGAGTACACCGACGTAAACAGCTGCCAGGACGTGGTCCATCTCTACCACCTGCTGTGGTCGGCCACCATTCTCAACATCGTGGCCCTCTTCCTGGGCATCATCACTGCTGCAGTGCTTGGAGGCTTCAAGGATATGGTACGATTTTACATTTATATGTATATATATGTGTATATATGTATATATGTGTGTTTATATATGTATATACCGTATGTGTATATTTGTGTTTATATATGTGTATATATGTATGTGTGTATGTATATATGTATATACGTATACTGTATATACATATACTATGTATGTATATACATATATACTATGTATATATATATATATATATATACATAGTATATATGTATATACATACATAGTATATGTATATACAGTATACGTATATACATATATACATACACACATACATATATACACATATATAAACACAAATATACACATACGGTATATACATATATAAACACACATATATACATATATACACATATATATACATATAAATGTAAAATCGTACCATATCCTTGAAGCCTCCAAGCACTGCAGCAGTGATGATGCCCAGGAAGAGGGCCACGATGTTGAGAATGGTGGCCGACCACAGCAGGTGGTAGAGATGGACCACGTCCTGGCAGCTGTTTACGTCGGTGTACTCGTGATAACCCCCGAGCACCTCTACGCGGCTGGACCAGTTGGGTGGACAAAGAGAGCACAGAAGACAGTAAAGCAAACAAACAAAAACAAAAAAAAAACTCACCACAGCATTGTTCCTGACAAGCATTGAGCCTTGCTACAGACTAGGAGCTTCTACGTATATGCATAAAACACAGTGAAGGTGACACACAGGTTTGGGAATCAAGGTGTCAAAAAAGCTTGGGATGAGTTGAGTTTAAATCTCAGAGGATAAGCAGATTATACAGTAGAGAGAAATGGCACCTAAAGTGCTGGTTGTATGAGAAACAAATTCAACAAAAAAAAAAAAATTTTTTTTTAAAAAATCAGGGTATGTAGAGAAATAGGATTCAGCCAAGATCTGTCTGTATTCGCAGCTAAATCTCACTGTCAGACAGAGTTATTCAACCATAGAGAACTGTCTCTTATGTTGTTACTTCTAAGTCAATGCCTTGCGACTCAAATGAAGATTGATCATGCGACACTTCGCTGACCCCACTGTGACACATTTCACTCTAGGAACCAGGATACTGACCAAATCAATTCATTATATATATATTTTTTACATTTCTTAAATTCTCACTCGCATACACCATATATATGTATATACATATATATGTTTATACATATATATACATATATATACACATATATATACACATATATATACATATATATATATATATATATACTATAGAGGAAAACACCGATTTAGTGCAGGTCTACTGCTGCCTCTTGTGGTCAGTTTGTGTCGCAGAATTCAATCTTACCTGTGATCTTAAACAATACAGTCACAATAAAATATATATATATATTTCAATTTCTGAACAAAGGCAGTAGTGGGTCAACAATTGCTGATTTATCAACACACACTTCCCATTGAAAATGTCTGTGTGACAGTGAGAAAATGACCAAAAAAAAGGAACGTCATAGATCGTTGTTTCCCAAAGACTGGGTCGCAACCCTGATGTGGGTCACAAATTTTTTTTTTTTGGGTCGTCTCGCATCATGTTTTCCAGGAGTTTACGAATAATGTCTTGGGTTGACTTGGGTCGCGACTTTTAAAATATGAGTCCCCGAAAAAATTTTTTTTTTTGGGAAACACGGTCGTAGATAATATATCTTTTACTTCAACACATGGTCCTTTCCCTCAAGCAGCATGACGACTGACTGCTGCCCATATAGGCTATACCCCTATTAGGACACATCCCATGGGTCACACCTCATACAACCACACTTTTGGAGATTAAAAAAAAACAAAAAAAAACATTATTAATGAGTTCAGGAGCACACTTGTGTGATGGGTGACATAGGAAATAATTAGAGGTCAGAGTGGATCAAGAATTGGTCTAGAGAAAAAGGACCTACTTCCAAACCATGGATGATTTCCTAAACTTTTTCAAAACATCTTTATTCTGAAGTCCCATAAGAGGCTGTTCTCTGAAACAAAGGTCAAAAGAAGAACAGAAACATTCTGGAATGCTGCAGTGCAGAAAGAAATCTCCCACACACACACACACAAACAGAGCAGAGCAGTACACAGGCACAGTCACAGAGTCACAGACAGACAGACCATGCGGTGCGGGGTCAGAGGTTCGAGTCCTCTGGGACTCACTTGCCACAGTGGTACAGGTCACAGCAGTAACAGGTGTTGCTCTTCACTCGCAGGTTACAGTACGTACGAGAGGACGTCTGGCAGGGGACCTGCGGGCCGAACAGTAGTTGACTTCAGGTTCAATGTCGTTAAAGGGATAGTTCAAACTTTTATCCTTTTTTTTTTTTTAACAATGATGTCATTTTAATCACTAAGCTTTTCTGCCACATTTTTTTTTTTTTAAACAAAAATGATTGAACACTGAAGTATCTCTTGGGACAACACACACACAGACCCGATTACTCAGAACATATCAACTTTTCAACAAGGGAATGAGATGGTTTCTTACATCCCGTTCAGACGCCGTGTCACTGGAGTGATATTCACATCGACCGGCGTACAGAGGCCTGAGGTCCTGCAGAACAGTTAGTGTCACATTTACACGATGATGATTTGATTTACATGATTTCAATGCAGAGAAGAAAAAAAAAATCCTGGTGTCTATCAATATGTACATTGAGAATTTTTTTTTCTTTTTCGTAAATCATGATCTCTGATCAGTTTGTCTCTTTGCAAACACACACTGCTTTTTTTTTTTTTTTTTTTTTTTTAAATTGATGTTCACACACACTGACTCACCAAATACTTTTATACCAATAAAAGGCTCTCTCAATTTTTCACATTTGCTCTGGATTAATCATAAAAAAAAAAACAGAAACTTTTGTTTCACATTTTCTAGGAGCCCAAAGGAGTTTACAGTATTTTTTTCTCTTTTTGCGGTTTGTTGAAATGGAGAATTTTTTTTTTTTCTTCTTCTTCCATTTTCCACTTCGGCTTCAAATAAAAACCTGCTAATGGTTCCGCTCTGATGTTTTCCCTACGTAGGTCTAATTCATTTAGCTCTAATTGTTTTACGAGTGCATTAGTGGTTATTAGGTATTTGATCTACTTTAGGTCATAGAGGAAGAGCGAAGAAACAGCTCTGTGCACCACAAAATAAATGTGTGCTTTCTGGGAAGGGCGTGGTGGCCGCTGCAGTCTGACTGTGACACGGCCAGCTTCTGCTGGTTCGGTTCCGATCCACGTGGAGGGGCAGACAAAGGGGGGGGATTAAGATTCAATAGGGATTGATTAATAAGCCCTGCCATAAGGTTAAGGGAAGGCGTTGTTTATGTCCACAATATATTAAGCCCGGGTCGAACATTCGACGATGAACTCACGATGTGTCTCGCGGCGAAAACCCCATCCACGATTGCACAGCAGAAGGCAGCCACCGCTCCGAAACTGATGAAGACAATGGACGCCACCAACTGGAGGAAGGAAAACAGAACTTGAAATCAACAAGACGTGGCCCGGGCCCGTTTCTGCTGGTTGGTTCCGATTCAGCGGGGGGGGGCAGAAAAGGGGGGGGGGGATTAAGATTCAATAGGGATTGATTAATAAGCCCTGCCATAAGGTTAAGGGAAGGCGTTGTTTATGTCCACAATATATTAAGCCCGGGTCGAACATTCGACGATGAACTCACGATGTGTCTCGCGGCGAAAACCCCATCCACGATTGCACAGCAGAAGGCAGCCACCGCTCCGAAACTGATGAAGACAATGGACGCCACCAACTGGAGGAGGGAAAACAGAACTTGAAATCAACAAGATTTTTTACTCTCGTCAATGTAAAAGAGGATCTGGCCCCGGTGATTGGCCGGACGACCTCTTACTAATCTGAAGTTAATTTATAGTAACTTGACATTTTAGTGTCCATAATAAAATGTGCACGTACAGCAAGAACGGAAAACTCTGAAATGTTATTTGGAAGAGTGCAGATGCTTTTGTCCTCTTTGGATTTTGGAGTCTCGAAGATTAGATACCACGGTGAAATCTAAGCCAAAAATCAATAACCAGAACAATGGCCAAAAATCTTTTTAAAAGATCTAAGTGTGTGTGTGTCTCCTTAACCCTGACCGTAAATACTAACGACGTGTTTTTTGGAGCAGTGTGCCAGAGGAGGGGAGCAGCGTGACGTTTCTCAGCTCCGTTCCTCTCTTTCGTACGTGACATTCCTAAGATTCTGCTGGTCCCCGGGACCAGGTGTCATGATACCAACTCATTCTTCACTTTGACTCTGGCCCGACTCCGTTCGTCTGCACTTTTTCTGCTCCACATTCCACCGTGGATATCACTGCTCCTCCTCCACTTACACCCCAGGTCTATTTCTGTCAATGTCGCCCCTGAAGACCAGGAGACGCAGCAGAAACCTGGCCAGGGAGACTCAGCGATTCATGTTTAAAAGTGAGACTCGTGTAGCGAGTCCAACGCCATGAGTGTCGTGACTGAAGGGACAAAGGAGACAATAAGAGTGGAAGGCGACCTGAATTTACAAAGGAAGATCAAAACATCTCACCATCTGCCGCTTGTTCTCGATTAAATGAGCTCCGATGATTCCCAGGAAAGAACCGAAGCCGAGCTGAGGGGAAATAGTGAGAGACGAAAAGGTGTTTATGGAAAAAAAAAAGAGTTGAAGTTTTGGGTTTTACAGTGAAACCTCGAGATACGAACATAATCCGTTCCAGGACCGAGCTCGTAACACGAGGTGCTCATATCCTGAATCATTTTTTCCCATAAGAAATAACAGAAAAAAATTTTATCCATTTTGGCTTTTAACTGCTATTGAGACATTCACGATAAGAAATAACAGAAAAAAATTGAATCCGTTTCGGCCCTTAACTGCTATAGAGACATTCACGCAAAAAAAAAATTATAGTATATAAGGATTCCTGTGATATAAAATAAAATATGGTTTTAATTATGAGTTCTTACCTTCGAAACAAACGATACCGTAGCGGCTAATGGCGGCATGTGCGGAGGAGGAGTGCGATCATACACGCGCGCACCGCCACATCACTCACATTTATCGACTCTCTACCATCCTTACCGCTCACTCTCTTAGGACTCGTCACTATTATGAAGAATAATGCACAAGACAGAGAGAGAAAAATCACGTAGATAACGCTACGCATGGAAGCGATGCTTATGGCACCTAGCGTCGGCTCCTGTAAGCGTGCTCGTATCTCGAGTTTTTACTCGTATATCAAAGCAAGAAATTTGCTCGTATCTCGAAATACTCGTATCTCGAGGTTCCGCTGTACTATATGGATTTCAGAAATAAGCAATGTAAAGTATTTTCCATCAACAGAATCCCTGATTTGTCTCTCTCTTAAAAAAAGGAATCGCACAGAGACAAAGCACAGGGAAGGTACAGTAGGACCAAAACATAACAGAAGTGAAAGTGATTTACTGTCATTGTGTCACAGCCACACCACTGCACACAACGGAATGAGGACCTCTGCATTTAACCCATCACCTTAGTATTTCCTCAACCACCAGAACCAGAATGATAAGAACGTGCAGCATAATGCAACGCAAAACAATGAAATATTGAAGAAACCGACAGTCAGCGAAAAAGTTAGAGATTTCCGTTTAAGCTGCAGTTTTGCTACTTTGAGCCTTTTAGATATTGCTTTGACTGCTTTGAGCACGTTCAGCAAGCTTTGTCCAATTCAATACATATTTTATGATGTTGTTGCAAACTTCACCTCTTTTTTCTCTATTTTGTCCGTTAAATAACCGACAGAGGAAAATAACAATGTCTGGATTTGAGGTTTTATTTTTTTTTATTATTCGTCGAAAACGTTGTTGTCGAAGAGGTCGACGTTTTCAGAATGGCTACAACCCAGGGGTTTGGCAAGGCGAAGAAAAAAAACGAAATGAGAGTCTCTCAGTTCCCCCCTCAGCCTTCGACGGCGATGTTGAATAATGAATGGTGGGTGAGATCGTGCTCCTCAGAGAGCTTCGCTAACGAGCCTAATGAGCAATCGAAATGTAGGAGCAGGAGGTGAGAGCTGGGAACACTGACGGAGGAAACAATCTTTTTTCGATTCTGCGCGAGCTCTAAAGGCGTGAAGGTGCGAACTCACAATGACTCCGGGGTAGTAACCACCCACGGTGATGTTCTGCGTCCTGGTGGTCGCAGCCAGGCCAAAGATTAGGATGAGCACAGAGACGATGAGAAGCATCGCCGTCACAATGATTGATTTCCTCTTCCTTCTCTTAAAAGAGCCTGTGAGAGCAGAAAAAAAAAAACAAGAAATTATGGCTTTTTTTTTTTTTACAAATGTGAAATTTACAATAAAAACAGTCCTAAAAACTTCAAACAATGAGTACGAGGATAACATGAAAAACGTCAAGGAGGTATATTGTTGACATACAGGATATTCCTGACCAACAATTCCTAGAAAACACTTGTCAAAGACTCGCCCTTTTTCCCCGTTATTGTCACTGAAATGTGAACAACAGACTTCAGACAGTGACGTCTCAAAGTGAACATTAAAATATCTTAATGGAAGCAGCAGTGGATCAATTACTGTGTGAGCCCAAACCACACATTTTCACAACGCCACGATGGTTTGTGATTCTACGCGTTTTAAAGGCAGATTCATCATGAACTTTTCTATAATGCGGACATTATGCATTATCTTCAACTGAGAATCAAAACGTAAACGAATCACAGGCGTTGCCATAAAGTGCTGTTTTGATTCGATTTGAGTCGTTCAAGTCTTGAGCGTCGGAGGTCTGACACCAATATCTAATATAGTATAGTAATATTCTTACAGATATTAGCATGAGTATGTAATAACTAAGAATCGATGGCTGGATTTCGCCAAATTATGTGTGACCTAAAAATTATTTAGGGGAAAAACGGCTGTATGTGAAAGTGAAAGCCACTAGATGGCAGCATTGTAGCTCTTTTTTTTTTAAAAATGAGCATGTGACAATCAGCGCATCGGCGGCTGGTGAGTCATCGCTAATGTCCACGGCGTCCTCGGTGTTGGACCTTCTTTTACCACCACCGTTCACTAGCCAAGACCAATCGGCTACGATGAAAGATTTTAAATCACAAGTAGAGTATCCGCTCCGTTTTACGCACAATTTAAAAATACTTCTGTCAGTGTGTAAATCAAACCCTCTGAATCCCTGTAAAAATTGTATATGATGATTATAGTCCAAGGTGAAACGTCAGCAGAATAAAATAGGCTTCTATCAGATTACACACACACACACACACACCGTGTATGTCAAGTATTATATAGCCCCTATCGAGTCCACTGTGAATGATGTTATCTCGCAGCAAAAAACTCTGCTGCATGGACTTTACTAAATGCTTTCTAAGCTCCCGCGGGGCCACACAACACAGCCCGGCGGGCCACATTTGGCCCCCGGGCCTTGAGTTTGACACTCCAAAACATAAAGATCCAGTGTTCGTCTTGCATTGACGACAAGCGCTCTAACAACATTTGCCACCGTTTAACCAGTCCCGGCCTGGAACGCTAGAATTTTGTGATCGTACCTAGCAATGAACAATACGCTCGCGGTAGCTACCGTGTCTGTATTCAGACTGCGGGCCAACTCTCTGCCTAAATCAACCCCCCCCCCAAAAAAATGCTACATGTATACCATAACCTCGAACGGTCAACTCTTCAGTTGCCCCAGATTGCGGGTCACATTCTGAGCAACAGAAGTGACACCAGGTACCAAATGAGGAAGAAATCTACCAGACATGAAACCAAACACTAGGTGGGATATCAGATACACGTTGTGATATGATACACCACATCCAGGGTCTAAAACCAGCTGTTATACGGAAACTGATATTAGAAACCTCTAAAGTCTTATTTCCAGAGGTCCTGATATCAAGGTGCATTCTGGTCAGATGGTACAATACCAGGTACAACCAGCAGCAGCAGCAGCGGTTAGTTGTTGTTGAATAGGCTGCATCAGCCATCACTGGGTCAGACCAATGGTGACGTTTGGTTCCATTGTGAATAGTATTATTTTAATTTGACTTGAATGCTTGTCTTATATATATATATATACACACACACATATATATATACATACATATATATACATA
>NC_024321.1:1169278-1199296 GCF_000523025.1 Cynoglossus semilaevis
AGGCCCTCGAGGGCAGGATTGTAGCTTTTTTTTTTTTTAATGAGCATGTGACAATCAGGGGCATCGGCGGCTGGTGAGTCATCGCTAATGTCCACGGCGTCCTCGGGGTTGGACCTTCTTTTACCACCACCGTTCACTAGCCAAGACCAATCGGCTACGATGAAAGATTTTAAATCACAAGTAGAGTATCCGCTCCGTTTTACGCACAATTTAAAAATACTTCTGTCAGTGTGTAAATCAAACCCTCTGAATCCCTGTAAAAATTGTATATGATGATTATAGTCCAAGGTGAAACGTCAGCAGAATAAAATAGGCTTCTATCAGATTACACACACACACACACACACCGTGTATGTCAAGTATTATATAGCCCCTATCGAGTCCACTGTGAATGATGTTATCTCGCAGCAAAAAACTCTGCTGCATGGACTTTACTAAATGCTTTCTAAGCTCCCGCGGGGCCACACAACACAGCCTGGCGGGCCACATTTGGCCCCCGGGCCTTGAGTTTGACACTCCAAAACATAAAGATCCAGTGTTCGTCTTGCATTGACGACAAGCGCTCTAACAACATTTGCCACCGTTTAACCAGTCCCGGCCTCGAACGCTAGAATTTTGTGATCGTACCTAGCAATGAACAATACGCTCGCGGTAGCTACCGGGTCTGTATTCAGACTGCGGGCCAACTCTCTGCCTAAATCAACCCCCCCCCCAAAAAAATGCTACATGTATACCATAACCTCGAACGGTCAACTCTTCAGTTGCCCCAGATTGCGGGTCACATTCTGAGCAACAGAAGTGACACCAGGTACCAAATGAGGAAGAAATCTACCAGACATGAAACCAAACACTAGGTGGGATATCAGATACACGTTGTGATATGATACACCACATCCAGGGTCTAAAACCAGCTGTTATACGGAAACTGATATTAGAAACCTCTAAAGTCTTATTTCCAGAGGTCCTGATATCAAGGTGCATTCTGGTCAGATGGTACAATACCAGGTACAACCAGCAGCAGCAGCAGCGGTTAGTTGTTGTTGAATAGGCTGCATCAGCCATCACTGGGTCAGACCAATGGTGACGTTTGGTTCCATTGTGAATAGTATTATTTTAATTTGACTTGAATGCTTGTCTTATATATATATATATACACACACACATATATATATACATACATATATATACATACATATATATACATATATATATTGTGTATATATTAATATATTTAATATATTCAATTGGATACTTGTGTTTCCGTTAGGCGTCCGCGCTACAGCTGTTAACCTACTTTTGTTGCACCGTAGCGCTGCGTTGTGCAATGATGATGTGTGCTGAAGAGTGACAGTGTAACTTAAAGTGATGCTTCTGTTGCTGAAGATGATGATGATGATGATGATGATGATGAAGGTTATGGTGATGATGAGGTTTATTTTTTTTAAAAACAATGCTGATTTGATACTAGTGATGATGGTGGTCTAAAGATCCAAATTGATTTAAAAAAAAAATTTGTTTTTTTTTGTCTGATTTGGTTTGAGATTGAAAAAAAAAAACAAAAAAACAAAACAAGTGAATGAACACATGATGCACGGACCTGTCTGGTTTGGTTTGCAGATCCTCAGAGGGGGTGTGTAGGTTAAAGTAATCTGAGTAAATCCAATAATTCAATCCAAATCTGTTCTGATTAGGTGTGTTCCGGCTATAAAAAGGTGTATGATCAATAAAAACCCGCAGTGTGGTGAAGAATGAATTGATCAGAGCTGCAGCAGAAACACACACATACACACCCACCCACTCATACACGCACGCACGCCTGTGACCTTGCTCACACACACACACACACACACACGTACCCATGCTGGTCTCTGACAGGGTGAGTCTGCTGGACTGAAGGCCCTGAGCTGCTGCAGGCATTTCTTCGTCCACAAGAGGAGCTTCTCCTCACAGATTATAATCCCGGCGAGAATCCGCGAGGGTTCTGCTCCGAGCTGCATCCGCAGCTGCATGAGCAGCAAAGAGGGTTTTGTAACAGTGAAGCTGCAGACGGCTGAGCTCCACTCTCACACCGACTCCTCCTCATCCACCTTCTCCGCCGCTGCGCACTCCTGTACGGTCCTCAGTCGCTCGCTCGCTGGCTGGCAGTCAGCGTGTGCGATTCTGGTTCAGTTACTGTTCTTTCTGCCACTGTTGTTGCTGCTGCTGCTGCTGTTATGTGGTCGCTGGTGCGCATGTCACCGACACCCGAAAATATAAAAGGAAACCACTTGCCGTCACGCTGTCGCACGTAGTGACTCGCGTATGTGAGTGAATGTCAGGGTGAGATTAAAACAAAAAACAAAAAAACATGCAAATAAAATAATACAGAAACAGAAAGCAACGCAGACGACTAGACGCACATTTTTAAAGAATTATTAAATTAATTAGAAGAAAAAAAAACCCAGGATTGACTTGGATTGAATTGAGGATTATTTTTGTATTTCTTTAAAATTTGTAATATCATATTTTTATCCAACTAATCTGCATGTTTTGTTTATTTTGAATATTCATTTCTGTATTATTCTTTGTAATTTCTACATTTTCTTTTCTTTATACTTTTAATGAAAACATTACATTTTACATCATATTTCTGGGACTTTTATTATTTATTTGCATTTGTTTAATGATAGTAAGACTATAGTCTTGTTGGTTTTTAATGGCAGTGGTAGATGAGCTCGGGACCAGAAGAGTTCAGGTTTAAGGCCACCAGCTGCCAAGTTGTAGTTTATATTTTTATATTTCTGGACCTTTTTTTAAATTTTGCATTCCTTTTGCGATAGTAAGACTATAGTCTTGTCTTTTTTTTTTTTTTTTTTTTTTAAGGGAGAAACAAGAAAACAAGGTCACAAAACACATGCACAAGAATACAGACAGCACTCAAACAAGCAATGATGGCATGGGGATTGTAGGAACTAACCTTAAAGAACACCAGTGTGCACTAGATACGATGTGAGTTATGACATGTACACAATATATCTTATTTTGATATTAGCTGGTTTAAAAAAAATAAAAAATTTAAAAAATAAAAAAACTAGTCAGTGAGAGTTTAGCTCTTTTAAATTAGATGAAATTTTGCAATCACATTCCATTCCTCAGACACTGCAACGCTCCAATCCCCATTAGTTTTTATTAATTATATATTTTTTAAATGTATAAATGTTAATAAAAGTCTGATAAACCAATGCATATAATCTGTTAAATGATGACTGCAAGATAAGTTTAAAATTGTTTTAAAAATAATTTAAATACATGAAATGATGTATTTTTTTAAAAAAAATACAACAAATAAATACAACTCTATTCAATGTTTAGGACGAAAAACTAACCAAGAATAAATAAAATAGCACTAACGGTCTCGACTACCATTTCAAACAAAACACAACCGACAGTTGTTTTGAATAACTCACCATTTCAATCAAGCAGATGTAGCCACCGTGCCCGGTTTTTTGAATGGAAATCGCCATATCCGAAACCGGAAATAAGGACTTACAACGTATTTCTACTTCCGTTATACAAACGTTCCAATATCAGCGCGCCCTCTACAGTTGACTGCTGACATTCACAGTCTTTTTTTTTGTTTTTTGAGCTGGTTTAGTCACCTAGAACTTTTTCTTTGATAGAGAGAACGTGCTTCGACGACTGTAACAGAAAATCTACAAAAATAAATAATTTAAATACTTTATATATAAATGACGCCTACTTGTTTTTTTAATTTATTTTCTAGGTTCTCTATTGTGAATCTTTGAATTCCGCACTTCCACTAACTCCAGGATAATGAATCAAAATTCGATTAATGTACGCAGCAGCAAAAGAAACATTTACTGTACAAAAAAATAGAACCACACCCGCACGGACGCATCTCAAATCTTCAGTAACGGATTTTTTTCCATGACGCAAGTTGTCTTTTCAAGTATAAGCATAAGAAGAAGAAAAAAAAAGAGGGACCCCCTCACACCCGTCCCAATGTCCCAGGCCTTCACAAAGAAGCAGACGTGACTGGACTGCAGAGGACGTGGACTACATGAACTCCCGTAGAACTCCTGCAGGACTCGGTACAGCCCAAGCTCACACAGCGGGTCCACCTTGTTGTACACGTGCATAGAATCACTTTCTATTGGAAATGTATGATATTATGACCGCGAATTTGCCTCAAATGTGATCAAGGTTTAGACCAAAAAAGAGAAGGATTCGAGCGTTCACACAGGTGCATACCTGTAGACAAAACACCGGGCACAGTGGTGTTTGGGAGAATTAAGTCTGTCGGTAAAATATAAGTTTAAGTTGAAGACTTATTCATTGATGCTGAACAGAGAGTGAGGGATGGAGCTGCGTGTTCGGAATAAACCAGTACTTGACTAGCAACGTCAGTGGGACAGAAAGAAAAAGGGGGAAAAAAAAAAAAAAAACGCGAACCACCCTCACTGTGTCACTGCTTCACCACCTCATTCAGAGCCATGAGTTGGTGGATGAAGCTGCTTCTTTATTTCAGACACTAAAACTTTCTAATGAAACCCACAACAACTCTCTGACGAACAGCTTCTTGTTTTTTTTTATTTATTTTCCTCGAGGAGTAAAAATCACTTTTAATCTACGACGGGAGAAAACCTCAGGTAGGCATCGATAAATGATTGATTTATATAGATTTTGATATGGTGCTCAACTATTAGGTGCCGGCTTTGGGGATTTCAGGATAAAATAAAATAAAATAAATAAAATTTGTTATTGATATATATATATATATTCATATATTTAGTTATCTTGAACACATACTTAATTTATTTTACAAATGCCTTTACATCATCATCTAGGTTTGAGATATTGCTAACTAATATGTGGTCGTCGATTTAGTTATTATTAATGATATGTTAAGCAAAAATCAACCATTTGTAATTAATTAATTTTGACCATTTTTGATTAGAAAAAATAGTAAAAAATACTGCGAGAATGTCAAATCAGTATGAAGTCACTATAGGTCAGTGGTACGGTGATGTATTTGATGTATTTTTCTTTTTTTTCTGTATGAAGAAGATGGAGCCCAGTCGTACAGAAGACGGACAAGTCGAGGAGAAAGTCGTTAAATCTCCAGTAAGTTCCGTCTACCATTAAAAAAAAAAACTTCCACACTGAACATTCCTCAACAGAAATTCATTCCCAAAAAAAAAAAACTTTTCACCTTGAACATTCCTCAACAGAAGTTAATTCTTGAAACTGATCAAAAACTCAAAACAAAATCGTACAGATATTTAAAAGCAGATTCTCCTAAAACACACTATTTCATTTTTTTATGGCCCACATGGGACATACCGGAGTCTATATGGAATACATCCTAATCAGCAAAATTAGTCTGACCCATTGTCAGGCCATTTGGAATTTTTTTTCTGAGATATGAATTTTGGCAAAAAAATAAGGTCGGCTTTTAGAATGACGACGAAAGAAGAAAAAAAAAAACTTTGTTCATCGACCCTGCTTTGCGTAACTTGACAAAGTGTGGGCAAAAATATGGTTCATAATTGCCATTTAACATAAGAAATTTGACATTTGTGGAGTACTTACAACATTCGCAACAGCGCCACATCTGGTATATAAACATCTAAAATGTGGTCCACCTCTCATCAAAATTAAAAAAAACAAAAACCTGTATACGACTAAACTGACATTGTCCAAAATCTTAAATTTTTTTTTTTTTAATTTCAATGCCAATAGCTGCAACTGTTCGTGCGTAAAATAAGATGAACAATTCGGTGACACTTGGGTGACACTCTTGAGCGTCATGCAGTTCCTCTGAAATCAGGGCTGAACATCTGGCTGTTGTGAGAAACCCTCTCACTCGACTGCCACCAGCTGCTGCTCCTCTCACTGGAGGTCAGATCTCCCTGAGTGCTCCTCAAAGGGCAATGCGGGGTTTCCAAAGAGCAGAAGTACATTTCGAAAAAACTTTGAGAACACCAGGCGCTGCAAGAAAATGATGCCATATCTCGGGGTATGACGGGGATTTTATGAAAAAAAACGGAACCTTGGGAACGCGTGCGGACATGAGGACTTTACTTCTTACTCTGCTTCTTCTTTCAGCCTCCCAAAGTAATCCTCAAACATGGCCAGGAGCTGGAGGAGGAGCAGGAGGAGCTGGCCGAGCACCAGCCTCTGGAGCAGGAGGACCTGAACTTCGAGAGATGGAAGCGAAGACCGATTCCCAAGAGAACCCTCCACCAGAAGATAGACGACCTGAAGACGTACTTGTGGAATGCAGAGACCAACGAGTTCATGGGTCGCTCTGGAAAGAGCTGGAGTGAGTGGATGCATTAGAAATGGTTTTGGGGGGGGGGTGCTTTGTTTCCCAAAGACTGGCTCGCAACCCTCAGGTGGGTCGCAAGAATTTTTTTTTTTGGGGGTCGTTTTGCATTATGTATCCCAGGAGTTTACGAATAATGTCAATTGACTTGAGTCACGAAGGTTTGTGACTTTTAAAATACGGGTCCCCAGAAAAAAATGTTTGGGAAACTAAAGTACCTAAACTTCTTTGGAGCAGAGACCAGCAAACGTTGTTGGTTCTATAAGAATAATGACAGTTCTCCATCCAATTAGAACGCAGTGTTCTTTATGCATCCATAGTTGGTTCTACCGGTGGAACAGGAACAGGATCCTCTTTCGGGGATCAAAAAGTATCGCGATACTTTCATGTAGCTACCAGGTCCCCAACCAACTGTTGTCCTAGTACTGTTTGTACTTGTACTTGGATGTGCACGTATTTGGTGGTACTACTCTCTAGGTATCCCTTGTCGGTCGTACCTTCCTAGTACTTAGTAGTCCCGACTAGCTTAGAACAAAGCTAATTCATTTAAATGAGTAAATGCACATAGAGGCGCTAAAGCTAAATGTCGATTTAGTCGAATCGAATTAAACGAAAAGAGTCAAGAAAGATCGCGATAGTCCAAAAGAGTGTGTCAATGTGGGAGTATTTGTGTGCGCGTCCGTCTGTGTGTGTGTGTGTGTGTTTACATAGGTGCAGGGACAGATCTGAGTGTCCTAATATAAACAGACTTCCTGGGGACACAGCGGTCCTAAGCAGGAAGATCTGGTATTGGGCCGGACTCACATTCCTCTCCGTCTGACCACGTTCTCTTCAGACATTTTCCCAAAGCCTCGCTGACCTCCACGACTCTGTCTGTGACCAGATGATTTTTGGCCTTTCAGTCGCACACGTACAGATGCTCTGAGCTTTTTTTTTTTATTTATTTTTTTTATATATATATATCATTTTTTTCCACTGAGTTAACTGCCAAATCCTGCTGCGAAGGGATTTTTTTCTTTTGACCGAATAAGAAATAATGATGGGACAGCGTCTGCAAATCTGGTCCAGTGATGCTTCGTGATAAAAGTTTCTAAAAGAACCAAATTAGGCTAGAAAGAGCTAAAGAAGAGAAACAGTTTAGCTAAAGATATTTCATATTATATTTGATCTGAATTGACATTTTAAAAAAACCCCAATCCTTTATAGCATTGTTTCCCAAAGACTGGGTCGCGGCCCTCAGGTGGGTCAAATTTTTTTTTTTTTTGGGGGGGTCGTCTCGCATCATGTTTCCCAGGAGTTTGCGAACAATATCTATTGGCTTGGGTCGCAAATTCTCCGGTGACTGAGAGCTATACTGACGGCTGTACCGTCCAATAGGAGCCAAGCTCCAGGTGAGGCGAACTAAGCCGGCTTTAAAATCGGACTAGAATTTAGTCCTAGATTGCCCTGTCTAAATTACAGTCTGGGCTGTATCCCAGGCAGGTCTAGCAGAGGAGGAAGCAGTGGGGGGGGGGGGTGGGCCCCCCCCCCCTCTGTATGTGTCTGCTGAAGAATAAGCTATGAGAGCTGTGTGTTAGAGGGGACACAATACCAGAGCTGGCTAATGGCTGCTCCTTGGAGCTGCTAAGACCATGATTCACTACGATGGCAACCGGAGGTTCAGTTTGTCCCTTCGTGAAAAGGAGGGAATTCTGGGAGATTTCTCACTGGGCTCAAACAGAAGGCTCTTTGTTAGTATTGGGATGCAGGACTGGCTGCGGAGAGTCTGCTGTGAAATCGTCTGCACAGCGAAACACATTTTTACCAAAAGCACGTTTGCCTGGACTCGGTTCTAATGGACCGGTCTTTAAAAACTGTAGAACAGTCCCAGGTCCAGGAAGTCTTTTTTTTGTGATAACATTCAAATAAACAAACATAATTTAGATAATTTCGGGAGGGACAAAATGTTAACGTTAGCCCTCTTACTGCATTTGTTCTTCAACGAGACGGTTGTGGCGTTACTTCTGAAATTCTTAGTCTAAATCAGGGGGTGTCAAACAATACAGTTCCCCCGTGAAGGGCCGGTTGTAAATGGAAGACTGTATAGATCAGGGGTCCCCAACCCCTGGTCCGCGGACCAGTACCGGTCCATATGTTATTTGGTACTGGGCCGCAGTGAGACACAGTGAAAACAATGTACTTAATTTTTACTATTTTACTTCATTCAAATAAGTCCAGTCAGACTCTGATACTAACAGAATAGAAGTGTAAAAGATGTTTTATTTTGAAAATTTGATGAACCTTCAACCGTCTCAGCACCTTGGTACCGGTCTGTAGTAACTGACTGACCAGTCCTTGGAACAGAAAAGGTTGGGGATCCACCCGGGTTATCGCTTTTGACAAATATGATCAAGTAAGAGTCGGTTTCCTGCAGGTGGAATCACAACATGGATTACTGACCTGTGTTGTTGTTTTTTTTTTTTTCCTGTCCCTTGTCCCAGGCCTGATCCTCCTCTTCTACGCTGCCCTCTATCTGTTCCTAGCAGCCATGTTTGGAGGCTGTATCTTCTGTCTCATGTGGTCCATCAGTCCGTACCACCCGACCTTTAACGACAGAGTGATGCCACCAGGTAAAGAGAACCTCAGTCCACTGCTCCGCTGCTTTACCCGCAACCTCTGCACAGTTGACTGTCTGTGCGTCTCCACTGGCAGGTATGACCATGGCCCCACACCTGGAGGGCCACGACATCGCCTTCAACGCCACAGACCGTAAGTCGTGGAAAAAGTACACCAGGTCTATGGACGAGTATCTACGACGTAAGTCGAAACCCTTTTTTTTTTAAAAAAAAAAAAAACAGCAGGAGGAGACATAAAAGTAAGATATAAAAAGATAGTTCTAACATGTAAGAAAACACATCTCAAAATCATTAATTTTATCTTCTATTTGTACCAAGACGGTGTTTCCCAAACTTTTTTTTCTGGGGACCCGTATTTTAAAAGTCACAAACGTTCGCGTTCACCTAAGACATTATTCGTAAACTCCTGGGAAACATGATGCGGGACGACCCCAAAAAAACCCTCTTCCGACCCACCTGAGGGTCGCGAGCCAGTCTTTGGGAAACAATGCACTAAGAGAATAGAATGTAAAATACGTTTAAACGTTAAGAGAGACGTGAAGGGCTGCGTAAGAACTGCGCTGGCGTCACGTCGGTTAAATGGAAGTAGGCACACGATGAGTTAATCCTCGTCTTCACCAGCCTTTTTCTCTCTCTTCCATTAAGATCATGCAGTGCATGCTGGGAAGGGAACCCTCTTTGTTTAAACTCATTCAGAGTTTTTTTTTTTTCTCCCTTCCACACTCTGCTTTTGTTTCATCAGAGGCCAGAGTCTGGCACTGAGTCTGCTTTATTTATTCTCTCTCTCTCTCTCTCTCTCTCTCTTCTTTTTTTTTTCCCCCTCCTCCTCCTCCAGCGTACAACGACGGAGCTCAGGAGAGGAAGAACATTCGCTGCTCTCAGACGGGATACTTCATGCAGGATGACCTGGAGGAGAGTGCCGAGAGGAAGGCCTGTCAGTTCAAAAGGTCCTGGTTGGGCGAGTGTTCGGGTCTTAAGGATCCTCACTACGGTTATTCCCAGGGAAGGCCGTGTATTCTGCTCAGAATGAACCGGGTAGGGACACCAGCTCGGCATTGAAAAGTAGCAACCAAGTCTAGTCAGACAAATCCCAACTCTGGCTCCTTCAAAATAAAAGCCTGAAATGCTATCTTGGGTACAGACTTCACACAGACAGGGTCACACACGCCTTCTGACTCTGGGAGGAAGCTGGAGTGACAGGAAAAAAAACTCATGAACATGCTGGAGAACTTAAATATTCAATTCAGGTGTTAACTTACCACTGGGACTCAAACCAGTGACCTTTTTTGTTATATATGCTAAAAAAAACCACTGACCACCCTGTCCTGTGTGATACCATTGCTCCAATGTTTTAAATCAATTCAGTTCAAATATTCTGTGACTTCACTGATTGAAATCAGATTGACTTCATTGACACAAAGTGGCCACAGGAGGCAGCAGCAGCAGCAGCTCATGTGTCTCATTTAAATATCACTTTGTTTCCAGTTGTAAAAGTCCAACTGCATTGATGTTTTTTTTTTCTTCTACAGATTCTCGGTTATTTACCTGGTGAAGGTAAACCAGTAAACGTAACATGTGAAGTAAAGGTACAGGCGATCCGCACATTTGCATTTGTCTTTCATGTTTGACAACAACGCTTAAACGTTTCACTGTGTCTCCACCAGAAAGGAGCCGCGGCAGCTCTCGGAGAAGTCCAGTTTTTCCCCAAGAGTATTTTTGACCTGAAGTACTACCCGTACTACGGCAAACTTCGACACGTGAGTTTGGTGACGTTTCAGACCGTTATTCGCTGTTCACAGCAGCTCGTGACTGTGTACTCTCCACCTGTGCACCAGGGAAACTACTCGGCTCCAGTTGTTGCTGTTCGTTTCGCCTCGGTCCAGAACGGCGCTCAAATCCAGGTTCAGTGTAAACTGAACGGAAAAGGAATCATTAACGATTCTTCCACCGACCGATACCTGGGAAGCGTCACCTTCTCCCTGGAGGTCGGAGGTTAAAGCGGAGACACCGGTCGACGCTCTACAAAAAAAATAAATCACGGTTAAGTATGTTTTTTAATTAAAAAAAAAACCTAATTCATCCCTTTCCTGATCTATCCAATGAACAATCAGAGCAGAATAATAGAGCGACCGCTGGCGTCATCTTGCAGTGACACAACAGATGACGGGGCTTTTATAAATTCGACGCTTTAAAAATAAGGGGTAACATAACAATTGAGTAACACAGTGAAAAAAATTTGAATAATATGAGGAAATTATTAACCGATCTATCTAAAAACTTCTTATCTTCTTTTGGAAAAAAAAAATGTGCAAAAAAGGTCAGCATGCATTTTTTATTTTGTAGATTTTTTTTCTTCATACAGATTTTGGTGTTATCTAAAAACTTCTTATCTTCTTTTGGGGAAAAAAAAATGTGCAAAAATGGTCAGCATACAATTTTTATTTTGTAGATTTTTTTTTTCATACAGATTTTGGTGACAAATTTAAAATCAATTCAAATTCCAGTTTAATATTTTTTTTTTTTTTTTTAGGTGTGAAAATGATTATTTTTCTGGCGTATGTGTTCTGGTTCTGGACACAGCGATTTCAAATTTCATGTTGTTAAATATAAGATTCATGGATTAATTAACTAAACATCTCTTCATATTCCCGTCTATGCAAACTCATCAATAACTCCAAACTATATTATACGTTTAGATTTGTTCTGTCCAGTTATTTTTGTCGCTGGTTTTTCTGTGGTAACTAATACTTTTTTTTTTTTTTTTTAATTGTAAATTGTAAGAATTCAAATATGTCCGATAAACACACTGAAAGCAGGACTCGAGCTGAACTTACACAGTAAAATACAATGATAGTAATATACGTGTAGTGTATTTTTCTTTTTTTTCTTATAGCACAGTTACATTTATAATAATTGCTTTTTCTTTTGTAAAAAAAAAAAATATTTGCCCGTGGAAATTGGAAAAAATACTACATGAAACTGATCAATAAAGACACAAACTGTTCTGTGAAGTGTTATCGGAAGGTTTGTTTTAAGTCAAATCTGACATGATCTCTGGTTTTAGACATCAGTTCAACTTAGCCTCCAGTCACTAGATGGCAGCAGAGCAGCTCATTTTGTTAATCTTTTGTTTAATAATCAGGGGATTGTACGCAGAATGCTAGTGCCAGGAACTCATACGGTGGTTTGTACAGATAAATAAATATTACCAGGCGCTCAATAGTGTTTCAATTGTGTAACGTACTAATAATAACAATTAACATAATACAGTAAAGCACAACGTAAATGCATTTATTCAAAACATAAATATACATTTTAGTGCAAAGTCGAAATAAAAATCGGTCTCTTATGTTTCATCAATGACTTTTTATTTGGTGTCGCAATCAAAGAAAGACACAAAAAAAAAAAGAGTCGCTAATTGTGATGGAAAAAACGTAATTCGATGTCAGTCTTTGACGTGAACATTGGAGTAAAATATATTTTTAAAAAAAATAGAAGAAAACTTTATTTGGTACGGGTATTGAAATTGTATTAAAGGTTAACTTTCTAAAAAAAAAAAATCAACAATATTATAATTAAAAAAAACAACATGTTTTTTCACTTCAATATTCAATTGAAAACATTTTAGATATTTTTGAAATACCTGGATTTCTATCACCGGGCAGATCTAAACGGAGACATTTACATAATGACAGGTATTGTGATTTAAATAAAAAAATATTTGAGGTGAAATTCTGAGGCACAAAATGAAAAACATCAGTTTAGGTGTTTTTTTTTTCAGTCGATTCAGTCGAGATCAGACAAAAGTATTATTTCTACATTCATTAAATATTAACACTTTTATACAAGAGAAATGTATACATGATTTTTAGGGGAGGTATTATACACAAACAAGAAAAATAGTACCAGGAACTAAGTGGAATTTGAGTAACTAAGTGTCCGGTATAGGAACAGTACTAGATGCTGGGGACAATACAATGAAGTGCTGTCTTCATTTGTTACCACTGGGCGTTTTTTGAAAAACAGTGGTCCTCACGCAGAACTATTTGGACTGTTGTCTATGTACAAAGGACTTTACAATGGCCCAAAGAAGCGACTTTTGTCTGAGGATCCACCAGGAAGTCCAAGAGCTTTTGGAACTTTGAGGAACTTCTGTATTTTACGGACTATAAGTCACGTCTGAGGATCCACCAGGAAGTCCAAGAGGTTTTGGAACTCTGAGGAACTTCTGTATTTTTCCGACTATAAGTCACACTTTTTTTTCATCCTTTGGCTGGGTTTGCGACTTATACACAAGTGCGACTTATATATTAAAATAAGTCGCACTGACACTGATGGCCGCTAGAGGGCACTCTAGACTTGTGTACCAGTATTTGCTACTACTGTGAGTCACATTTTTTTTCATATTCTGGAAATACGGTAATTCGTCTTTAGCGAACATTTTCCCCCCCCCCACAGACAGTCTCTCCCAAAAGGGAACTTCTTGTTTATGAGAAAGCTTTTTGATACGCAAAGTTCCTGGCACTATACCGTGTAAAGAGTGATTCTGTCAGTCTGGAGTAAAGGTGTTGAACATCAAACCACAGCTAATCCTTTTAGTTTGGTTAAACATGCAAAAATCTAACGGAAGTTTACACTTTAAAAACATTCTTGTTCCAAATGTTCAGTTGCCAGAGCCGAACACAAATGAGGCAGAAATTTAAAACAGGAAGTGGAAATGAAGACAGCAGCTCGTCTTCGGTGGGACAGTCTCACAGGAAAAGAAAAGGCAGAGAGGGAAAAGAGGAGGGAAAAAAAAAAAAAACCCCAGCCTGGTTTATACAGACTGGTAGCCAGTGCGACTCTTCCTCCGACCAATCAGATAAGAGATGAGAACAAGGATGATGAGGAAACTGAGGGCCACGCCCACTGCAATGGGCACCAGAAAGCTCAAATCAGAGTCCAGGAAGCATTGTTCAGCTGACAGACAGAGAGACAAAAAAAAAGAAATGAAAAAAAAAGAGAGAGAGAGAGAGAGACAAGCAGAGACGGAGTGTTAGTAGGCTGAGATTCTTCAGCAGAAAACACACAGGAAAAACAGCAACAGAGATAAGACTGGACATGGAATTAAAGAGTACAGGCAACGTAAAGATCAGAGGAAATCACAAGGGCTGTTTGTTTAGTGGTTATTAAAGGAACAGTACGGCTTTTCGAGAACCGCACACCGAAAAAGGGAATGGATTTTTAGTCGCAGCTAAACAAAAATGACCTCCGTAGATGTTAACACAGCATTGACAAAATTTAGGAATGTGTCGGAAATGTGTTGAAAAATGTCTTCTCATTTCAAAAATGTGAAAATTTCAGCTAATCATACGGTGTTTTAAAGTTACAAATGTGGAAAAATTGGGAGAAGTTGACATGTTTTTCCAAATTCTGATCACAAAAATACATTTTTCCCAAAATGTCCTTTGTTCCCGATGAGTTAAAAACACATGGAAGGAAATGTGATTATGGCACAGAGCGCTCATATTTTTAGTCAAAGAGCAAAGAAAAAGACATTTTGTTGTTTTGTTTTTTTTTTGTTAAGGCAAAGAAGTGACAGGACGTTAAGTGTGGACTAGAAAGACTCGTAGCCCGTGGCCATGTTTCTCTTTCTCCCAATGAAATATGCCACAACAACGATAAGAATGAGAACAAGCAGGGCCACGCCCACAGCGATGGGAACGAGGAAGCTGTCTTCGTCAGCCTGGCAGTCTTCAGCTGGACCAGAACCATGAAACACAACAGAGACAGTTTCACAAAGTGAGAAAGATGAGCTGACGACTGAACGACGTTCAACACAAAACAAAACCGACGTGACAAAAAAAGGAACAAACGTTAAAGTCAAGTGTCCAGGACAACTTTTTATTTTGTACATCATGAAATCCTGAAAAAAGCTCTTCTGCAGTCTGACACACACACACACACACACACACAGCTACAAAAATAACTTGTCGACAGGGTGAGAAAGCAGAGAGTAAAAAAAACTCCAAAGAACACGAGATGGTGATGCAGCGATGTTCCCTTTAATGGCGGTGTGTGTGTGTGTGAATGTATGCGTACGGAGAAAAGAAATGTCAAGGTAAAACATTAGTGGTTCAATTTACGTTGAAAGGAACAGGTGATTGTAGCCCTCGTTTTAAAGTGTAATCCCAATATTGACCACTAGGTGGGTTTTGAAGGACGAATGAGAATTTTTACCCAATTTGAGAGAAAGTCTTGGAGATTGGTGTCAGAAAATGTCTACGGTGGAGACAGGTTTAAGAGACGGCACGTCAAAGACGGAAACCGGTTCCTAAAGCTGCGGACACGCTACGCAACTTTTACTCGGATTTTAAAACACCACCATCATCAACTATTGTTATATATGACGACCGAAAACCTGAGGATCACCACAGAAGGTCAGAGGCGTCCACCATCAGCGTTCCAGGAAGATCCTCGGATTTATTTTAACCAATGGCTAATGTCGTCACAAGTTCTGCAAACGGCGTTCTGAACTTCGCTAGCGCGTCTGAAATGTTTTTCCAACACTGGATTTTTAAATGCGTTTAGGGAGTTTATATGAGATGCGGGAAACGTCAGTCAGCATCTACTGGCCAAATTGGCCTGAAATGCAAATTGACAACATAGTGTAAAAACTTCGGCTCTACTTGGGGACAGCCTATTGGATCAAAAAAAAAAAAACAACAACAGTGAGTGTGACGCGAAGGCGGCAGGAATGGGAATAAACTGCTCATAACACCAAACCTTTACAATGTCGCTGCAAAACCTTCACCGTTAAGGCAAACCGAGATCGAAAACAGCTTGAAATAAACAAGGACACAGAACGCTGAAGTGTGGTGCTGTTATTCAAACAAAGCTGGCAAAACTAACCACAGAAGCCATTTACTAAATAATACTTACACTACAAAATTTGTCTTCAGCCATAGTTAACAGAAAGTTGTTGTTTTTTTTTGTTTTTTTTTTTACAAGAAACAACACAAAAAGTCAACAACAACCTACCACAGGTTTTGCTGCTATTTCAGAAAAAAAGAAAAAAACAAAAGAAAAAAAAGAGTCAGAGCTCAACTGTATTACTGACAAATCCATGTCTCACGTGGCCCTGAAATTCTCACAGCAGTTTTGGTCAGGAGGCGTGATCTCCTGCACACATCTGGATTTGAATTTATATGAACTCGTATGGAGCAAATTGTACTGAGAATCAATTTAAATGTTGAGACCAGATCTGAAATGTGTACAGGTGTGAACACAGCCAGCCCGGTTCAGTCCCTTTAATTAAATACCTATGTGCTGTACCTTTAAGCAATATCCAACAGGGGGACATGACAGCCGTATCAATCACTCAACACATCTAAACAAAAGAAAAAAAAAAAGAAAAAAAGCAGTCCCTGCAGGGAAAGGTTTTACTTTGTAAAAAGTATTACCTTAAGTACCTTAAGTACCTTAAGCTAAGTTTTCAAGGCCACACAGAGTGAGTTGAGCTTTTATAAACGCGCTTATGGCAAGTACTGACACAACTTCAGTGCTGGGGTCTGGAATCAGCCTGACTCCCAAAGTATATAGTAATGTTAGCTAGTTAAGATCAGATATTTTTTCCGGAGTATAAGTCGCTCCAGCCACCTAGAGTGCCCTCCAGTGGCTGTGAGTGAAATTATATATTTTAATATATAAGTCGCAAACCCAGCCAAAGGATGAAAAAAAAGTGCGACTTACAGTCCGGAAATTATAGTAATTAATAATAATCAATATTTATTTGTTCAACATTTGCCTTATCTTCTTAAGAACGCTGTAACACAAACTGAAGAGCATAAAGAAAGCGGTTGGTGACCCCCATGCTGCCTTCGTCAATAAATTCAAATGTGATTTTGTGCAATCGACCGTTTGAAATAATTTGTATTGATTTCCAATAAGAAGACAAGCAGCGCCGGTGTCCCTGTGATTTGCAATCGACCGTTTGAAATAATTTGTATGGATTTCCAATTTTCAATGACACATCAATCTGACCAAAGAAGCAATTAGAAGACGAGCAGCGTCGGTGTCCCTGTGATTTAAAAAATCACTGACCGTCTCTAAACTTTGGTCTGGGAGAGTGAGTCGGTTCGCAGTTGTTCAAAACCAACAGGTTGTAAATGATCTGAGCATTTTTAATTAAGTCTGTTAAGTGACCACCAGATTGGTCCCAGACCCCACCACTGACCTGAGCGTCAGTCTCTAACCACAGTTGGTAAAGGCCCGAACCATCTCCTTAAACTGATGCACACACACACACACACACACACATTATACACATCAATCGCTCACATACACACAGAGTATTAGTGCATTTGCATGTAAAGATAATTGATTTCTTTTTTTTTTTTCCCTTTTAATGTCCAAAAATTCAGTTTGTAAAATTTGAGGGCGCCTTTTTTTGAACAGTGTTTAAATGATGAAGCAGATAAAGTGCAGATTGAATTTGACCAAAGAAGTCGTGGGTTTGATAAAAGGAATGACAAAGTCCTTATCGAGAGCCTACGCGCTTTAAGGATGACTGTCATTATGCTCTGCTAAATATTTGATGATACTTATTCACATTTATATTCAAACACTTTTTTCTTTTTTTTTTTTTACATATGAAACCATAGACTATTTTTTTTCAGTTTCCCCTGCTCTGCAGGGACAAACCGTTGACTAAAGCTTTCGTACCCACTGAAAACTTTTCACCTGGGCTTTTTTAGAAAAAAGGTCAACGTCGCACTTCATGGATGTTACTGTATGTGTTAGGGGAGATATGAACGGGGGATAAAGGTAAAACCAAAAATGAAGAACAAAAAAAAAACAAACAAATGTGCACAAAGAAAAAAAGATGACACAAACGACAAAGAAGGAATGTGTGTCTAAAGAACAAGTGCAGGATCGTGCTGTGGCTACTGTCACACATTTATTATTTCTGTCAATTTGTTCGACCCAAAAATCATAATTTCATTTAATTAAAAAAATAATTTTGTCATTTAACCTCAGGGTTTGAGGATATGTGTGTATGAAGTATAACCGGTGAGATTTAGAGAACAGAAAATTATCTGAGAATTTCATTTCAATTTGGTAGAAGCACAGATCTTTGCACTTGACAATTTTACAAAAGTGGAAGGAAAAAAAAAAGGAAACATTCAAACAAACAAAAACAAAGACAAAAAAAAAACAGCAAAAAGAAACAAACAAGGATAAACAAGTTTGGTCCTTGAAAATTCATTCATTAAAATCCAATCTCTTGTTGATGTATGGATTTGTCGATTATGAAAGATGCTTTGAGAAACTGTAATAGATTATTGTATTATCGTCATTTAAAAGCCAAGGACCAGGCTTGTGTATGCCCCGATGCTTTGGGACTGATTTAAAGGGTCTGATATCCAACGTAAGTCTTTCTTCGACCAATCACGTAAGCAATTACTACAATGACAATCAGGCCGGCCAGAGCGGCGCCAACAATGATTGGGATTAGGATGCTGGCGTCGTCCAGAGAACATTCAGTGGCTGCAGATGAGAAGAGAGTCAGTGAGTAAGTGGAACTAAATCTTATCAGTCATTCTGAAGGTGAAGTTAAAAAAAAAAAAAGCTCAAAGCTGCAGCAGAAACAAGTAAAAAAACATTAGGTCAAAATTACTGTCAGCCGTTACCGTACCCCCAGCTGTTGAAATAGTATCATATAAATGAGACTGATTTCGCTTTTCTACAGTGACTGCAAATAAATCTTTTGTCCTGTTCATGTAAATTCAACATGACATTGGCTTCATGTACATTCTTTCTTTCTTTCTTTTATTTTCCCGTGACATTGTTTTTTGATCTTGAAAATATATGACAGATCCTCAGTATTGTCACGGAATTGTCTCGACATCATGGTCATCAATCAAACCGGTGAAGTTGAAAGTGATCAAGTCCTTCATTACTTATTTATAAAATATGTACAACTTCTCAAGTCCTTCATTACTTATTTATAAAAGTCAATATACGTTTTTTTTTGTTTGCTCTGAATTCTACTTTTATTACTGGCTTCACGAATGACTCGCCTCGTAGTTGTTTATCACAGTTCATCTGAACAATTCTGTGGCGTCAACTTACGGCAGCGTCGTAATTTTCGCATTATAACAAGTTACAACATAACACAATGATGATTAAGAACCTACCTGTGCTGAAACCTCCCTTCACGACTCCAAAGGGCTGAACCTGAAGATTAAACGTGTAGAGACTCAGCCGTTCGGTGATGGTGTAGTTCTGCTCTTTGTTACACATGTAGGAGCTGCCGACAGCTGCCTCCCACAGACTCAGGTTAGACTTGGACTCGTTAAACTCCACACCTTAGGGTCAACACAACATCAGCCTCAGTGACAGAAATCTCTCACAAACTCTCCAAGAAGATATGACTTTGCTACTTTACCCGAGCCGGTCTTCACTTTCACGTTCAGAGTCTGGAGGTGGAATTTGCCCGAGTCCTGTAACAAGAAATATTTTAAGATGAAAATTCAACCCAGTTTGTCACATTGTGTTGCATTTAAATGTTGATATTTGAAATCGATTATATTTTTAAAGATAAATGTCAACAATTCATATTTTAATCTGATTAATCATAATTAATCATGATTGAAATGAATCACAATTAATTGCTGTAGCAAAACGACAAATGACAACAAGTTAGTGATTAACAATTAATATTGATAAAGTCCAGAAAGAAATTGCAAATAAATAAAATACGACCTCATCTTTGCCTCATAGACTGTGGCTTGCAGAATGTGTGGACTTTGATATCGTTCAAACTTCGCTGATGTCGTTTTCAACAATATTGATCAGTCTACAGTCTCCCTTATTTATTGCCCCGCCCTCTCTGAGGTTGATTGGACGCAAATAAAACTTCGTGAAACAAAAACTTCTCTCCCATCTGGTGTGCCAATAGCAACGTGTTCGTTGACCGTACTAGAGCAACGGTAAATGGAGGAAGGGTGCAATTGTTGAACACTGGGGTCCTTGACTTACGTCGGAATTCTGTTCCTATGGAGAGATGTAACTCGAATTTTTCCATAAGTCAGCACTCAAATAATATACATAAGTACCGACCGACGCTAATAACAAAAAAAAAACAAACAACCCCACTGTAATTTCCTAGCTTGGTATCCGTGAAGCGTAAATGTCGTAACTGATGACACCCTGTATACGGTTTGCATCATTCTGCCAAATAATTTAGTCTGATTAATCTTCACAAACTACTAAACACGATTCATGTGTATTTTTGACAACCCTTAAATCAACTACAGCGGACACCCTAGACACGAGCTGAATGCGTTCTACAACAGCACTTGAACGTGGACTCACATTAGAGAAGGTTAACAGCAGATCGATGGTGTCCGACACCAGGTGCAGATCACTGCTCTTCTCACCACAGAGTCCAGCGGCTTTGGTCTTGTTGGGCTCCAGGTTTATCTCTGTGTAGTTCTGTAACAGAATAAGCGGAGAGTTTGTGGAAGAACATCTGGATGTTTATGGTTTAGTGTTAGGGGAAATTGACTTACCTCCTCCTGCTTGAAACCCAGCCTCAGTCCAAACTTGGCCAGCAGACACANGGTGGGGGTGGTGGGAGGAAGAGAAGTAGTGAAAGTGGAGTTGGTGACAGGGGCGTCGGTGGTGACGTGAGTGGTGGGAGCAGCAGAGGTTGTGGTTTGGTCAGCAGAACAGATGGTGACTGAAGGGAGAAAATAAGATAATTTAATGATAAAATATTTTACAGTAAGAGAAGAGGGGGGAAAAAAAACACATGAAGGAACTACATTAGAATGACTGTTGGTCCGCTTTTTAAAATGTCAACTGTGGTTAAGGGGACTGTGGTTAAGGACACCGCAGTGGGAACCTCGTAGATCATGCTACTGTCTTCGGTTCCGCTATGGGAACAGTTTCTGTTGTACTGGTGCCTGCACTGGAAATAGTTCTTGTTTCCAGCACTAAATCAGATTTGTCCAGATCACGTGGTTCAGAAATAAATATCTCAAGTCAATATTTAAAACTAGACCTAGATATTCAGGGTCTGGAAACTCGTATACCTTTTTTCCAAGTTGAGTCCAAGGACTTTCAAGATACATGTTTGTCATATGTAGAAGATGAAGATTTTTTTTTTTTACAAGCTTTTCCCAACCATATGACTTAAAATTGCTGTATTTCAAACTCCAGTCTGATCATTGGGAGTTTCCTCTCACCTCCTCGACTGCAGTTGTAATTGGACATACTGAGTTTGAACTTACGATTCTCGCTTTTGCTGCCATTGGCCACAAATGCCTGCATGAGGACATTTGACAGTGTCATGTTGACCAGACCGGCCTCAATCAGGTCACTGCTCATACAGGAGTAGCAGGTGTCCGCATCGATGCTTATAATCCCAGTCTTGGCACTCACAGACTTGGTTTCTAAAGAAGATAAAATTGATAAAATTAGCAGGTCATAATTGGTGACAGTTGAATTTTTCTGTAGTATTCTTCTTACCATTGGAAACCGAATCTGGGAACACGGAGGAATCGCTGAGGTTGTAGGAGAAGGTGATAAAGTCAGCCGTGTATTTGTTAACATCCTTGGAGAAGTTCATGCTCAGAGAGTGGCCCTCTCCAAAATTCAGCTTCAGCACTGAACTGCTGCTGCTGCTGTCACACGTACTTCCTTCTGTCGTCACTTTTTCGGGAAGTTGGATGTTTACAGTCTGAAATGAACGCAAGTAAAAAAAAAAAAAAAGATATGATACCTATTACAAGTTAAAAAAAAAAAAACTACTTGAGAGACAACCCACTTACTTGAATTTAAAATAAGTGGCCAGATGATCAATGGTACAGTTGACACAAGATATAAAAATCCTCATGATCAGGAGTGAGTGAAAGTGAAATACTTTCACTACTATACTCATTGTGACACAGCCCACCGTTGCACGCAACGAAATGTGACCTCTGCTCCTAACCCATTACCAAAGTGAGCAGGGTGTAGGGACGGTGCTATTCTAAGTGAACCTCAGTAACTAGGCAGCAGGTGAACTCAAACCTGAAACCTTCCGGACCCAAGTCCGCTTCCTTAACCACTAAGCCACCACTGGTACAACCTAGTAGTTAAGCCTGTTAAAAACTCCTGAAACTCAAGAATAAAATCCTCACTGTGCTTTTGTGGACGGTAAACAGCAACACCCAACGAGACTTGTGGGCTTGAACAGAAATAAATGGAGGTCAAAGCAAATAATGGTTTGTGGGCAGCAAACTGATATCTATTTATAGTGCTGAGCAGCAGGCAGGTTTGCACCAGCAACTTTGTTGGTGTAGGAGCGAGAAGGGGTTGCACAGGATTAAGCTGCTTAAGTGACATGTGTAAAAAATCATTTAAAATAAAGCTTAAACAACAGTTCATGAGCGTTGCCACAGGATTAAGCTGCTTAAGTGACATGTTAAAAAAATCATTTAAAATAAAGCTTAAAAAAAAAGTTCATGAGCGTTTCAGACCGAGAGTAAAGCTGTGGCTGAGATAAGATCTCTCAGCATCAAATGTGACATCAACTCAGTCGCTCAAAGCATACTCACTTTCTCCTCTGCTGCTGCTGCTGCTTCATATGACACTGACAATGCCACACTCAGATTTGCATAGAGACATAGTTTGCCGTCTTTGTCTTTGACGTTGACTTCAACTCCATGCGAAAGCTGGAAGACTGAGAAGACAAAGAAGTTCTCAGAGTAGGACCTACCATGAGTAGGTTACTGACATGCACAATTAGTTAAGTACAATTGAGAGACATTCAGCACTAGCGAGCTGTCAACGTAAAAAAGAAAGTACAACAGAAAATAATGAAGATGAAACCTGCAACAGAGAGTTTGTAAGAAATGTTTCATAATCACTTGTAATAAGAATGATCAGAATCGCCAAAAAGATAATAACAAATGCAATCAGTGCATCTCACTAAGACTGAGCAGTGAGTGTTAAACTGCAGAGCAGGATAGAACTGGTATCAACAGTGTTATTTATTAACTTTAACCCACTACATGTAGCCAGCGACAGACTTTCTGGTCAGCATAAAACTCACAACCTCAGTTTCTTTTTTCCTTTTTGATGATTGTGTTTTCTAAATAGAGGGAAAGGCAATGATGGAGCACATGACTGATCATATGGACACAATGACACAGTCGGGTAATGACATCAACAAAACTGGATTACACTAATCCAAGATCAAACCCGTTAGCATACATTTACAACAAAGACTCCACAGCTCAAAATGCACTGTGTCTAAAGATTTAACGGTCAGTAAAACATTGATTTCCAGATTCTGAAAACAATACTGTGCAGAGGTCAACAACGTAGGTCAGAGTTCATCCACATGTGCACAGTCATCGACTCAACTGCAGCTTTTATTGTCATCAACTTTGCAAGCAGCAGAAATTTTAGCCCTTCGACTGTTTGTCTGAGCTTTAAAAACATATTTTTGTACAATCATCATCCTAGTGCTGTAATTAAACTTTAGACGTGACATAAAATGCAGTGGGTTCGTCATGCAGTATTTTATATAGAAAGTAAAACATTAACTACAGCCATTATGTTTTACTAGTTCATTTGTAATGATGAACAAAAATTGTTCAACAGGGAAACGAAAACAAGGAACAATAAACCAATTATCCAAAACTGTCTATTTAAATAATAGAAGAAAAAAAAAAACCCACCAAACAACGGACTGTTACGGAAAAACTTGATAATTCCATGTACTATTAGGTCAGATCAACTATTAGGTTTGCTAATGTTTAAAGTGAAAGACAAAAAACATCACATGCTTTCTTATCCTAAGTTCAACGTAACAAAGATCAGATGGAAATAAACATGTCTAAATCCACACTGTACACCCCTTATTATAAAATTAAATTAAATCACTGGCTAATTTACACGAATAACCATTAAATACACTGCTAATCAGACATATACAGTAGTAAACAATGTTGTAGTGTGGAGAATTTGGCCAGGCAGTTGTTTATGTTTTTTTTTTTTGTTGTTGTCTCTTACATTTTAAATGTATATTAGAAAATAGCCAAACTTTAAATATCCCTAAAAGGAACGTTTTCGTTAGTCTATCTGAAACAGAAAGCAGTTTTATTGTGCGCAGGCGCAGCAGTGCTTTTCTCGTGCCAGAGAATCCTGTAGCGCCTCCACGTACCAATTTTACAGTCGAATCTTAAAACCTCGACCTTAAATGTGCTATCACAGTGCGATTTAAATCACACAGTTAAAATTTGAATATAATATGATGCAACAGAATCAAAACAACAGAATACCTGTTAATGGCCATAATATCAGGATAATTACACTCATTCCCGGGTGAAAGTAACGGGACGTTAAAATATTTTGTTGCGTTCTTTTATTATAAAAGACATAGAAAAAAATCTTTTTTTAAAATGCTTAGATTTTAATGTTACAAACTCATTCATTTTGTACTAGCTTACCTCATTTGATGGCTCATGGAAACAGGCCATTTTGTAAGCGTTTTTTAAATTCTCATATATAAAAAACGTGTTAACATCTTGCTCGCTTTTAATTCAGTTGTTTAATCGTTAAATAGTAACGTTTATAAACCTCACGCGTCATGGTCATAATTTCTGATTTCCGGTTCGATTCACTGCGAGCTAACTAGCCAAATAATGAAAATAGTTGTGTTTTTTTATATGTTCGGTTGACATTGATTAGAAGGGCTTTATTTGTATAAAATGTTGTTCTTTTAAAAGACTGGTGACAGTAAATTTGATGCCATAACCGTTTGATATACAGACCAAACACTTTGTTGCGTTATTGACGTAGGAAACAAATCAGCAGCTAATGCTAAGCTACATCTGGACAACGTCTCTTCGAGTGAATCGTATTTTTACAAAATAAAACATGTCACACACAGCACATTCGATTCGTATTATGATTTAAAAATTAAATATGACAACAAACAGTAAAAAAAAAAATTCATTTCTGATTTTCACATTAGTTTGAGGCCCCGAAAATAACTTTAAACGCGTCACGTCAATAAACCCAAGTGTTTTTTTGGTTTGTTTGTTTTTTATCCTAATTTTAGACAGATATGAAGAATTAGGTAGTAATATTAAAACACGTACCAGTGCCACAGACGAGCAGCAGAACATAGGCAGCAGCGCAGCGGCTCATAGTTCTGTTGTTGTTTAGTCGCGAGGAGCAGAAACAGATAGCCGGCCGACAAAATGCTCTGTGTTCGGGTTTGAGCTGCAGTCGAGCCGCTGAACACTGAACCGGGAAGTGAGTCATGTGATGGATGACGAAACAGCTCAGGTTTATGTGCATACGTTTAGAAAATCAAAGTCAAACCGTCAAAGCAGGAATTGATTTAAAAAATAAAAAAAACACGATAACGTTTATATCTATGTGTCATATCATATTTAGGTGATTGCATTTTTTTATAGAAATATTTTAAACACATTTTCCGTAAAGTTGTTTTTCCGTTTTAATGTTTTTGATGCAATTTTCATACAAACACCTTATATTAAAATTAATTCAGAAGTATTAAAAATGCTTGTCAGAATATTAATTCAGTCACTTACATAACTTGCAACAGTGGTTCCCAAACTACTCAGCAGTTTTGTAGATAAGACTTTTGTTGAGGCTTGCCACTTATACACTGTAGTTTTCACAAAACTGCAATTCTTGTTGTACAAAGTACTAGCACTGGTGCAACTTCCCCAGTGCAGGACAAACATTAAAATAGAATACATCTTTCTACACAAAAGTGTAAAACCTAATCAGCTCCCTGAAATAGAAAACATAAAACCCAAAACACCGGAACACTCACCAACATTTCTCTCTTCTGTTGTCGACCTTCTTTCAAGGTAGCACCTGTGAGACTGGCATTCCTAGTTCATGAGAGTCTTGAGTTCTTAGGCAGAACCGGTACTGGTTTGATTTGGTGACACTATAGCAGTCCTTTTTTAAAAGAAAGAAAAATGTTATTTTCGAAAATAAGAAGAAACACAGATTCAAACAGTTGTTTTAATCTGAAGCCATTAATCTAACAGAGCCGTACAAACATGTCAAACCATTCTGTTTTCCGCCTGGTTTGAAGGTTTCCTACCAGCCTCACAGACTTTACTTCAACCAAATAATAATAAGAGTTTTGATGAAATAGTGTACGAAAGGGATTTGACACCACATTAGTCGAAGTGAACAATGGCGAGAGCGTTGCGTTTTCACAACACGTTAAGAAAGCTTGGGATTTGCTGCTTAAATGACTTATGTACAAACACATCAAAAAGAAAAACAAACTCAAATAGATGAAGTCTAGAAAAAGTCTTTTAGCAGCTTGAACAGGAAGAAGTGCTATTTCGGATTGGCACAGAGCGATTGTGTTATGGGTTCAAAACGTTTTTGCACAAAATCATGTCAGTCTCAAAATTGTTTGCTTAGTTCACTTGGAGCGTCGAATAGTTTTGTGACTATCTCGGAAACTGAACATAATAAGAAAAGCAACATGGATGGATATAAAGTATCTTAGGTTAAACGATGGACAAAGGATCTGGGTTTGAAAATAAATACGTTTTCTTCTCCAAAAACAAAGAAAGAAAGAAAAAGGGCAATTGAACACCATCTGTGTCTTTACTGTCCACAGCAGACCGACACGTCTCCCTCAGAGGCACCAAGACTAATTACTGACAGTTCTGTTTTCATGCAGTTCAAGGATCAGTGTCTGATCAGACAGACACCTGCAGAGGATCCAGGATCCGACAGGATTCAAGATCCAGCTGGACCCCCCAACCCTCCCCCACTGTTTACTCGTTAGGTTGAAGATGATGAACGTGAACATCCACTGGAGCAAAAAGTGATCACTCGGAACTGCTTTGAGCTGGACTGGACTGTACCATCTGGACTGGACGACCTCCCCCTGTTTATTGTCACCATCTCTTTTGCTGCCGTTAGGCCACGTAGTTGTACTGGTTAGAGTTTTCTTTGTCTCTCTCCATGTAATCTCTGTCGATTAGAGACTCTATCCTCTTCTTCAGATCTGCAGGCTGGAGGAGGAGAAGGATTAGAGGGAGAAAAGGTAAAGGAAAGGAGAAGAAAGAAATTCTCTCCATGAGAGAGATTCACTAAGAAGAGAAAGAGGCAGACGGTAACGAACGAGACACATCGTAACTATCTTTTGTCTAACCTTGACATTTTCCTCCGATAACTTTTAGAGATTAGTTTTGCAGAGCTGTTTCTTGTGTTAGTTCTACTTTTTATAGCTACTTTTATTGCTAACTATCTGCTGTTATAGACTAAGATCCATCGATTGTTTACTTCAGCTTCTGTTAACTTTAAACTACTTTACAAACGGTCTGTTATTTCTTAAGAGCCCCAAACATCTGGACCAAGGGCCACTTCCTGTCCGTGAAGCCCTCATATCTGGCCTGTGACTATGCAGAACCACTTGTTTGATACAGAACAATGTCATAATAATTTCTTTTGATACAGAACAATGTCATAATAATTGCTTTATTATAATATTAATATTATAATTATGATTATAAGAATTGGTAATTGGACATACAATAGTAGACACTCCTTGGATCATTGTCACTGAATATAGTAGACACTCCTTGGATCATTGTCATTGAATCCATTATTATTGCAAGTGTAATTGATTCAAAAAGAACAGTAACAGATCTTTAGAACACCCCCGGTGGGCAGCTTAGGTACTCCACGGGGGCTACAAGGTGCCCCCACGTTTTTGACCGCCTGATCTAGACCAAATAATTGTAACATTTTAAGTTGGACTAGCGTATTTAACTGTATAATTCTACAAACTAATCTCAGAGTCAACTTCCAGTTTCTCACCTTCACGGGGAACTTGAGTTGGTTGTAAACCTCCGACATCAACAGATTATGGCTCAGTGTTTTTCTCATTTTCATAATCCTCACGATGGCAGCATCAATCTGATACTGACGGTCCTGGAAAACCCGCTCTGTCGTGCTGGCCTGCTCCTCCACCTGTAGTGGTCAAAAAGTTTACAATAAAAATGACAACCGTACAAATGGGAATGCAATGGGAATGAACATCGATCGAAGCCACAGCTTCACCGTTTCTTTCATCTGGATCTGGTTGATTTTGATCCTGAACAGCTTGTGTTTGAAGTCGTTGTTGCAAGAGAACTTGTCTCCATCCTCCACGTCTTTACTTTTGGGGATTTTTGCAAGGACTCGAGCTTTTCCGCAGGCCAGAGACTGCAGAGTCCTGCGCAGTTCGTTGTCCTCTGTGAACCAGCACAAAAAACGGTTTAGCATCACTGCAAATCCAGGCGTGAGTCCTGTCCTAATTAAAGGCTAAAACTGGACGTCCAAACCGAGAGTCATCAAGTGTGAATATATAGACCAGGCACATCATTACAGGAACTATTAACAGGTACAAAGAAAAACTCCAGGAGGCGCTTTGGGAAACAACAGCTATTTTAAACGTTTAAACTAATGACATGCCGTGCTTTTAAAAGGAGCGTTCGGCTTTGCACTGAATTTTAAGATAGATAGATAGATAGATAGCCCTAGCTAAAGGGGTTCAAGAAAGAAAAGAGAAGCCTAATAGTTATCCTGGTCTGGCTTTATCATCAGATTAGCCAAGCATAAAACATCAGATGAGGAAGAACCAACCTATTCCCGTGGCCAGTTTGATCTCCTCCAGTGTGAACTCCTCTCCCTCATTGAACATCAGTAAAACCAGGGTTTGAAATAGTGAGACTTGCAACTCCTTCTTACCCTGTGCTCAGGAAAAAAAAAAGAAAAAAAAAAGAAAAAAACAAAGACAATGATTTGCATGCATGCATGTCACTGAGTTGAAAAACCAGAAGATGTTTGTTTAAGTGTGTTATTCACCTCCTTGAACTCAGCTTTAAGAACGCAGTGGCCCAGCGTTGACTGCCACTGCAGCTTCCTGCCACTGTGTTTCCCAAGGTAGAAGGTCTTAAAGATCTCCTGCAACTTCACCATCTGGGTGGAGATGAAGCGAGAGTTATTTATATATATATATAAAAGGTAATCTGCTCTTCATGATTTCAGGGTTTACCGATTGTTTGCTGAACACTGACCTCAGGAGGGAGATGAACCTCCATGGGGATATAGGTGGGCCAGTAGCCCATGGTGAGGATGTTGACGGTCAGCTCAATGTTTCCCGGAATGTTCTGACACTGCATGTGCTGCAAGAGGAAACGAAAGCCCTCAAATATTCAGATAAAATTCCAGAAAATGTCACCTGTAGGAGGAGCTATTGTATAGTCTTTATCAGAGAACACAGGACCTTTACCATAGACACATCTGAACTTTTTTTTGTGCTGTCTAGTTCTAGGGCACATGTGTCAAACTCAGGCCCGGGGGCCAAATCTGGTCCACAGTGTAATTATATTTGGCCCGCAAGATCATATCAAATATGAACTAGAGTTGGCCCGCATGTATATAGCCCGTATATGCGGTCAGGATTTGTATTATTAGCGGTGTATGTGCTATGTTTTAGCATATACATTTTGTTTGTTTTTTTGTTGTTGGCCTGTGAAAAAAAGATTTACATTAAAAAGGAACTTGAAAGGCTATTTCATATTTAATTTGTCATTAATATTGTTTATAATATTAAGCTTTGGTCGTTCCATATCCAATGTTTACGCAAAACTTTATTTTGTTTATTTCAATATGAAAAAAATTCTGCATTACAGATCTGGACAGAAGGGTTCCAAGTAGTATTCGATCCTTGTGTCAGTTTGTTTGCTACAGGTGTTGTGTCGTGTTGATGTTCTCACCTGTTTGAATTGAACCATGATGTCTTTAGAAAGCTCCATGTCCTTGAACATTCCTTCCAATTTGCTGGTGAAAGCAGCTCCACATTCTGAGGAAACACCAGAAACCACCGTTTGAATTTTGATTTCCGTCATCAAACGGAGTCAAACTAACAGAACCACTGAACTCACCGTGCTTGAGCTTTGACAACATGGATTTCTCGGCGTCAACAGAAGCACTCTTTCCCACCAGCAACCTTTTGGCCACATCCTTTTTATAAACAGCACC
>NC_024321.1:1199794-1209125 GCF_000523025.1 Cynoglossus semilaevis
CATATATTAAATGTAATATATAATACTAACATGCAACGTTTGTACATTTTTTCACTTTCAACATTCGTTGAGTGGGCCGTATGTTTTTTTCTAAAATGTTCAAAATTATTTTTGAGCTTCAAAAACCTGCCTGGACAGTACCGTCTTCACACTGGTTTTTTTTTTTAGGTTAAGTTCATAGCAGATTTTACAGCAGCATTAAAAGGACAATGTATATTGATTTTCTCTTTTCACCTATCAGCTCTGCAGGTTTATTTGGCCTCTTGTTGATAAATGTTTCAAATGCCTCCTTCATGGCATTGACAAACTTCTCGTTCTTCATGAAGCAGATGTCAATGATGTGATCTACTTTATCCTTGAAGTCCAGCAGCTCCTGGACCATGGTCTTGTCCTTTTCGGGGTTGATGACGATTGTGCTCCCAAAAGCCTGGATTGGAAGAGTTTTGAACAGGGTTAAAAGAGCGCATCACGTCTGGAGCCGGCTGTTGATCGTGGATTTGCTGCTAACGCTGTGACACCTTGATGTATTCGATCCAGTGCTGCAGCAGAGCCTGAACACCGCCTCTAACGCGACTGAAGAGCTGATACAGAAGAGACAGATCCTGGATTCTGTTCTCGTCCAGCAGATGAGTCAGACCTAGAAGTTTTTTAGCAGAACGATAGAGTTCAGACGTAGATCTGATCGTAGGCTCCCAACCTCGGGACCCATGACCAGTGTAAAAAAAATGATGCATAATTTGATGTTTTTTGGGTTGTGTGTATCATTGACAGTAAGGATTATCTTGAGTTTTTACACCACAGCTTAACCGTCTGGTCCATGTGATAAGATTGCCGTTGACCTTTAGCCTGTTTTTTTTTTGTTTTTTTTTACCTTTCTGCAGAGTTGCAGTCAGATGTTCCCCCAGTAGCTGTTTCTCCACAGTAGCAATGAGTGGTTTTCTAAAAAACAACAACAACAACAACAAAAAAAACATTGAATTTGAATTCATTCCAATTGTGTCCATGTGAGCGGGAATTACTGAACAGGTTTATAGGTCAACACTGACTGTGTGCTCTGGTCCAGATATGTAATGACTCTGTCTGATTCCTCCTCTAGACGCTTGTTCACATGATGAAGATACTCTGGCACCTGCAGTGGAGAAAAAAAACAAACAAACAATTATTGGTACCAGTCCTGGTCAATGGACGGGGCCCTGAGCGTCTCAAGGTCAAAAGCCCTTCAATCGTTGGTACAATATTTTTCCAAAATATAGCGACGACGACATCCTGACGTCATTCACCTTTCTTTCTAATATGACCACCAGATGGCGCACTCCCGGCACAATTTGCCTTGGTCAGTTCCAACTATTTAATCCACCTTTGCCCCAGCGTCAAACGAGTGCGATGTATTTATATTCATGATCTCACACTACGAGAATAAGACTGTATATCTACGTAAATACATTCACCTCCTTGTTGATCACAAACCTGTCAGATATACTGACTATCACGGAACTGAACTTCTGACGTCCAAAGAAGGGGGACAAAAAGCAACTAAAAAAACAAATGTCACTAACAGAACAGCAGATTTTACCGCGTGGACGTGTTTCACATTCCCATCACAATCTGACAAAAACATCTCACCTCTCGTTCCTGCATCAGCCTCTGCCCCTCTGCAGCATACAGACGATTTGTTTCCTCCAAAAATCTTTGTTCAAAAGAGTCTTGATAAATCTGACAACGACAGGGAGTAGTAACCGTGAGGATTATGTGACACACACAAGCACAACTTTCACCTCAGGTGTTAAAAGTCGAATGACCGGCATTCATTTAACCCCGAGGACCTCATATATTCTCGCTCTTTCACCTGCAGGTCGGACAGCATGCTCAGCAGACTCCTCAGCAGACTGCGGTCGATGGCTTCTCCGTTTCTCTCCCGCTCTATCAGCAACAGAATCCCATCAATGGTTTTATTCTGAACCTTCAGGTCACTGATGATGTAGGATCTGAACAGTTCCAGGCCCATGTCCCTGCGGAACAAACACGTCCATTAGTTTCAAAAACTTAAATCCATAATCGGGAAACAACGATAAGATCAATGAGACAATGTATTGGTCACTTACCAGATCGACGGTAGCATGGAGTTCTGTAAGACATAAGTTCGGTCCAGAAACAGAAATATACTTCTGATCATGATCTAAGAAACAAAAATAAACAGTCGGAATCAGCCGGAAAAAAAACCCAAATCAAATCAACATCAAATAATCCTGTTTGGATATTAAACTAAAAAAAAAAAATTTTTTTTATAGTGTTCCAAAAAAACAAATTATTTCAAGGCTGACTGCAGTACATCTGCCTGTTGAAGAGCTCTGTCTTCTGAGACACGCGAAGGACGGCAACACAGGTTCAACTACGTACCATTTGTCTGCAGTGATCCTGCCAACACTTGTCGATCTTCTTGAGGAACAGCACACTGTCCAGAGCATCCCTGAGAATAATGTCAAGGCTAACGTCCATATTCATTCATTAAAGAAAAAAACACAAACAAACAAAAAAAAAAACATATCCACATATATGTCATTCATTCGTCATTATCAATGTTGTCCACCTTTGGACACTAGGACTGAATGCTGACATCCCAAAAAAATGTGAAACAAATCATTTAAATGATAAATCTGTGGACTGCAGTCAAGTTTTAGATCTGAATAAATTATTCACATTATGTTAATACTAGGGGTGCAACGATACACTCTTTAACACTCACTTTTTTTTGTTCATGAAACGATTTTATAATTTTTTGTTTTTTTTTTTAGGAAAATGAGCGGCAAACAAGTTATGGCCAAATACAACGATCATTTATTCATAAGTAACTGCCAAACAGTACTGCTCTTGTGTAGCTCATAAACTGTTATCTTAAATAACAGAGTAGAAAAAAGTAAGTTTTTGTAAAAATAAAAAAGTATATAGGAATATTAAAAAAATATAAATATAAAATTTTATTTTTATTTTTTTTTTAAGCGTGACATTGAACTGACGGATGCAACGTCACAGGTACGTTTTGCGATGTCCTCGCCCTCATGGATTGACTTCGCGGTCATTACGTCAAACTTCTCCTCGATCATATCTAGCACGCTATTACAGCGTGTGCTAACGTCCGCGTATTAAGCGTAAATTGGGGAAAAAATAATATTATATTAATATCCTTAATATTTGCATGTTTACTGTTAACTAAAAAAAATCAATACAGTGCTGTAGAATATTAATGGAGTATTGTGAATTGAAATTTTTTAAAATTTATTTTATTTTTAATTTTTTTATGGTCTGTATTGTCATTGTACCACGGGGATACAACGAAACTGAGCCTCTGCTAAATATTGGAATACATCGGTGTATCGATATTTTCTCACACCACTATCCATGTCGGATCCGATTTGGGAATCAAAACAGGGTCCACGAAGACCAAATCAAATATGGAGAAACATCTGTTTTCGACAAATCAAATATGGAGAAACATCTGTTTCGAAGTGATGACAGAAAAGAAAAAAAAGAAATCTGCAAAATCTACATTCAACAGTCTGAGGTTGACCCAGTTTTAGCGGAGTTCAAAGTCGGGTGTTGAAAAGTGCAAATGAAAACAGTCTGATCCACGTAAAGGATATTCTCTGAACTGATCGATCTGGGCCTTTATGTGATCTTCACACACAGCCCTCAGCTGTTTGTAAAGCTTGGCAGAAATCTTATGTGAGCAGAGGTTTTCCACAGCCTGACAGGACAAACAAGAAGAAAAAGAAGAAAAAAAAAATCAGTGAAAGGCAGGAAGACCACATGAGTGGAGCACGTTTACGGTACAGTTTAAAGCTCTAAAGAACCAGAGAGTGTCGAGAACATGAACCTGGTAGAGTTCCTCCAGATTGTACTTGATTGAAGTGCTATTCTGTATGGCTTCCACTGCCTCCTTCAGCTTCTGCCACGTCTCCTGAGTGTAGTTCTCCGGCAACTTGGGTTTTTCTGCGAGCATAATAAACCTAACTTTGTTCACACCGTCCCAACAACAGTCATTCCAGAAACCCTAGGTAAATGATCAGATACAACCGGAAAAAAACTCTGATTCAGAGAACACATTTTGTGACTACACTGACTGACATCAACAACTCTATAATGGAGCTTTATGTAGGAGAATATTCAACGGAATAAGAGAAACATGTGTTCCACCAAAATAAACATCTGGAGATGTGGCCCAACATTTTAGCGAGAGATATTTGGAGATGTTTTGGGAACAAATGTGAGCCTTTTGTTGGTTGTTTGACTTACGTCATAAATTGAGAAGTATATCTAAGTAAAGACAGCCCAATGCTAAACTTGAGTACGGTGTAATGGACCATAATGTGGCCCAATTTCTAGATATGGGCCACTAAAGTCCTATAATAGATTGCTACAACCTGGCTTCTAGACACATTTGTCAACAACAACAACAACAAAAAAAGATACGGTTCTTTTCTTGATACACAGACTCAAGATGAAAACCACAAAGGACACAAATAATACTGATGCGGAGTTTGTGGGCTAGATAATAGAAGTTACAAATGATGCTCATTTGACTGGGTCAGATGGGTTTTATGTGCGTGTGTTTGGTACCTCTAAAGTTCTTGATGACCAGTTTCTTGGCAGCTCCAGGTTTACTGCTAGAAAAGGTACCAGTACCAGCAGAGCCTACAGTCTTGGTAAGTCCATTGGCGTGGATGGGAACGGTTCCGGGTAAGAACATGGATTTACTGCTCCTGTTGTTGGAACATGAAGCAGCAGCAGCAGCAGCAGCTTCTTCAGCCATTTTCACATCCAGTCCAATCAGATCCACGGAATCCTCGAACCTCAGCTTCTTGTGCAGATGCAGCTGAGTGGGAGAGGACGAGGAGGGGGAACCGAGTGTTTTTGGAGGAGAAGAGGAGGAGCAGGAGGAGATGGAGTCGGCGGCTTCTTCCCGCTCCGGGCCGTTTATTTTCCTCTTCCTGGCCGAAGTGATGGCACCATCGGCGGCCGTAGCTCTTGCCTCCTGGGTTGGCGGTGCTGGAGGGTTAGGGGAAGATAAACTTGTTGGAAACATGTAAAAAACGGGGAAACAAATTCCTCAAAGCCAGGCTTGTGATCGAAAACTTCCAGGTTTGCCGCGGGAGAGGAGTGTTCCAGAGCAGCTGGAATACGAGCCACCGTCAACAGCCAGGAGTGGGTTTAATTCACCCCAGAATATGTGCTGAAACTGTTCGGAACTATAGGAAGCTGTGGAAAATACTAAATCCAGACTGAATTCAGTCTTTCTCCACAGTCTGAGCGTGTGTCTTGTTGTTTCTGGCAGAAGATATAAAGATGGTCGCTAACTGCTTCCTCTTTTCTCCCTTTTTAAACCGCCTTCTCTCCCTTCACTACGGCGTTTTTTTTAGACGAAGCGCATTATAAACTTAATTATTTCACAAATTCAAACGTTTCTACTTCTGAAATCAAAATGTCCCACGTCAAGTAAAACACGCGTGGAAAACCCGGGGAAGAACAGCAGAGGAAAAGCCTGTCTGTGACCTCACCGGAAGTACTTTATACTAAAGTACTTTTTCACATAGGCCAGTTTTTCTTCTTCTTTTTTTTTTTTCGTCTTGAAGAAAGTGCTATCACTCTGGCGGGCACTAGATGGCAACGTATTTTAACATTAAAAGTTCTTTCGCTGGACAAAGTGGATAATACAAATACTAATGCTATTAATATTACTACTACTACAACTACAGGCAGTAGTAGTAATAATAATAATTTTACACAAAATACAAAAATGGGTTTATTAAAAGGAAGTACATTTCGGTACAGGAGGTCCGAGATTAGTCTTATAAAAAATGGAATCCAAGTACTCACTTCTAACACAAGCTCATCCTAGGCCAAGGCAAGTGACACTACTTCGCCTCATGGTAAAACTATAGTTGTAATAGGGAGGCAAACATATGTGTCCCTCTAAGTTAATGTCCATAAGGCTTTCGTGTGTTCATATTCATCCACTTAAAATAGGAATAAACATTTGTTTAACCAAATTAAGTGTTAGAACTGCGTTTTGGATCATATTTCAAGGACATTTTTTAGTCAAGGTTTATGTATTCCGTACTAATAGTGATATTTCTTTTGACAGTCAGGGTTTCATGGATTTATAGTCATTTGTATGAATAACAGATAATACTAAACAGATAAAAAAAACACCCATTAAATAACATAGAAACAGACTTACTATAGGTAAAGCTGGTTGAACGAAGAAAAAAATAATAATAATAAAAAACCCAAATCATCTCGGACCACGTCTAGGGTTACATTAAAAACTAAAACAAGACTAAATCCGAAGAAAATTTGTGCTTATAATATAGGCCAGTTGGGGGCAGTACTGACTAGTTGAGGGGAGTAAAAACCCGTCTGCAGGACGAGTAGCCATAACAGTAGAAGAATCTCCGTTTTACTTCCGGTGTGAAAGCATTGGTGTGTGTGACAGCTGCAGGAGAATTAGCATCTTAAAATTAATTCTTTTCGTTTTTACCAATTCTGTCTGTTGATTTGAAGCAGTAATCGTGGAAATCAATCCTGCACCTCCGGAATAGACCTGTTAACACGGAGCCGACGATATGTTTAAAAAGTAGGAATTCTAATATTTATGTTTGAATACAGCTTTGTGGCTAAAGCTAACTGGTTATAATTTGTAATAATACTGTTCTTATCTACTTCATGATGATTTGGATTCAGCATGAAAAGAAAAAGCATTTACAAAAATGTAATGTCGATGGTATAACAACCGGTTTGTGTAAAATACTTTACTACATTAATTAAACGCACATTACATCTCTACATATCTATTCGCTTCAAACTTTCCGCACCGCTGTAATTATGCAAAAAAATCAAAGCAGAATCACGTTATTGAAAAAACTAGAAAACTGTAAAATTTGTAATATTACGTATTATAACATATTAGAAAGCATAAGAACATTGTCTTTTTATTAGTCTGGAAATAAAATATGTTTGAAAATGTGGTATTGATCCTCTAACACACATCTCGTCTATTTTAGGTTTGACGAGAAAGAAAATGTGTCCAACTGTATCCAACTGAAAACATCTGTGATTAAAGGAATCAAAAACCAGCTGCTGGTCCAGTTTCCGGAAATTGACTCATGGCTCAATCAGATTATGCCCAAAAAGGACCCAGTTAAAATAGTCAGATGGTAGTACTTAATTTGTTTCTCTTCTTCCCATTAGTGAGTTGTTGTTTTTTTTCTCGTTTTATACACTGTGTTTATTTGTGATTTTCTTACAGTCATGAACACATCGAAATCCTGACGGTAAATGGCGAACTGCTCTTCTTCAGACAAAGAGAAGGACCATTTTACCCGACACTCAGACTGCTACACAAATGTAAAATCCTCGTCCTGCAAACACACACATTTTACTGTAACCTTCACCTAAACACTCAATGACACTTTCTGTTTGTTTCCTGCAGTTCCATTCATTCTTCCACACCAGCAGGTGGATAAAGGAGCAATTAAATTTGTGTTGAGTGGAGCGAACATCATGTGTCCTGGTCTGACATCCCCTGGAGCGAAACTTAACCCTGCCGGTGTTGACACTGTTGTCGTATCCTTTATGAGTTGACCGTGAAGCAATGATGATCATTTCTCTGTTTTGGTTTTATGAATGGATCAACACAAAACAGAACTTGATAAACACTAACCTTTCTTTAACTCCTGGACACAGGCCATAATGGCAGAAGGAAAACAACATGCCCTGAGTGTTGGCGTGATGAAAATGTCTGCAGATAGCATGTACAAAAACATTTCACTCTTCATTTTTATTTCCGTGGCTTTGTGTTGTTCTGCTGACACCGACGGCTCTAACCTTCTGCATTTTGTCTTTTTTACTTCCGAATAGAGAAAAAGTAAACAAAGGCATTGGAATCGAGAATGTTCACTATCTGAACGATGGACTGTGGCACATGAAAACATATAAATGAGCCTGAAAACGTGCCGTCACTCGACCGTTTACATCCTCTGACCAGACCTCAGTTTGACCTACTGATGAGATTTCAGCCAATTATTTTCATCCTGCACCAATGATATAATAAAAATCACAATTTTTTTTTTGTCATCACTAAGAATGTGTTGTTGTTTTTTTTAAATCAAATGAATCGTGAAATGTCAGTATCATCCCAAAAAAAAAAAAAAAAGATCACAGATAATGTTGTGTCTGTCACTCTGTCGTATTGCTTTATACTAGGTGTCGGCAAACTTTTTGACTAACGGGCCACAATTGTAAAATTGAACGGGCAGATAGATGGAGTGTTCAAGTGAACTACGATAAACGACGTAAAAGTCATGCATAAAGGCTAAAATGCTTTTATCATTTTCTATGCCATCTATTGGAGAAACGTTGGTATTGCAATTATATAATTTGGCCGTGTCCGGCCCCCGGGCCTTAGTTTGCCGGCCTTCCAGTTCAATTTAAAAAAATTTTCGGCCCCCGGGCCTTAGTTTGCCGGCCTCCCAGTTCTATTTAAAAAAATTAATTTAAAAAATTTCTTTTGGTGAATTCTATGTACAATTGTTTTTAGATTATATACATTTCTTTTTTCTGAAATGTCACGGGTTTACAATTATCTCATCTTTTTTTTTAATGGTGAGTTTAGCTGTTGAAATTTAGCATTTGTCCGCTCTGGGCGAAGGTGACCCCACTCTTTCTAGTGCAGTTAGGTATTCTTTGTAGACGTGTCACATTTGTAAATGTAAATCTGACGTTGAGAAGTTAAATCAACAATCCATTATCACATTATAGGATACGCCTTACAACTACAGGATGGTAAAACAGACCAGGGAGAGTGTCAGCAATAAAAGGTAATCATAAAGGGATTGCATGACAGCAAGAAGACTGGATTTACAGGTTTGTAAAACACAGCGATACATTTGAGCCGTCATTTTATTTTTGTAACAAACATTGTGGCAGTTAATTGATTCCATGTGAAGTTCTCTTGCCTTTTTGCTCTAAGCGACCGATATCTGCTCTGCTATTTTACAAAAGTAAATATAAGTTAATGATGAAGTAAAAGTAAAACAGTAAAAATGTCCAAAGGTCCAATTGAGCTAAAAGCTAATGTTTGCCCTAGAAATGTTAAAATCCTGAACCAAAATTATAATGAATAAATCAGAAATTAATTTAAATTAGAGTAACACAAAAATCATCTAAATTGAGTCTTAGATTTTTCGAGTCTTTACCGAAAGAAGTCAGACCACATCGATGAAGCTAAGGTAAATGTTGGCCAGAAAAAGCTAAACTAGGTCGGACGAAGAGAAGG
>NC_024321.1:1209173-1217007 GCF_000523025.1 Cynoglossus semilaevis
ACTTTTAAAAACAACTTTAACAAAGTGCGATCAAACTAGAAGAGCTGCCATTTTTAAAGGACAAAAAGGTCCCCAAAAAGGAACACAAGAAAGTGAATGTAGCACAAGCCAGTGTATGGCGTACAAACAGTGAATGAAATATAGCGTTGTGTGACAACATTTGCACCGCTTGCCGACTAGTTACGTGAGGAATTTAGTTTAAAGTCGCACGTCAAAATGATGGTATAATATATATATATATATTTTTTTTAATAAATTTACGAGAGAAAGCGACTTAACTTTTAAACACCCGTGCAACGACTTAATAAATTTACGAGAGAAAGCGACTTAACTCTTAAACACCGTAGGCCGAAGACCTCGTACACCAAGGATCCCGTGCAACGACTTAGCTGTGAAATGCAAGAAGACGAAAACGTTTAAAGATACAAAATTGTTTTAATTTAATCAAAGCATTCCAGAAAAATCACCCAGACTTATTTCCACAAAACCGGTCAAGACAATGGAACGTAGCTGAACAGTTTCCAAATCTGGTACCTAGGGTGTGGGCCACATCGTTTCCTGCGTTAAACCAAACAAAGGTTTGGCCGACGTGTGTGACACAGGGCATGGTGGACCAAATTTATGGTGTTTGTGTTTCTTTTGGTTTAACCGAAGAAGAGTGACACTAATAACTCGATGAAACTAAAAGACAGGTTTGTATGGCCCTACATAATGTGAGAAACATGTGGGCCACACGGAAGATACCAGATATGGATCTGAAACTATTGGAATATGTCATGTCTTTTTCTGTGTCACAGTTTGTCAGTTGATCAGCTTCCCAGATTATTTTTCTTTCCTTCATAGGGACAAAAATATGTGCCAGTCAGTTTTGAAACCTTCACCACCCGAAAACTCTAGGCTTATTGTGTCATGTGCAAAAATACAAATCTTCGTAAAACTCTTTTCGTCACTCATAATCACATTTGTACCCAAAGCTTAAAAACACCCACTCCCATAACATTAAAACCCTATGTTCCTTTTTTCCCCCCCTCCAGGATACAGTCTTTAATCGTTGTCCGAATCTTTGGGAGGATAAAACGCTAACACGTCGTGAAAATCGTGTCCGTACGGACGCAGTCTGTAGACGCCAAACATCATGACCTGCATCTGGTTGGGCGTCATCCCGCTGTAGGTAACGGCCATGTCAGAGCAGCAGCCCTCAACGACGTTGTTGGGGTTGTCCTTCATGCTGTCCGTGATCATGCGGTACACACTCTGACTGTTGAACAGCCCTTTCCCGTTGGCGTCTTCTCCGTTCTCCGCGAACACGCCGGTGTATTTGAGACAGGCGGCCAACTGCTTGTCATCGCTCAGCTTCCACAGCGCTCGTCCCCGTTCCGGACACTTGGCCTCGTCCTCAAACGTGTTCACCAGCCTCCTCAGAGCTTCATAGCTGAGGACGATGCCACTGTCAAAGGACACGTACTCCAGCTCTCCGGACTTCATCAGGTTCCCCATGTAGAAGGGGTCGTTGGGGTCTTTGGTGAGCAGCAGGTATTTTAAGTTCTCGATGATCGCAAACGTTGTGGGCTGGGCCACAAAGAACCACCGCAGGTTTCCGGCGTGTTTGTACGCATGCTTTAGAGCTTTGCGTAACCTGGCCCAATCGTCCTTTTCATTCAGGTCCACGGCGTCCAAAGCCTTTGAGTTCTCTGAAGTGTAGAAGACCGCCTTGTCACAGTGTTTGCTCCAGGTGTCCAGAGCTGCGGCCCAGTAGACCAGAGCTTTTGGCTGGACCATGATGACGCAGTACACTCGGAGCTCCTCATTCAGCTGCTGCATGTCGGCGTCAGAAATGCTCTTCAGCTCGTCTTTGCTCGGAGCCTGGACGTGATGATGCTGGTGCTGATGATGATGCTCCTCCGTCCCGGAGATCGAGATGGGGCTGAAACTGGCCAAGAGCGACAGCACCAGGCAAAAGATTCCTCCCATCAACATCCCCTTAAAAAAGGAGCCTCCTTCAGACAACACTTTCGAGGCAGACACTGAAGAAAAGAAAGGCAAAGACAAACTCGACCAATTATTCACGATATATTCACGACACATTTGTATTTTCGTCACTGTATTTTGTAGCCATGGTTTCGTGCAGCTCCAGACAGCTTATAATACACTGCGGGACAATGACATCACTTTTGTTTCTGTTTATTGGTTTATATATAAAAAGAAATGCGAATTGTCAACTATCTATTTTTTTTGGTCGTCTCGCATCCTGTTTCCCTGGAGTTTACGAATAATGTCTGTTGACATGGGTCGCGAAAGTTTGTGACTTTCAAAGAATTGTCAAATACTCTCAATGGTTTCACCGGTTTTGTCAAGAAACTCTTGACACGTAATATAAATTATTATTATAAAACATATATTTGTCAAGAAACTCTTGACACGTAATACAAATTATTATTATAAAACATATATACAGTACATTTCTATATCTAGATTCCATTGGCAGTGTTTATTTAATTGTAACACCATAGCAAAATCATTTTTGACCGTATGAAGACGTCAATAATTCTAGCTATACGTTAACATATAAAGAAGAAAATATTCCTAAGAATGTCGGATGTGTTCTTTCACCTATTCCCGTCTGTACATTTCGGAAGACTGACTAGCAGTGAACCAAGAACCACCATTATCTTGACCAACGAAGCTGTAGTCAATGTTATGGCTGAAGCCCACTGTATGGGAAACTAAATGTAGCCGAGTTAAAAAAAAAAAAAAAAAAATAGACGGCAACACTGTAGGGAATATAAAAAATAAGTTACACTTGCAGTGGGTTTGCGAGTTTTCAAGTGAAACATTATCTAATGTAACCTAGTTATATATATATATATATATATATTTATATATATATATTTCAATGACACATATTACAATTCGATTTCATTTGCGGTTTGATCAGATCGCGTCCCTTAAGCTGACGTGACGTTTGAGGTCGAACAATGGACTTTGCTAAATAAACAACAATAAACAGAACTTATTTAACTGTGATATTTACTCTTTAATGGAAGCTTAATCTTCGCCCGGTATTATCCTGCTCCTCTGATGTTTTTCAGCTCCACTTTTTTTAATCCACTTCAAACCAGGAACTGGAGATTTGCCGTGGTGAAGACTATCCGTCTTCACCATCACAATCGTCAACGAAAACAACTGCTACTTCCGCTTCCTTATACTTCCGCCTGCTTAATGTTCTTCGTGGCTTAAACCCTCCCCGCCCCCCGACGTGTTAGTGTAATATCACCACCTAACGTTAAGGACCGGCATTACCGGCATATATAGAGTGTAAAACTGAAAATACCGTTGACTTTACAAGTAATTGCTGGAATTAATGTACGCAATAGACAAGAGAAACTCCAAAAGACGGTATATATATTAAATAACGATTAAAGAACTCAATCATTTTGAGGAAAAGACGTATATATATATATATATATATATATATATATATATACACAACGTAAAAAACATTAAAAAACAGCAGACCATACAACCTTAATGGAGCAATGAATTACATAATTTTGAAATTATATATTAGTATTAAAATGATGATATCATTCAAAATGGAGTATGGCCACAATGTACAATAATCTCTCTTTCTCCAAAGCTGAGTTATTTTCCTCCTCTCACTTTCAGCAGCAGCTCAATCCATCACTGCAGCTCCTTTTTTGGTTTGTATTTTTTATTTTTTTTTATTTTTTGGAAACAAGGTGTGGAGACGGACATATAAATCAGCTGACTCTAGTCACAGCACTAGCTATCACTATGATTTAAAACCTCATCAAACACAAACTAAATTGTCTACAGTTTTTTGTGTGTGTTGTGTTACTTTTATGTCAGTTATTTTATTTATTTATTTATTTTTTACAACCTTTCGTGACAGATATTTCCTTATTGACAACCAATAAAACATGTCCGTTTGTTCCAATCATACTGGGATAGTTGTTTTTAAAAACTGTGAGGAATGGCGTCCCTGGAGGGCGCCAGAGCCCTTAAAATACGAAAGACCTACACCAGAAAGAATGGATCCATTTCTTACAACCGTAGACGTATGAAAAGTCAATAAAATGACTTAAATGAATTGATTAAATGAATTGATTTTGGACAGGAAAAACCTGTTTAGTCACTGTTAGCATGGACGTGGTATATCAAGGTAGAATACTGCGACAAAGTGTGAGTCGTAAAAAAGTGTGGACCTATGTGGACTATGTTGGACAGTTTGGCAGGCAGTCATTACCTACTTCAACACAAATGGGCCACATAAGGACTGCCTTGTTTGTTCCCAGGAGATATGGTATCTAGGAAGGCCAAACTTCAAGTCTAAACAAAGTCAAATGGTGCCTCCCTAAAATTGGGCACCAAAATATAAACTGTAAAACATGTGCAAAACATACACAAAAACAGACTTAAGGGGAGTGTGGAGCTCAGGCGAGAAACTCCGAAACACCTAGCCATCCACCGCCTGAGTGGCCACGTGGTCGCCAAATGCTACAATATTCACACTTAGAAGAAAGATAGACAATTGTTGTCAAATAACTACTGCAACAATCACTTCTTGGGGGGAAAAATATAATAAAAAGGAAGGCAGGTTTACACAGCGCCCTCTAGTGGCAGGGAGGGCAAACGACCGGGCATCACCCGGCGTACTATTTTTTAACAGGGTCGCATTCTAATCCATTTACGTTGCATCTCAACTCCCAGCATGCCTTTAGGGGATACTTAGGTTCAGGCTCAAGTTGGCTTGCATCAGACCTCACTTAGCGTAGGGCAGTAAGTAAGTCGCAATTATCAAATGGTCCTCAAATCACAAATAGGTATGAAACTATAATAATAATAAAAATTTGAACTTTATTGATCCCATATTTGGGAATCTTTTGTGTTAACAGCAGAACCGCTGCAACAGGCAGGCGCCAAGAATGTTGTTTCTCTGGGAATCGAACAGTCTGCGCCTTTGCTTCCCATGCAGGCGTGCTAACTGCTACACTATGAAACCGATGACATACCTGTTATTTTTCCCTCCTGTTCTAGCTATACACAGTATTGATTCATCCTCGATTGAAATTTTGATCACGATTAATCATGATTAACCGTGATCGAAATTTGAATCGAGTGCCAGCATTCACTCGTGTTTTTGTGCTCGTTATCCGTCCTCCGAAGAACAAAACAAAACATGAATAATACAAAATGACGCAGGAGGAAACGCTCGTCACCGCCGTGACCTCGTACATGGGCCAACGACACGTTTCGGACAGAAACGGTGTCAGATGACTATCTCGGCCGCAATGATGAACCTTCCCAGAGCAAACATTCGTTAACGGTCTGAACAAGCACAGATAGGCCGCAGCCGCATTGACAGCAACATCTGCGACGTCCCATCCATCCTGCCCAAAACCATTAGGGCCCGACGCTGCTGCTGATGATAGTGTATCGATCAGGAGGTTGATGGATGTCTTCTGCCGGTATATAAGCGAAGACCGCAGCGCGTCTTCCAAGAACAGTCCCAACCTGGCCGTCACCATGCTCTCTTTTGCTCTATTTTACCTAGTGGCTGTGGCATGTTCCGGGAGATGGACACAGGCTCTGCCTCTGTTTCCTGACACTGACCTGGAACCACCAGCAGGTGAGAGGAAACATAACTTTGACCTCAAGGCTGTTCTTTCAGTTCTCTTGTGTTAACAGTAGATCCGATGCAACAGGCTGCCCCCTCGGAGGCGCCAAGTACGTGGTTGCTCTGGGAATCGAACCCAGGGCGTGCTAATTGCTTCACTACAGGACAGGGGTTATCAATGTGGTGCCCGGGGCCACCTGGTAGCCCCTAGGACTACTTAAGGTGCCTGCGGGGTATGTCCTAAAAATCAAACTACTCAACAAGAGGGTCAAAACATCGTACTGTTACAGTTCTCTTTTAATCAGTTCCACTTGCAATGATATTCAAATGGTTGCAGTGACGATGGTAAAAAGAGTATCTACTATTGTATGTCCCAGAACTGATTATTACTACATTGTTGGGGAACTCTGTATCAAACAAGTAGCTCTTCGTGTTACTAAGGGTCCTTGAAGTAGCTCTCAGTTTCAGAAAGGTTGGTGACCCCTGGTATAGAACCTACGGCAGCTCAGCCTAATCGTAACACAGAATGTGTTGCTTTCACTGACGTCCACTTCTAAGCAACACATAAGATGCTTTCTCTCATTTTTCCTTTTTTTTTTTTTTTTTTTTTTTTTTTTACATCTGTAGCCATCAGCAGTTTTGTGCTCGTTTGGAATTCGTACTTATCTCCCTTTGATCTATCATACTTTCTGCTCTTTTATTTTTCATTCCCAAATTCGAATCCCTCTTGCCTTTCTGCACGCTCTCACTTTCTGTACTTTATCTTTAGCATCTTCAGCTCTAATGCAGTGCAGAAATGCAGATTTTTTTTCCCTCCTCCCCAAAAATAAATGTCCTGCCTCATTATAGTTTTTGTTGCATCATTAATTATTAAACCTGATAAATCTTCTGCTCTTTTCCTCTTTTTCCAAAAAAACAAAAACAAAATGTATTTACAAATAGTGTCGTCTGTTAGCACCATGTTCTGCTGACAAATTAGTCTGTCTTTTTTTTTCTTCATTTAAACAGATCTTATTCATAACCTTGTATCAGAGGTGGAGGACAACACTGCAGAGGCGCAGCGGAGAAATGACATGTTTCCTCTGTTGATGCAACAGACCGGAACCAGAAACTCCTGGAGTAGTAAAGGTAACAGATTCTTTCCACCAACATATATTTGCCATATATATCATTTCCGTAACATACCGTACATTTTTTTTTCTTTAGAAACCGAGGATTCGGACCAAGCCAAAACTGCAAACATGGTAAGTACGGCAATAATCCCTGTCGAAAAATCACTTTTCAGCATTTGTATTGTTTCGGTCGTGAATGTTACTTCATTTTTATAAATATTTTGAGTGATGTTTCTCGCAATAACAAGACTTCAAGGGACAACTGTTTTGGTCACACATTTTTAGATGGAGAATCTCAAGGACATCGTTTTAAAACTGGCCGCTGCCGACCAACTTCGCTCCCACAGTTTCCTCAGATCAGCGCAAAATTTACCAAAAACCAATAAAAGAGGTGGGTCATCTATCCATCCATCCATCCATCCATCCATCCATCCATCCATCCATCCATCCATCCATCTATCCATCCATCCATCCATCTATCCATCCATCTATCCATCCATCCATCCATCCATCCATCCATCCATCCATCCATCTATCTATCAAAGATTCAAAAAAAAGGTTTCTGATCTTTGATCCTGTTCTGCCACTCTAGCGTGTTTCTGGAAATACTGTGTGACCAACTGAGCCAGTCCTGGATCCAAAGGCGGACCTCAACCTGGACCCAAAGTCAAATTTATTGGTTCATGTATTTTAAAACGAAGTGATCCTTCCATATGTTTATTTCCTATCATACAAAAAAAAAACAACAACAACAACAACTATTTTTTCTAAAGTTTTTTTTTCTGATTTATTCATGCAAATAAATGTGAAAATGAGAAATGAAACCATATATGGTCATCAGTGGAGTCACCTGTACAAAATCCCCTTTTATTAATTTTCCTGTTTATGAGATTGTCATTCAAAAAAAAAGAGATTTTTTCTTCTGCTCTTAAAACTGACGAGACGTCATTTGTATCATTTTAAAACTCACTTTATTTATTTATTTTCTATGGTCTGTATTGTCATGAGGATACAACGAAACTGAGCCTCTGCTTTTAATTATCACGGGGGGGGGGGGGGGGGGGGGGAGGGTGTTTCGGGGCCC
>NC_024321.1:1217093-1220825 GCF_000523025.1 Cynoglossus semilaevis
TCAAAAGCAAACATTTCAATTTTTGATCATTTAAAAGCAAGTAGAAAACTGTATTTACACTATTAACAATAAATTCCACAAAGTTACGTACGTCAATGAATTGCACATATGGCCTTTTCAGTGTTAAACACGTGTTTGTTTTCTTAGAGAAACCCAGCGATATATAACAATATTTTTTGTTCAACACTTCTCCATGTCTTACAGGGAGATTAACATCAAATTCAATGCCTTAGTTACGTATTCCTTCAAGGTTACAGCGCCCCCTGCATCTCCTTCGCAATGGTAACTTTAATATGGAACAGGAAATGGATGGAGTGACAGAGTAAAGTCTTATTTTCCCTGCTTGGCCACGGTGTGGTACGCTTTTTCTATCTCAATGTCGGCCGGACACGTCTGTCGGAACTCGTCTCTCTCGTAGGCATTTTGAAGATAGCGCCAAACCCCTGTGAACTCGGCGGGGATCTCGAAGCCACAGAACTTTTTAGCGGCGACCTGAGAGAAACAGATCGAGGGGAAGTTAATGAAAATATGAGATGAAGACACAGACAAAGACTTCTGGGATCTGTAGTGATGTTTATGTTCTCATCCAGGCAATGTAGAGCCATAAAAGCTAAAGCAAACAGACAAAAAAAAACAAAAAAAAAACAGCCGCACCACAGTTGCTGCATTTATAAATGAACACTGAAGGGTTTTAGTTTTGTATATGTGTTTATATATGCTTGCACATACGCATATAAGTGTCTAGGTGCATATATTATATATATATATGTGTGGATATATATACACATAATGTATTTATGGTTATTGTGAATGTATAGGTATGTATATATGCCTATGTGTGTATATGTTATATATCCATATATATAACATCTATCACATCTATCATATCTAATACAGTGGGGACTTCAAGGTACGAGTTTAATCCGTTCCACAACAGCATGCGTGCCGATTCGCTCGTATCTCGATCGCATTTTCTCCAATTTAGAATAACTGAAAACCAATTCATTCATTCCAGGCTCCCAGAAATATATTATTAATTAATTAAAATAACCCAGCGACGGACAGTGAGCGCAACACCGCGCGGTTTTGTTTCCTCGTATCATGAGCAAAATCTTGCAATAGTTACTTACTCGGAACTTGGAAAACGTATCTCGAGGCCCAAATATGCAAATATGCGTACATTTATGACAAAATATTTATATTTAATGGAATATAATTCGACAAAACCTCACGAACATGAAGCTTTTGTGCATTTTATTTACTTTCAAAATGTATCAAGTGGGCCGGAATGAACCCTGTAGTGGGCCGGTTTTGGCCCCCGGGCCGTATGTTTGACACCCCTGCACTATTATATCTGCTGGAACTGCCTATTTATAGCTTACTGCTTATTTTAAGTACTGAAGAATGTTTATATATTTAAACTATCAATATACTTTGTTCACATAACCACTTTTATAAATATACTTAATTTGCTTATACATATATACTGTATATATATACATATATATGTGTATATATATATATATATATACATATACATATATATACATATATACATATACATATTTAGCATCTCACCCTGATAACGTGCAGTTTGGGCAGCAGGTTACAGTCTGCTAAGGTGAGATGGTCTCCGTCCAGGAACTTCCTCTTGGATGTGGTGATGTTTTCTGTGGAGTTGTGGTCAATCTCTTCAGGCAGAGGAGAGTTCAGGTATTTGTCCAGACGTATGAACTCCCGTAGAAGGTTCTTCTCCTGGACTGAGGAGCAAGACAGACAGACGAGCGACTGTTTTAGTTTAGACATAATCGAGCTGATCTCCACTTCCTGTTTATGTATCCGTTTATGCAAATGTGATTTTTTATTTATGAATAGGAGGAAAATGTATGTATAAAAACATTTTGATTTTCAGAATAAAGACTTATGTTGCAATATATTCGTCATGTACTGTATATTTATGAAATAATACCAAATAGTTTGCTCTGTTCATTTCATAGCTTTACTGTCGGTGGCGCTGCTGCCGGTCATTCATGGTTTATACTTCAGATTTTGCGTTGGCGATACAAAACACCAAACCCTTCCGGTCACTAGATGGCAGCAGAGCAGCTCATTTTATGAATCTATTTCGATAATCAGGGGGTTGCATGCGGAATGCTGGTGCCAGCAACTCCTACAGCGGTTTGTACAGATAAATACATAAATACATAAATATTACCAGACACTGAACAGTATTTCAATTACTGCCCCATAGGGGGCGCATGGCAGAAAATAACTGAGAAACACTGACCTCTATCGCCTTTAATGTGCAAAAATGTGTGTGTCGGTGGATGTCTCTGTGTCCACTGCTAAAATGTGTGTGTCGGTGGATGTCTCTGTCTCCGCGACAAATACTGGCAAATTTAACAACTTTAATATGTATTTTTTAGTTAGTCAGTCAAAACTATTAATTTTCCCACTATGTTCTTAAAGTTAAGTGGCTTACGTGGATAACGCCTGCACAGAAGTGGAGACGTTTTGCGTGTTACTCACAGCTGTTGTTCGGGCTGTTCTTGATGAAAGCTGAGAACTTCGCGAAGATGTCGGCGCCAGCGTCAAAGGACTCTTTGTTGGTCGGACTGAGGTGAGGATATCTGAGTAGGAGAAAGAGAAGAAGGAGTGAATAAACTAAATTTTCCACTTCGTTCGTTCATTCATTCATTCATATCCACGTGGTGACGGTGATTCAGCAGAACCTGGGAGGAGCCAGGGTCTGTTCCAGGAACTCTTCGATTTTCAGGAAGTCTGTTTTCAGGGTGCCGTTGTAGAGCAGGAAAGGAGGGTTGGTGCCTGGGGCCAGGTCCTTCAACTCTGCGGGTTTCCTGGTGAAAACAGTGAGGAGGAGGAGGGTTGGATACAGTGTCATTCTGTGACCCACATTTCTAAAAAAAGACATTATTGAATTCTGAGAATAATACAATAATATTTATACTAAATGTTCAAAGGTTTTTGATTTCACATTATAGTAATTCCGGGAATACCACCGACAACCCTAAAAGCAGAAGTGATAGCAGATGAATACATTTTCATTTACAGTATTTTCCGGACTATAAGTCATTACGAAGTATAAGTTGCACCAGCCAAACAATGCATAATGAAGAAGAAAATATCCAAAAGATATCCATAAATAAGTCGCAACAGCCAGCTAGAGTGCCCTCTAGTGGCTGTCAGTGTGAAAGTAACAAACATGTAAATTTTTAAGTGGCACAGGAGTAGCAGATACTGGTACACAAGCCTAGAGTGCCCTCTGGTGGCTGTCAGTGTGAAAGTAACAATATGTAAAATTGTATATTTTAATATATAAGTCTGAGCATATGTCGCAACGGCTAGCTAGAGTGCCCTCTAGTGCCGAAAGTCAAAAAAAATCTGTCAATGTTTATGTGGTCCACAGTTTGACTAAAGTGGACAAACATCAGCTCTGGTACAGTTTCAGTTTACAACTAAGATAAATGACATGTAAAAGTCACACATAAAGACTAAAATGCACATCATTTTGTAAAAGTCACGCATAAAGGCTAAAATGCACATAATTTTCCACGCCATCTATTGGGGAAACGTGGGTATTGCAGGGAAAAGGCAGAAGTATAATGATAATACAAATAAATTATAAAGTTTGGTGGGCCGGATTAAAAATCCTAACGGGCCGCATCCGGCCCCCGGGCCTTAGTTTCCCCATTTAGAAGCATTGGGAAAGAG
>NC_024321.1:1220839-1235906 GCF_000523025.1 Cynoglossus semilaevis
CTACTCACTTCCTCATGTCCACAGTGGTCACAGTGAACTTGACTCCCTTCAGCCACAGAACCATGAAAAGTCTCTGACAGAATGGACAGTTTCCTACGTTTTCACCATCATGGCCAGCCTGGAAAAAAGAAGATTCAGTTATTTTTCAATTCTTTAATCTTCATTCTATTCATTTTTTGTTTGTTTGTTTTTGTACTGGGGAAAAGCAAAGGGTGTGTTGAGGACATTTAAAAGCCATTTCCTCTACTACAGGAAGCAATGGTCAGAAAACAATGTCAATGAGCACACACACACACACACTTCCTGCTGCTACACAATCACGATTTAAGTCAGCGTGGAGGGAGAGAAAAAAAAAAAAAAAGGAGCATCTGTTTTAAAAATCGTAAAAAGCTTTTTATGACCTTATGGTTTGTTTGATTTTGTTCTGTTATGATTTTTTATTCATACTTTAACTTCCTTTTTTGTGCATGTGCACTCCAGTCTAGAATTTTTTCAGCCGTAGCCAAAACAAAATCACTATTTAAGAAGGTTCACTTATCAATAATTGTTCATTTCAAAGCAGCTAAAGGTTGGAGTCACACACTCTTAGAGTCAAAGTGGGTGTGGCTGAGACAGTCTGGAACCCGTGGCCTTCCCCCCCACTCCGTCCACTCCCCTGCATGTGTGCACCAGCGTGTGTGTTGATAAGGTGGAGTGTTGCTGATAAACAAGCAGCAATAGGAAAAGGAAAGCATATTAGCGTGAGCAGACATTTAAACCGCAAACATACGCACACTCTGACCTCTGACCTCTGACATTACAGATGAGAGGAAGGGGGGCAAACATACGCACACTCTGACCTCTGACATCACAGATGAGAGGAAGGGGGGAGAAAAAAAAAATTTGCTCTTTTTTCTTTATATCTATAAACACTGCTTTTGTCTGTTGTGCTGCAAGAAATTATGCATTAAAAAAATAAGAAATTTTAAATTACTTATTACTTGCTATCATAAATAATAATCACTTGAAATGTGCTTTAGGAAAATATTAATGTTATATTATTTTTAAAACAATTTTAAACTTATCTTGCAATCATCATTTAATGTATATATATATATATTTATACTTTAAAAAATATTATATTAATTTTTTTTATATATCTCAAATTTCTCAATTTTATACTTCCTTAATTTTCTTTTGTGTATTTGCTTTATATAGTACACGTTACACTAGATTTTTATTAACTTTTTTTATACCCTAGATCAATATTTTGTATTCATTTCTATTAAATAAATTCTTATGTTAACCAGTGGATTTTCTACTTACTTACTTATAGGTGAAAAATAATAATCAATATATTATTTCACCTCATGCAATTTTTCATTTGAAATGATCTTTTGATAAAGTCTGAGAAAAAAAAAACAAAAAAAAAAAACTGACCTTGATGAACAATTCAATCTTTGGCTCCTTGTCAGAATCCTGCCTCAGTGCCATGCCTTGAAAAGTTACGAATAAATGTAACTAAAACAAAGTAAGAAAACTTTGGTCTCTCTTTTTCCCGGCTGATCTTCTCTTCCCAAAGCGTCACGGAGCGGCAGCAGATAAACCTGCTCTTCTTTTTTAAAGGTCTTCGATCAAGATGAATCGTTCCTCCTCCTCCTTCTCCTTTTGCTGCTGTTGCTGCTGCTCTGAGCCTGAGTGGACGACACAGAAAAGTCAGAGCCGAGGGAGGAACTGGAGCAGAGGGTGGAGCTTCACGCTCTTATATACTACCTACAACATCTATGAGGAAAGAGTTAAAAATAGAAAAAAAGTCCCATCGCATTTTCTGATGCTTGAAGCTGACAAGACACACACACACTCACTCACGCACACACACGCACACACCTAGCAGGTTCATTTGGTTACTGTCAAACAACTGGGTTAAAAGCTAATGCAAAAATGTTTGTATTATTGTGAAGTTAAAAAAATACTTGGTTTCCGTCATGCTCCCCCTACTGACAGAAAAATGTTCACCGCCCCCCGAATTGAAACAGTACTAAAAACCCTGATATGTATTTTCTTATCTGTGCCACCGTATAAGCTGCTGCCACCTAGTGACCGGAGGCTTGTTTATTGTTTAAGCGTTAGCAACAGCAACAGCACGTCTGTCTAGAGTGCCAAATTCCATCGGAAGCCTCTCACGCCCCTCCGGGGGGGGCCCGCCCCACCATTTGGTTCATAGGAATGCCTTACTTGTAGTTGCTGTTTTGATAAATAGCAAGAAGAGTGAAAGGGTGGATATAGTCTAAGAGCCAGAAATGACACTATGTTGATGGTATTTGTATGGACTTTTTTTTGGAGAATGGATCGATTGATCAAAACAACCGGATTTGACAGGAAACGAAAGAGTCCGAAATTTGAACTCCCCTCAAAAACACAAGGCCACGGAGATGTCGGAAAAACAACTTGGTTAATATCGGCGTATCACCGTGAATTTCCAAACAAACCCTGGAGTATTAGTCAGAGCTCTGAATGGAAACATTTGGAGAGGCTCTTTTGGAAAGAGTAAGAAAAACAACCATACGAAAACAAACCTGACGGAGTTTGAGGTCTGAACATTTTCTCCTCCTTCTGTAAAGAGGAACTCAATGACTCAATACGTTCCCTTATTGACACTCTCAGAGGGAGTTCAACAGAACTTTCCTGAAGTGTGTACCAGGTGGGAGTGTCACAGCTGACTCACGGACTTTATTAAAGTGCATTCCTGAATTATCAACTTCCACACCTCTGCTGAGAGGAGGGATGAAGAGGAGGAGGAGGAGGAGGAGGAGGAAGAGGGCGAGGAGGAGGGAGTGCCTATCACCCAGGCTTTTTGATAAACATTCGGTTATTCATACATCCACCATGTTTACAACATGGGACATCTTGATAAAATCCTGAGTTTGGTTGCCAAGACGACGAGGAAACTAAACCTAGAGACTAACAAATACAGGAAAACCTCACTGCGTTTTACAAACGACTTCAACAGATTTCCCTAAATTCCTTTCTTAAATCCATCCATCCATCCACCCATCCATCCATCCATCCATCATCCAATCCACCATCCATCCATCCATCCATCTTCCTTTCCACCTTCTATCTATCTATCCATCCACCCATCCATCCATCCATCTATCTATCATCCATCCATCTATCTATCCATCTATCTATCCATCCATCCACCCATCCATCCATCTATCTATCCATCTATCCATCCATCCACCCATCCATCCATCCATCCATCTTCCTTTCCACCTTCTATCTATCTATCCATCCACCCATCCATCCATCCATCTATCTATCATCCATCTATCTATCTATCCATCTATCCATCCATCCATCTATCCATCCATCTATCATCCATCTATCCATCCATCCATCCATCCATCTTCCTTTCCACCTTCTATCTATCTATCCATCCACCCATCCATCCATCCATCCATCTTCCTTTCCACCTTCTATCTATCTATCCATCCACCCATCCATCCATCCATCCATCTTCCTTTCCACCTTCTATCTATCTATCCATCCACCCATCCATCCATCCATCCATCTTCCTTTCCACCTTCTATCTATCTATCCATCCACCCATCCATCCATCCATCTATCAACTATCTTTCCAACTATCCATCCATCCATCCATCCATCTAGATTTAAGTATGCACAAATACATATACCAGAGTTTCACAAAGTGGGAGGTGCGCCCCCTGGGGGGACGTAGTGCCATTGCAGGGAGGGCGTGGATGGATTTACCAAAAGAAACGTTAAATGATCGTCCAATCCTGTAAATGTTTAACAAGAGACTGGCAAAAAAAAAAAAGAAAAGAAAAAAAACCTGTGTGGGAGGGTACTCAGCTAGCTCAAAGCTCAAAAGGAAGGTCAGTTTTATAGCTCCTCTAAGCAGCCAGACGGTTTTCAGCTGTGCTAACATAATTGCACAAGGGCATTCAAGGGGTTCTTCCAGTCATCCACTAGCCTTTGAACGCAACGTTAGCAAACACAGCGTACCACTAGAACACTGGAGTGATGGTTTCCCAAAACAGGCCTCTATACAACTGTGAAGATATTCCACTCAAGACCAGATGTTTGCGGATTAATTATTGTTATCTTCATTGGAAGAAACTGTGAAAAAAAAGCCTTCCTAAACGTACACACTCCAATCGTATCCCACATGGGAAAACACGCGAACAAAGTGCAAAGGCCAGCAGCTTAGCCTGTCCTGGTTTCCATTTGAGGTTGTGTCAGCAAAACCCGATCCTCTCTCGGGAATTTGTAGCTCACACGCCTCACAAAATAAATTGTGTTGAACTCCTGCTGGTCTGAGATTGTATCTCCAGGTTGCCAGGTTTCTTCCCCTGATAGATAACCAGTTTGACCTGTGGCTCTGAGACTGTGAGGCCTTTTTTTTTTTTTAGGGCTTTTATTTTGTGTGTGTGTATTTTCTAAGAAAAATAGGGAAGAGTGAAATTTGGCACCTAACAGATGCTGCAGAATTGTTGTTTTTTTTTTTAACCCTTTGACCAAATGACATGAGTAGTTTTACAGTAGTTTAGTGAACATTAGCGCGCTTTCTGGAATAACATCAACACCTCGAATGAGACAAGGTCTGATAAATGCATATGGACTTCTCAAATAGTGGGGGGGGGGACCCCCTTAAGGAGGGGGAGGTGTGAGGGGCTTCCAGTGGATTATACCACTGCTGCAATGCTTGAATGATAACAAGCCTCCAGTCACTAGGGGGCAGCAACTCATACAGTGGTTTGTACAGATACAAATATACACGTTATCAGGTTCTCAATAGTATTTCAATTCATGGGGGTTCGCGCGGGTCAAGGGGGGGGGTCACGGGGGGGGGGGGGTCACGGGGGTCGTGAAAATAAAAGGACGACCGGTCAGGTTTGATACGGATTTCTTGAAATCGCTGGCTGCTCTGAAATTGTGTGACTTGTCTCTCACTTCCTCTTTAACAAACCAAGGGAAAACCCTGAGATACACACACGCACGCACACAAAGACAGTATCTTTACCGAGCACATGCTGCTTCAGCTGGAAAATAAGAATCTTATCTCCGCCGACAGGAATCTCATTGTTGAGACCAAGTCCATGACAACGAGTCTTCGTTTAACCATTGAACACACACAACTAAATAAACAAATGAAACGCTTTTGTGCATCTGGTTCTAGTTCAAATTGAGTAAAAGGAAACGAGGTCAAAGGTCACACCGGGCCCTGAAGTCCCCTACGTTTTTTTTTTGTTTTTTTTTAAGATTTCCTTTTTTTGTCGACCACATTTTCGTCAACAGTTCAAGGTTTGTTTTTCGAACGTGAATAAAGGTATGGATTGAATGAGCTCTGAGTCTGCGTTCAAAAACTGCGTCAGCACAGACCGCTCAGTTTTCCAGCTGAGATTGCGTGTGTTCGTGAATGAAGGAGGCTGTTTGTTAACAACACAAAGGCTGCATTGACCTCCTGATCTCTCTCTCTCTCTCTCTCTCTCTCTCTCTCTCCCCCCAACACACACACAGATACACAGTGACACCTAAAACAAAACCAGAGGCTCTGGTCTTCCCCGCGGGACCTTCTGCACCATGACAGTTCCACACTCGTCTTGTTGCGCTTCCCGTCTCTTCTTCCTCTTCTTCTTCTTCCTCTTCTTCTTCTGCGGGCCGAGGTGCACGCACACGGCTCCCGATTTCTCCTGTAAGTGCGTCGTATTTGCTGACACGTCGTCAACAGGGAAAGTTGCTGAAACTGCTGACTGCTCACTTCGCCGAGGAACACGTTCAACATCCCTTTCGTTTATCTGGACTTCCTGTTTCGACGAAAAACAGCTGCAGCCGCTGGAGCCGGAGGGGCCCCGACGTCAGGGCGAAGAGAGCTCTGATGACAACAGACTGTGTTTTGATTTGAAATCCTCTGTTATTTGGACCTGGAGTAATTGCATATTGTATTTGTGTGTGTGCGGACTAATAATAGTTCATTGTGACCGACTGCTCTTTTCTTCACCCAGCAGACTGACCCAGCAGACTGTATACACACACACACACACACACACACACACACACACACACACACACACACACACACACACACACACACACACACACACACACACACACACACACACACACACACACACACACACACACACACACACACACACACACACACACACACACACACACACACACACACACACACACACACACACACACACACACACACACACACACACACACACACACACACACACACACACACACACACACACACACACACACACACACACACACACACACACACACACACACACACACACACACACACACACACACACACACACACACACACACACACACACACACACACACACACACACACACACACACACACACACACACACACACACACACACACACACACACACACACACACACACACACACACACACACACACACACACACACACACACACACACACACACACACACACACACACACCCACTTATTCTCACACACACACACAAAGAAGGATCAGCAGAGGAAATTTCACATGGGAGGAGAAGTTTGACTTCGCTGTTTGTTCCATTGTTGTGCTGGTCTTGTGTTTGCGGTCGCTGTCCACGACTGTGACGCCCAGAGACCAAGACAAGGCCGGAGACAAACAGGAGCTGCTGGAACTATAAAAAGACTAAATTCGAACAGTACCAATTGTTTTTTTGGTTTTTTTGGGCGTTTTTAAAAAGATGAAATTCGGAAAATTTCGAGTTTTAAACGAACCTACGAATGAACCTGTTTTAAACGTACGCAACAGAGCAGTGGTTCTCAAACTGTGGAGCGCTCTCTAGTGGTACGCAGGGAATGTTTTCACATTTACATTTTCAGTTGAATACATCTGAAACGTACCATTAATACAACATTTAAACATGAACATCTTTATAAACATCTCGCCTGTGTGGTGGAAGCTAACAGGGATAGCGGGATAGCGATAGGGATAATAGCTAACAGGATAATAATAAGTCCTACGCTGCTGTATTCTAATGTTGGTCATCATGGTGGTAGAGGATTTGTCTGTTTTTAAAGACTCAAAATGAATTTTAAAAATGTAGTATGGCTGACAGACCAATACTTAGTTACTTACTGCCAAAGAGTTAGCGTTAGCCTTAGAGCCGTACTTTCCGGACTCTAAGTCGCGCCGGAGTATAAGCTGCAACCGCCAAAAAAAGCATAATAAAGAAGAAAAAAAACATATATAAGTCGCACCAGTGCCCTCTAGTGGCTGTCACTTTCAAAGTAACGAACATGTGAATTTTCAGTGGTACAAGAGTAGCAGATACTGATACACAGGCCTGGAGTGCCCTCTAGCGGCTGCCAGTGTGAACATAACAAACGTGAAAATATATATTTAAATATATAAGTCGCACCCGAGTACAGGTCGCAAACCCAGCCCGAGGGATAAAAACATGCGACTTATAGTCCAGAAAATACGGAAAATAGTTTTCTTTTCTTATGCTAATATAACAAAACATTCTCCTCTCTTTCAGATTACCTTCACTCCATTCTGAAAACCCACACGGTGCACACATGTGAAGGCAGCACGCTGTCCATCCGATGTCCGTCCAGGACGTCTGTGTCGGTCCTCTCGGCGTTTTATGGACGTCGCGTTCCCAGTCAGCATTTATGCCCCTCCGCAGACTCAAACGCAACAGTGGATGAAGACACGGCGTGCTCCTCGTCAATCGCTGTCCAGGTCCTGAAGACAAAATAATAAGACAAAATCACGGTCTTCCTAGACCAGGCGTGGGCCACAATTGTCCTAAAATTGAACAGGGGGCGGGGCGGGTCAGAAGTAGATGGAGTGTTAGAGTGAACTAAGATAAATGACATGTAAAAGTCATGCATTAAGGCTTTTATCGTTTTCTACGGCACCTATTGGGGAAACGTGGGTATTGCAGGTAAAAGGCAGAAGTACTATATAATGATTATATTAAAAAATTATATAATTTGAAAAGGTTTGGCGGACCGGAATAAAAAGCTGAACGGGCCATATCCGGCCCCCCGGGCCTTAGTTTGCCCATGCCTGTTCGAGACTTTTGTGAGAAAAAATCAAAATCAAATTCTTTTGTCCCTGCAGAAAGTTCTGTCTGAGTGTCAGGACCGACGTTCCTGTCACATCCCGGTCTTCAATCCAGTCTTCGGACCGGACCCCTGTCCAATGACAAGCAAGTACCTGCTGGTCTCTTACAAATGCAGACCAGGTAGGACGGAGCTCATACGCCTAAACCTTTAATGGACTCAGCAGAAAAACCTGTGTTTGTGTTTAAAGAGATGTGATGTGTTTTTTTTTATTCCAGAGCAGCATCACACCAGGCTCGTATGTGAAAACGAGCGTCTGAGGCTGTCCTGTAAAAACGACACGGTGCTGCTCATCTACTCTGCCACATTCGGACACCTGCTGCACGGGAGTCCCTTCTGTCCCCAGGAACCTCCCGAGTCCAGAACTGATATGGGTCTGAAACGCGGTGCACAATAATTTAATTTAACAGAAACCGTCTTAAGCACTAATCTGAAAATAACTGACTTAACTCTCCACCAGAGTGTCTGTCCCCGTTGGCCCTGAGGAAGGTTTCTCGTCGATGTCACGGCAGATCCAACTGTTCCGTCCTGGCCGATATTCAGACCTTTGGGGAACCGTGTTTCCCTGGAACCAGGAAACATCTGCGTGTCTCCTTCACTTGTGGTCAGTTGCGCAGGATGTCCTCCTCGGCAGCTTTGATAAAACAACATCTTATTATAAATATATTACCCTCTTCTCACCCTCAGTTCCTCAGTATCTTCTGGAGGATATGGATCGAGGCTCCTCAGATCCATTTCTGATTTCAGACGGTGAGGGTTTTGGACTGAGCAGATCCAGCTCTTTAGGGTTTTGTTTTGTGTTTGAGCCCTGGCCTTCTCACCTACAGGTAGATGGTTCACTGGCTCCACTCACGGGCCTCACAACATGTTTTTCACCAACTCTTTGGAGGTCTTTGAAAAAGTGCTGGGTATGTTCACTGATGCCTGTGTAGGAGCATCAAGCTGAGGACAATTCCAGTCAATGGTGGAGGTCTTTAAAGGGTTGGACCAAAGGGTTTTGACTCACCGGGCCACAATTGTCCTAAAATTGAACGGGGGGGTCAGGAGCAGATAGATGGAGAGTTCTTGAAAATAAATGACATGCATGCATTTTTATCATTTTCTACGCCATCTATTGGTAAAACGTGGGTATTGCAGGGAAAAGGTAGAAGTATAATGATGATATAAATAGATTATATAATTTGGAAAAGTTTGGCGGGCCGGATTAAAAAGCTGAACGGGCCGCATCTGGACCCCGGGCCTTAGTTTGCCCATGTATTAATGAATAATTACTAATGTATTGACACATTAAGAACCAAACTTTGTCACTTAATAATATAACTGTAGTTTAAACCCGTCAATAAAAGTAATAATATATATAACCAAACTTTGTCACTTAATAATATAACTGTAGTTTAAACCTGTCAATAAAAATAATAATATATAAAAAAAAGATTATAAAATAATACTAAAATTAGAAAAAAGTTTCCGCATGCAAAATATGCCAAATTATTATTTTATTATTATTTTTATTTTTTATTATTATTATTTTTAACCAAATTTTAACCAAAAAAACCAGCAGATTCATCATCTGAACCGGGGTTACTCAACCCCTGGTCTGGGGACCGGCGCTGGTCCATTTGGTACAAGGCTGCAATGGGACATATTGAAAAAAATGTACTACAGTTTTACTAATTTACTTCATTTCAAAACACACTTTATATACTAACAGAATAAAGTCTAAAAGAGGTTTTATTTTGAAAATTAAATTAAATGGCGGGGTATTATGGGTCTACAGTAATGGCTGATACTGGCCTTGGTACAAAAAAAGTTTGGGGACCGCTGATCCTAACCGTCTGAGGACACCCAAAATCATGTATGACATGTAGGTTAGTGTAATCTCACGCAAACTCACCAAGTCCGTCTTCCTGTCGTTTCTGCTAAGGTCTCCCAGAGAAGGTGGCCCTCTACTTTGTGTCTGGCATCTGCGCTGGTCTGGTCTTCCTCCTCTGCCTGTTTGGGATTCGCTCCACACTGGTGAAGGACGTGAGAGAAGTGGTCTCTGACCTGAAGGACGAGCTGAGAAAGAATCAGAGGCGGCGCAGAGAGCTAATAGAGGACCTTTACGAGGACCAGATTTCAGACACGTCGTCCTTCTGCCGACTCACGAAGTCCAAACGCTCCGAGGACATCTTCAGCCCGTCCATCCTGACAGTGGAGATGCTGGAGCGCGGGAACGCCGAACAGATGAGGGAACTACCCAATGGAGACATGTGGCCTCATGGAGACTCCAGCCCTTATTCAATTACTACAATGATCAACTACAACAAGTGACATCAAGTTTCATCTTCTCCTGAGTACGAAATAATAAAAAAAAAATCAGTCATTTTATAATAACAATATATGTACAAAAACACATAACATTACCACGAGTTAAAAGGTGAATTTTAATGATTAATTTCAGAATTAAAAAAATAAATAAAATAAAAATGTAAGCCTAAATAAAATTCCTGGGGAAAAGTCTATTTTGTCAAATACAAAGTTTAATTTCTGTACAGAGTAAAAAGCAGCCGACAAGTTAATACAGTAGAAAGTTTATCGTTCTTTTTTTTTTCTTTTTAAAAAAACATACAGGTTAAAAACTCCAGGGAACAGAAGTGTAAGAGCAACGAGCAAACTTAATGTCAATCTATTTATGTGACTCAAACTGACGAAGAAGAGCGTGAAGAGGAGCAAAAAATATATAAATATATATATAGGTCACATGACCATCTCTTCAATAATCCTTCTGACTGAGCAACAACACAAAAAAGAGAAGGAGAAAAAAACGAGGGAAGAAAATGGGAGAAAAGGAGAATGTTGCGAACAAACACTGCTGTGAATAAACAGCCAGAAAATTTAAATAAATAACGACCAGTACATGGATTGTTTTTATAGGAACAGACGGGGGCAGTGTTCACTTCGAGAGATTAGTTTTAGAGTCATGTTTGACAGGAAGTGAAAAGTTGAAATGTTGTTGTGACATTCAAGACCCAGTAGAGGGCGCCATTGCTGTTTAAATACGAGTCGTGCTGTGGGTCATCAGATGAATCAATGACATGATCAACAATTCCTACTTTACACTTTGTCACTACAGGGCTAGCTACAACATGGATCCTGCTCGTACGACGCTTGTTTTCACGTGGCTTTTTTTACGACCAAACAACGCATTTTGCATCTCATTGTACCAGACTTAGAGTATCCAAAGATTGTCCTGCAAATAAAAAAGTGAGCTTGACTGAAGGAGCATGGCCGTCCGACTGTATCTACACCACCATCAGACTGAACTGGTCAACCTGTTAAACCCTAAGGCGAGGGCTATGATGTAGAGCCGAAGATTCAAAACGAGGAAGAGGAAGCTTGAAGAAAGCGTCACATATGGAGGAGCTGGGGGGAAAAAACGAGGAGCGTAGCAGAGGCTAACGATTGAAGGCACTGAAGTTTAGCACTGAAGTTCACATGCAGATGCAACAGAAGAAGAAAACGGAAAAAGAAAGAAGATAACACCAAGCAGGGAAGAGGGAAAAGATAGTGACGGAATTCTCCACTATGCATCACGAGGGGTAGTTGGAATGTCCTTTACGATAGGAATGGAGCAAAAGTCCCGGAGGAGAAGCACTAAGAAAGGTGCGAAAAGTACATGTGTTCATCTCAGGTGAAAGAAATACAAACAGGAGCAGCGTCGAATAAAGAATAAAGCTCTGCGGGCAAATGGGCTGTGGCTTCTCAAATACGATAAACAAGCGTTCACTCACTAGGTGGCAGCAGAGCAGGGGAATGTATGCAGACTAAGCAACTCAAACTCGGTTTGTGCAGAAAACAATTGAGACACGGTGCGCTGCAAGGGACTATTTTGAAACGTGACGCGTCAAAGATGAGCTAGGAGTAGCAGCGGAGACACGGGTAGCTAGGTCAGTTCCCTTTGCAATGAAACCGAAACTAAAAAAGTCCCGCTTTTAAAAAAAGACTCCGCAGCTGGGGTCAGCGTGGATTATAAACCGACGGTAAATAAAATGTCACTGGTACAGGCGTACTGGAATGTAGGCTAGCTTGTCTTACTGGGCGTGTCTCCCAGATCAGTTATCAGTCAGACGCTGGCCATGCGTATGACGAGATTAGGAATCACAAGGGTATCACAGTCAACACACACACACACACGTATAAGACATCTCTTCAATGCAGTACTTCTCAAATTGGTGGGGCGGGGACCCGTGGGAGGACACAGTGAGATGCCAGGCAGGGGCGTGAGGGGCTTCCAATGTAATACGGATGCCAGGCAGGGGCGTGAGGGGCTTCTAATGTAATATGGGACATACGTGTACTACTGTGGTAACGCATGAATGATGACAAGCCTCCAGTCACTAGGGGGCAGCAACTTAAAAAATATCCATGTTTTCAGGTTTTCTCAATAGTATTTCAATTCGCGGGTTTACCGCTGCTTTAATAATAAGCTACAGCCCAGCTATACTTCAATGCACAATGGAGGGTCTGGACATTGACTTTATGCCATTTTAAAGATAAACCAACCCGAGATGAAGGACGGCTTTGATCGGTGACTCTCATGCCTGGGAAGGGACGAGCCACGTCTAATAAAACGGTTACATCCCTCACGCCTAGCAATGAGACGCATGAATGTGTCAAGCACGGGAAGCACGGGGATAAAATATATCTTTCATCAAATGGTTTTGCTGAACGATCAAACAGCCAATGAAAAAAAGTGTCACGGCGACGCTCTAAAGACAAGATCAAATAAGTCCAAAATAAGTCACAAACATGCTGGATACGCAACTTCGTGACGGGGGGGAGGGGTTCCATCGTCACAAAATAATATGGATATGGGAGCCAGTAGTGAGGACTGACGCAGGAGGGTGAGGAAGTCCACGTACAGTACGGTGTTGCTAGGAGATGTGAGAGGGCAGATGACAAATGGTCCAACTGTTCAGACGTAAGAATCAAAAATAGCTAGTAAGCTAAGGAGAGATTTCTCTTTTAATCCGATCTTTGCGAAATTTTCGCCATATCGCGAAATATAGCTAAAAACGTAACTAAAAGACTTTATAAAATAATTACATACACATATGAAAGTTTTGGGTATAAAAATGTAGGATCTCGTTTTGAAATTGAGACATTCGCGAACGATCGCTGCTAGCCTTGTTTACCGAGACGAGATCGTACACAGCATACTGTTGGCTAATGCAATGCGTACTATTGGCTAATTGAGCCTGGTCTTCTGTCTCTCAGCATCTCCCCTTGTGGGGGAGGTTCGTTAAGGGTAAATATATAGGTCAATAATATAATAACTGTCTCGACTCTACTTTGCGATTTTTCCCTTTTTGCGGTGGGTCTTTGAACGCAACTACCGCGATAGGAGAGGGACCACTGTATTTATATATGCAAGCGATAGGAGAGGGACCACTGTATTTATGAATGTGGTTGCATGTTTATAAGTTGGTAACCATGGTAACTATGTTTTCAATTTTGCGAGGAACAAGGTAAGAAATTGTAAAGAAAGGAAAATAATGGGACAGAGATTTGTGTAAAACAAGTCGAGCGACAGGAAAAACAAGGAGAACAACAGAAGAGAGTGCAGGCAGAGATGACGTTGGAGACATCGAGAAGATGAGGGAAGAGCTCAGTTTCTTGTTGTTTGCGATGACGATGTTTATCTGCAAACATCTCCATAATCCGAGTTCAAAGTAGAGCCACGACTAAATCCGACAGAGAGAGAAACTCAAAGATGGTCGGTTTTCACGGACTTGTTCGTCTAAAGCGATTTTAAAGCAAGCTCTCTAATCCGTATCCCCAGATCAGAGTGACAGACTAGAACATCACAGTGTGACCACACCAGCCGCTCTTATTGGATAATGCTTGTAATTGTCAATCCGTCAACCAGCAGCTGCAGACCGCCCCCCCGATCAATCTCACTGTGAAACCTCCAAAAAGGATTGTTAGGAACAGAATGCACATTGGATATAAAGGGGAATTGAAAAGCAAAGAAAAAAACAAAAACAAAACGTTTCCCCCTTGTGTCCATGTTAGAGTAAAGTTGTGCTGTGACTGAATCATCTGATCTGAAGAACACAGTGATGGGAAAACGTTTGTCTTCTCTCTCTGCTGCTCACCTTAGCTTCCTTTGGTCATAAAATCCAGGCAACAACAGAGCTACCTGGAACATTTTTTTGTTTGTCCAGCTGTAGGTGGGTTTCCCTGTCCTGACCTCCACTGTACAGAGCGCCCCCTGTTGACATCAAGTGTATCTGCTCTTGGAGGCACACGCAGGGTCAAATGTGTGAGGTGGAGCCTGAAATAAGGAAAGAAATATATACATATATATATAAATATATATATATATGGAAAATAAAAATATTGTTTCTGCTTAATTTTAAAACTATTATGCTATTTGCTATTATATTAGAGTTTCTGTCAAGTTATAATCAACACCATACAACGGAATCTACTCTTTTAAAGCTCCCCCTGGTGTTCATTAATAGCAAACCTGGCACCTTTAACCTCTGGTTTTCCACAACTGCATGTTTTCTTTTTTTTTTTTTTTTTTTTTGCCTAAAACTATATTCAGTCAATTGCAACTGAAGTGGATTTAAAAGTCTTTCTTAAATTTTTTTTAAGGATATCTCTTGGTTTAAAAAGGATGTTTGATTTGATGTGATGCTAAATGTCAGCTATCAGCTATAATACATACTTCATATGACAACTGAAGGTTGTTCTTATAAAGAAGGCACTGATATATTTTTTTACCACTTGTTTATTAAATATTTTGATTATTAACCCTTTCATGCATGACGGTCACTACAGCGGACAGCTATTAAAATGTCATTTTCTATGATAAGAATAGGTTTTGATGGCAGTGTTGCATATAAGCCTCTACAGTGGACGCCTGAGAATCACCCAACACTG
>NC_024321.1:1236375-1263370 GCF_000523025.1 Cynoglossus semilaevis
AAAAACACACACGAATATACACCCAAGACTGAGAAGCACCCGCGCGCGTGTGTGTGTGTGTGTGTGTGTGTGTGTGTGTCGGTGAATCTCCTGCGTGCGGCAGACCTGCTGCTTCAGTGTCGGTGGTCTCTCTGCTGGTCGGCTCGCCATGACGACCACCTCCAGATATGGGAGATGACAAAGTGGATGGTTCTGATCCATTGGCCTCCGAGTCGTCCTTGGGCTAAAGAAGTAGGAATGGGATTCTTTAGTTTGTTTTGGTTTTTAATTCGTCACAGTAGTGGATCGGAGCATTGTGTATCCAATGTCACTTGATTGGTAACGAAACTATTATTTATTTATTGCAAATGATTTGTATTCGTTCGTCAAATGCGTGACAGAGTAATTAAATCCTCTTCCACTAGGTGGCAGCAGATGGTTTTTAAAACTAAGAAAAGATAATTAGAACTGTTGAAGAGGATCTTTGTGAGTGTCTTTCTTCAGTTCCTGCCACTATATGAGCGTTGTCTTCAAATAAACAGGAGTAGACTTTTAGTCAATTTAAATTAGAATATTATTATATTTTATTACATGAGATTTTTGTTTGGTGAAACACTGCACTAGACATCTTATTGCTGTAACTAATTAAACTATTGCGGTTAGATTGTGTAAAAAAAAAAGTAATTTGTTATATTGTTAACTGGTCAGTATTTGTCATGTGTTTTTTATTGGCACAAAAAAGCAGTAATGATAACAAACAAATGCCAAAAAATAAATAAAATAAAAAAATACTACATTATTTGCACATAGTTTCTGTTGTAAATTCCAGTTTTCTGCAGCCTGGATTTAGATACAGTTAAATCGTATTTTTCTAAATTCACTCTTTATTCTAACACTTGCCTAGACGAACCTTGTAACAATACTCATCTCACTGCTGGAGTACATGTACAGCTAAATCAAAACCATGGCGGGAGCGAGGTCCGGAGTCGGACTTTAGGAAACAACGGCAGCCACACACTGAAGGAGGACGTCTCCTCCATTACTCAGTCATTAACCTGTCCTTTACATTCTTCACTAAAACGTCCTTTCTCACACCAGCGTTTCCTTGACACTGTGTGACTCATGTGTTTCTGTACTATTTCCGCAGCGAAGGGCTGAACTCCCACGTCTCCTTTATCTCATCATATCTGCAGAGACGAAAGAAAGCTTGTCTTTTTGTTTGTCGAGAGTCATCTTTGTCTTCGTGTCTTACGAATGAATGCAGTTTATTTCACTGATGACTCTGGGATGACTGCTGGGATTTGACGATTTGAATGTAAATGTCCGTTGTGTGTGTGTAGTGGTGCGCTGTGTCACAATGACAACTAATTCACTTTCACTTTTATACGTTCAATATGATTAGTGTTAAACACAAGTCAGGGGGATTCAGGGATATTTAGGTGTTTTTTAAATATTTTTATTCTGTTTTTTTTTTTATTTTATGTCTAACTCTTCCATTTTTTTATAAAGTCTTCTTTGGGTAAAATTTGGCAGTTCTCAAACATGAGAAATGAGAAATGGTTTTGGTTTGCTTTCTACTGCTTCAGTTACTGCATTACCAAATATGTCCACTAGACGGCACCAAAACCTTTGTTTTCAAGAACTTTATTTATGCATATATATATATAAAGTAGAATCTCTGCGACCAAAAATATCAACTCTTATATTTTTTGGATTTACCATTCTCACCTGTAGGAGGAGCTCCCTGAGTCTACGGAGCTGAGACTCCAGCTGCTTGTTGTGGTCTTCCAGAATCTGCATCCTGGTCTCTAGACGGGTCTTATGCTGACGAAGAACCCGAGCTTCGGCCAGGAGCTCCTCGTCCTGGACTGTGGGAGAACCTGGCCTTTCTCCAGCCTCTGTCAACATCGGGACCGACGTTGCCTCGTCGTGCTTCCACTTGAGACGCCGGTACTCGCTCTGAAGAACCCTGTGGACAAACATCATTCATTTGGCGACACTGTGACAAACACGGTGAGAAAAGATGAGGACAGAAACCTGTTCTCATTCTCCAGGTGGGTCAGTGTCCTCTGAAGTTGCTCTTTGTCCTGTTGCTCCAAGTGGGACAGCAGAAGGTGTTGTCCACATGGGGAATCCTGATCCAGGGCTGGACTGGATCGACGCAGAAGGTACTGGTCTTCATCGCTGAGACATTTGGACACAGGAGAAAGACACTGAGATGCTTCAAGCAGAGGAGAAGAAACTCACTGTCATCATCAATTTGACTAATATTTAGTTGCACTGTTAGGGTTGCAGACCCATCATGGCGACACTGTGACAAACACGGTGAGAAAAGATGAGGACAGAAACCTGTTCTCATTCTCCAGGTGGGTCAGTGTCCTCTGAAGTTGCTCTTTGTCCTGTTGCTCCAAGTGGGACAGCAGAAGGTGTTGTCCACATGGGGAATCCTGATCCAGGGCTGGACTGGATCGACGCAGAAGGTACTGGTCTTCATCGCTGAGACATTTGGACACAGGAGAAAGACACTGAGATGCTTCAAGCAGAGGAGAAGAAACACAGAATATAGGAAAGAACCGACGGGACATTTAAAGTGTTTCACTGTCATCCTCAATTTGACTAATATTTAGTTGCACTGTTAGGGTTGCAGACCCATCAAAAGTCAAATTGAGATGTAATAAAATACACAAAAAAAAAAAAAATGTAGGAATTAGGGTTAAGATTAAGATTGTATGTCTTAGTGAAACACACTCAAAAATGTGTGCGTTTGCGCTCTGGGTGTTTTTCTTTTATAAAATTCTTTGCTGCTCACAGAGACTCATTTTCATTATGTGGTTGTTTAATCAAGTGGACACAATTACAACCTCACTGTTAAAACACACGCACGCACGAACACGCAAACAAAGAAAACACACCGCAATGCAAAGAAAACTGACATGCACACCAAAAACACACACACACACACAATTACCATGAAAGCTTTTGGCCGTAACGTCAGAGGGTGATAGCATACTCACAGACTTTCATCAGGAGAGAGGCTGTCGGTAAAAAATGAACAATTCTGGCTCTCCATTTCTGCAAGTCTACAAACACAAACACACACACACAGAGGAAAATGTAGGAATATTATTAGGAAATGCAGCCAAATAGAGACACGAGTTCAAACGGAGCGCGCTGAAAATGAAAGCCAGACCCTATGACATCGTTGATAGTACAGACATTACAGGCTAAAACGGAGACACAGACAAACGTATGAGTCACAGCGTCGCAGAAAATCGATCGCATGTAGAACCCCCATAAAACCTTGCATTCTGTCTGTCAGCTGTGGGCCAGGATGTAGCTATGGTATTAAAGCAGCACCATGGACAGAGTCTGGAGTTTCCCCAGGATCAGGACCAGGGACAGAGTCAGTAGTTTCCCCAGGATCAGGACCATGGAGAGAGTCAGGAGTTTCCCCAGGATCAGGACCATGGACAGAGTCTGGAGTGTCCCCAGAATCAGGACCAGGGAGAGAGTCTGGATTTTCCCCAGGATCAGGACAAGGAGAGAGTCAGTAGTTTCCCCAGGATCAGGCCCAGGGACAGAGTCTGGAGTGTCCCCAGGATCAGGACCATGGACAGAGTCTGGAGTGTCCTCAGGATCAGGACCACTATTTGAGCAACAGTGTTATAGTTGGACCTAACGAGTATTCCTTTTAGGAGAGCCAAGAACCCTAAAGTCGCCTTGATTTTTGCAGAAGTGCGTGACGTGTCAATAACAGGAAAAAAAAATTCCCCAAAAAATTAAATTTTCTTAGTTTTAAAAACCATTTGCTGTCACCTAGTGGAAGAGGATTTAATTACTCTGTCACGCATTGACAAAGAAATGACAAATTATTTGCAATAAATAAATAATAGTTTTGTTACCAATTAAGTGACATCGGATAATTTTCCAAGTCCAAACTTAAGCACAAAAAGGTTGTGAAGCGTTTTTTTACCTGCTGGCGTAGTGTTCGATTCTGCTGTGAGTGTCAGCATGAGGGAGCCTTGGTGAAGAACATGGCCTGAAAATCAAGACCAGAACCAGCATTGGAACTTCATTGACTGGATATTAAAAAGAAAAACCTACCAGGATGTGTGGATGCGTTAGGTGAGGCACTCACGTCTCCGAGGTCTCCGACTCCAGCACAGACTGCACTGGGAGGTAACCTCTCTGGGGGTGTTTGCTAAAGTACTGTTTTGACCTGAACTTGTTTTTCAAAGTTTTGGCAAAATCCCTCATTTTCTCCCCTGAAGTGCTCTGTAGAGGAGGGAGGAGTACGGAGGGAGGAGGAGAGAGGCGGACCAAAACAGGAGATTGATGATGAGCGACTGATTAGTCAATTGTTTTTATCTTGTTTTAAATACAGACTGAAAAACACACGGGAAAAAAAAATGTTAATTTCCTTCTGAAGCGTCACATTTCTTTTTTTTTTTACACCTACATATCTGACAGAGAATTTCGCTTACAAAGAAAGACTGATTCTGCTCTTACTGGTGTGTAGTACTCCATAATGGGATAGTGCAACTTCTTTCCTTTGGAGGTGCGGCCAGTTAGAAAACACGTCTGGCAGATGTCCACGTTGAACTGTTTCAGACTACGGTACCTGTCCAGATGGATGGAGGAAAAGAACAATTTTTTTGAATCTTAATTTCTAGCACAAAACAGAGCAGATTTTCTTTTTTAGTTCCAAATCCAAAAATAGTTACTTTGAGGGCAAATGGGCAGGTTTGTAGGTTTCTTGAAGATGTTTCACCTTTCATCCAAGAGGCTTCTTCTGTTATGGGATGAGAGGTGAAATGTCTTCAAGAAACCTACTCAATCCAGTTGCCATCGATGAAAAACATTTTTTTTCCCTATTATTCCGGCTACTCAATCCAGTTGCCATCGATGAAATGTTTTTTTTCCTATTATTCCGATTAATACAGCAGACCAATGGACAAATTCTAACAGTAGATCCAAACCCTGTCTCAAATTTTCTACCTAAACCAAATCTAATTTTCTAAAAAAGGAGAAAAATTCTTTTGCATTTCATCGTAACATGATTGGAGAAACGTCGCTTGAAGTTTAAGCTCACAGACCTGAAGCCTTTGATGGGAAACTGTTTGCAGACGTAACATTTTGCCTGATGTTTGGTCGACTCTGCGGCAGTCACGCGGTGGAGGACAGGAAGCCAAACCATGGACTGAGGTTCCAAACTCGTCCACTCTAGAAAATGTGACACTTCGATGGCAGGTTTCCCTGGAGCCTGTAGGTAAAGATAGAAAAAATGAAAAGGAAAATGGAGGCCAGAAAGCTAAGAGCAACAGCAGGTAAAAGCTGTGACTCAAACGGATGAGCGTGTAGCATAATTCAAGTGATGTCAGATAATAATTAGGATTTCCAGTAAAAATGCTGAAATAGAAAGGTTAAAAAAAATGTGCATCAGAACTACACAAAATATCCCTTTTCACTCAGTAAATCAAAGAAAATTCACATCTTAACTTGGTTTCAATTTTTCCCTTACCATACGAAAGCAGCTCCTGACACTGGGGTCGACGTTGCTGCCTCCAAAAGCGGCCACTTCTCCGAGCTGTCGGGGGATCTGAATGGCTTCATGTAGCAGCAAACTGAGGTGACGCTGGTCTGTCAGACCGCCAGGTCCAGAAACCTGACGGAAAAGGTCTGAAAGGACGGAAAATGTAAGGCTTTTCGTCAGTGAAACTGAGTGTATTTTCGAGCGGACTAAAATATTTGTTTTTCAGCTGCGGGCTCCAAAACTTATATAAATCATATTATTTATTCATATTCGATTTTGTTGTCAGATAGATTGTTTTTTTTTTCTTCTGCTTCTCTGCAAAATCTGTGCATACTCCCAACCTGGAAGGCCATCCTGCATAAACCTGTGCAAAAGTTCTGTGGTGTCTTCTTATAAAGGTTAAAAGGTGAAAGAAAACAATATTTTGATCCGACTTATCCAAAAATGAAGTGTACATAAATAGGGATAAGTCGATATTATCGGCCCGATATTAGCATAATTATGAAATGTTGGTATTGTTTTTACCTCCAACAATAAACTTACACCTATGTTTTGCCAGATATGCTGAAATCGCTTCAGAAAATATATTTTGGACAGACAATGCTAATTTGTGGAATGCATTTCGTGGGGCATCACAATAAAAGTAGGTAATGCGGCAATTAGCATATTCATTTTACGCTAGTCAATTCTGATGAGCGAAAAAAATTTTAAACCTCCAGCATTTATCAGGCAGTGGTAGAAGATGATGCATAGCGACTCGTATTGAATCTCTGAGACCACTGTGACCCACATAGCGTGTGACAAAATCTATAACAACATCTATAACACATGCTACATAGATCCATAGACGTCACTCAAACATTTTCCAGAACTACCTATTTACACCTGCTCTGAGGAGAAAAAAAAATTCATCTTCTTCTTGGTGATGGTGTTCTTGGCAGATATTGCTCTCTGGATGGCTGCAGTCATTTACTCAAGTGAAAAAGCTTTTTCTCTCTCACAGCAGCAGCAGTATCAGCAGCAGCAGAAGAAGAATCATTTCCTCCATTAAACTAAGTGCACGTCCTTACGGGCAGCCAATGCCTTTTCTGTTGGCTCAGAGCTCGTGTTTGAACAAACGAGTAAGAAACAAACATGTCACTCACATTTGTATTTGTCTTGAACGTCGGCGTTGCACAGACTCACCAGACCCATCTTAAAGCTTAGGACTCGCATTTTTCCATTACGAGCACTGGAAGAAGGACAGAAAAGGAGCGGAGTCATGAATGAATGTAACCAAACATGGAGGATATCATACTTTAAGGCAGTGGTTTTTAATTATATATTCTGTCATGCGCCCTCTTGAGGACAGAAATGTTTCGACCCGTGCGCCCTCTTGAGGACAGAAATGTTTCTACCCACACACCCCCCGGGAATTAAAATACTATAGAAAACCTCATAACGTGCATGTTTTTCATCTGTACAAACCACTGGGTGAATTGCTGCCCCCTAGTGACTGGAGGCTTGTTATCATTCAATCATTACAGCAGTGGTACACTTATGTCCAGGGTGTCATATTCCATTGGAGGCCCCTCGCTTTTTCAATGATCTCAGAAGCATGTGATCAAAAACACACCAAGTCGTGGATTATAAATGTGAGGAGAAGCTCAGACTCGATCTATTATAGACAGCGCAACACACAAGCCATTGTTGTCTCTGTCCGACCAAAGTATTACCAATTTTTAATGAGGTACGGAAAGATTTAAAGCCAACCGTTAGAGGGAGAGGAAATGGAGAAGAAAAACAAGAGGCTAGAGTTATGACTGAAGTCATTAATCCAAGCCAGACATGGAGCCACCGCTGGTGAACTTGAGCACAATCAATGCACTGGGCGGAACGTTGATGTACACACAGCTTACTGTGTGCTGTGTTATTAGAGCAGGGAGACAGCAAACATTTAATGGATATATTATGCAACCAAGACACAAATGTGCATCTGTGTGCAGTATCTTTCTACCTTTTTTTTTTTTTGTAGAAAAGTAATATCTTTCTAAGTGCCGTTTTCAACTGCTACGTAAAAGTTTTTATGATCTGTAAATGTGTCCCCCCAAAAAAAACAAGCCATTCAAATTGAACCCACTGTGTGACCTAGAAAAGCGAATGATTATGATAAAACCTGACTGATGTTATGAACCAAAAACTTCTCAGTCTGGGACGGCAACTGAAAACTATGGTCGTTTGACTCTGGTTCAAACATAGCTAGTTGTTCTAGAGTAGTCACCAGTAGCCATTTCTATATTGCTGCTTAACTGTTGCCATGGTTACGTTAAGCCATCCTCAGGTTTTCTTCCTGTAGGAGATGTGCACAGAGGACATGTGCCTTAGCACCATTGATGATAAAGGCAGAAAAAAAAAAAAACAAACACTTGGGTAAACAATCCTGCTACGCCTAATTTTTTTTTTTTTTAACCAAGGCAATTTACATTTGAATATTACATTCATCATATTGATCGTATTGATGTCTCATATTAAACTTTCAAAAATAACTTGTTAATGTCAGGTAATAGTAATAATTTTTGAGTGAAGTTTATCCTGCAAACTGGTCTGGAAAATTCTGAATGCTTAAATTATTAAATTTTTTTTGTTGTTTTTTTTAAATGACTCGTCAGTGACCATGTCCATCATATGACCCACCTATCGTAGACGTTTAGCAGCCAGTTGAGGCACATGTCAATGCAGAGCGGAATGTTGACCAGGATGGAACGGTCCTCCTCCAGCTTCTCGTACAGAGTGGTCAGACTGTGGATCATTTCCACCACATCCATGACACGTTCCGCCTCCTGTAAATCCTGCTCTCGAAAGATGTCCACCAAACCAGTGAGCGTCACCAGGTCCACTGAAACACACCGACAGATAGACAGAAAAAATAAAAAAATGAAAAAAAAATGAAGCATCTGGACGTCTTAACTTAGCAGAGACCGAGTTTATGTGGATGAACGAAACATGAGAACAGGAGATTAAAGTGTAAATAAAGCTGATTCTGAGATCGCAATCCTGAACTCACGTCTCAGAGCCTTCTGGACTCGCCGTAGTTTCATGGCTGTTCTGTATGCTGAGAACTTGATGTTGTTCAGATCGGCTGGGGGAAAAAAAAAAAAAAAAGACAAAATTAAGTATAACAAAATGTGTTGTTTCTAATATTAAAAAAAGAGCAGTCAGGTGGATTTAAATCCAACCTTATCTAAGGAATTTGGAAGACAGAGAAGTATATGACAGTGTCATCTGCATAACGATTGATATCATGTATAATAATTCTCCAGATTACAGTGGTCCATGCTGACTGGATAACAAGGATTTATCACTGCTTCACATTGGCTGAAATCAACTGATGATCGTTCACTGATTTGTGAACTGCATTTGTTTATAACCAAATTATATTTTTTCTTTTTGTTTTGTTTGTCCCTTTCTTTTTTCGTGTGCATTTAACAATGGATTTTTTTGTGGACGTTCCTCTCATCAAAACACTAAAACACACGCTTGGGATTGAACGTTGGTGGAGATGTTACTATTATCTTCCCTAAGTGTCTGAGATGCTAAATGACAGGATCTTTCGAGGAGTGTCTCCACTGTCTTCTTACTGTCATCAGCTGCAGCTCAGCAGGGTTCTGGATCTTCTGAACAAGTCCCCCAACAGAATGACACGTTAATGATCTACTCACTCACCCAGAGCCTGGTACAGTTCTGTCATCTTTGGATGGTCCCAGCAGGTGGTCTGGGCCTGGTGGCTGAGAGAAGAGTGGACCAGAAGATGTGGTGAGAGGAGGCCGAAAAAAGACAAGAGCAGAAGCAATGGCACTGAGACAAAGAAAGATAGAAAAACAGAGACACAGACAGGGGGACGTAGAGACATAATGAACCACAAAGACATACTGAAAAACACATACAGGGACATACTGAGACACAGGGACATACTGAGATACAGAGACATACTGAGACACAGGGAAATACTGAGATAACATACTGAGACATACTGAGATACAGAGACATACTGAGGTACAGGGACATACTTAGACACAAAGACAGAGACATAATGAGACACAGAGACATACTGAGATATAGAGACATACTGAGGTACAGGGACATACTGAGATACAGGGACATACTGATACAGGGAGAGGTACAGGGACATACTGAGATACAGGGACATACTGAGATACAGGGACATACTGAGATACAGGGACATACTGAGGTACAGGGACATAATGAGATACAGGGACATAATGAGATAAAGAGACATACTGAGACACAAAGACAGAGACACAATAAGACACAGGGACATACTGAGATAAAGAGACATACTGAGACACAAAGACAGAGACATAATGAGACACAGGGACATACTGAGATAAAGAGACATACTGAGACACAAAGACAGAGACATAATGAGACACAGGGACATACTGAGATAAAGAGACATACTGAGACACAAAGACAGAGACATAATGAGACACAGGGACATACTGAGATAAAGAGACATACTGAGACACAAAGACAGAGACATAATGAGACACAGGGACATACTGAGATAAAGAGACATACTGAGACACAAAGACAGAGACATAATGAGACACAGGGACATACTGAGATAAAGAGACATACTGAGACACAAAGACAGAGACATAATGAGACACAGGGACATACTGAGATAAAGAGACATACTGAGACACAAAGACAGAGACATAATGAGACACAGGGACATACTGAGATAAAGAGACATACTGAGACACAAAGACAGAGACATAATGAGACACAGGGACATACTGAGATAAAGAGACATACTGAGACACAAAGACAGAGACATAATGAGACACAGGGACATACTGAGATAAAGAGACATACTGAGACACAAAGACAGAGACATAATGAGACACAGGGACATACTGAGATAAAGAGACATACTGAGACACAAAGACAGAGACATAATGAGACACAGGGACATACTGAGATAAAGAGACATACTGAGACACAAAGACAGAGACATAATGAGACACAGGGACATACTGAGATAAAGAGACATACTGAGACACAAAGACAGAGACATAATGAGACACAGGGACATACTGAGATAAAGAGACATACTGAGACACAAAGACAGAGACATAATGAGACACAGGGACATACTGAGATAAAGAGACATACTGAGACACAAAGACAGAGACATAATGAGACACAGGGACATACTGAGATAAAGAGACATACTGAGACACAAAGACAGAGACATAATGAGACACAGGGACATACTGAGATAAAGAGACATACTGAGACACAAAGACAGAGACATAATGAGACACAGGGACATACTGAGATAAAGAGACATACTGAGACACAAAGACAGAGACATAATGAGACACAGGGACATACTGAGATAAAGAGACATACTGAGACACAAAGACAGAGACATAATGAGACACAGGGACATACTGAGATAAAGAGACATACTGAGACACAAAGACAGAGACATAATGAGACACAGGGACATACTGAGATAAAGAGACATACTGAGACACAAAGACAGAGACATAATGAGACACAGGGACATACTGAGATAAAGAGACATACTGAGACACAAAGACAGAGACATAATGAGACACAGGGACATACTGAGATAAAGAGACATACTGAGACACAAAGACAGAGACATAATGAGACACAGGGACATACTATATATATATATGTACATATATATATATATAGCTTCACGGTGTTGTGTGGTGTGTGTGTTGTGATTGAATTATGTGTACCTGGGAACAGTGTCAGCCGACCGCAGTCATACAAGATAACGGTATGTTCAGGGTATGGGTCACATTGAAATCCTTTACTCATTTCAGATTCTAATTTACTTATTTTTTTCTCTGACTTTTTTTCTTTATTGGATTCTTTGCACATTAGTCTGTGAGAATAATAACCAGAGAGAAGGAAAAAGCGCTCAAGGTTGAATTTTCATCAAAACAGATTTACTGGAGATTGACTTACTTGATGTAATAGGGCACTTTGTTTGGTGAGATGGCTCGTTCCCATGGGATCTGCACAGAACCTGAGCAAACACACACACAAACACACAAACAAACAAATAAACCAAAACAGCTTCTAATTAATCAAAATGTAATTAAGAGTACAAAACGTGTTGCGGAGTCCTGGGAACTGATCAAGAACAGTGTTTTCAGATTAACTCAGTAGAACCTTAACTACAGTTAAGTCTCCCCTGTGCATTCCAATTACGGTCGGGGGCGCCGAAGCGGGAAAAGAGCTAACGTGTAACCAGCCGTGTTACAGGAACTGTTCGGAAAAAAAAACCATTTATTTAAGTAAAAAGGAAAAAAAAACCAAAACATTTATTTAAGTAAAAATGAAAAAATATATTTCTGTGTAAATATCCCATTTTACAACGTGGACACCTGCAGCTTATAGAGAAGTGCAGTCTATATGTAGAATTATTTTTTTTCTTTTTGAATTCAGTGGGTGCGACTTATACTCAGGTGCGCTCAATAGTCGGGAAAAGACAGTAACTTTTTTTGATTACTGATGAACAATTCTTCATAATGAGGTTGGTCTTTCTCTCTCTATCTTTTAAAATACTTTTTTTTATGAATTAATGTGGCATGTCAGTTTATCTGATTGTACGTTTTAGCTTAAAAGGAAAAAAAAAAAAGGGAGCAAGAAGGAGAGGAGAATTTTACTTGAGAGGAAGTGCTGTGATCCAGGTCCAAAGTCTCGATGAGCGTCCTGAAGCTGTTTTAACCTCTCTTCAATAGAACCCTGAAACGACACAAACATGTACGTATAAATCCACTCAGACTTCTATTATTTTTTTTTTTTTTTTGCAGCAAAAGTGATGATGCTGAGGTCTGAAAACAAACAAAAAAGGAGGGAAAACACAGAAAACACCCCGCCAAAATAAAAGAAGAATAATGACAAAAGAAACAACGAGAAATGCAAAATTCTACAAAAAAAAATGCAAGAAAGAAATTTAAATGGTAAAAGAAGACTAGGTGCCGAAGCTGGCACGTTGGGGGAAAAAAAAAAGACAAACCTCTGACAAGAACACCGTAACAACCCGAGGGAGAAGAATGTGTAAATCTAGATCGTTTCTGAAGGAGCCGAGCTGAAACAAGACGACGGAGGAGAAATCTGGCGAAACATCTGCGGCAGCTGTTTGTTAATTCATGGCTGCGCTGGAAGAATCTGCTGCTGCTGTTGTTGTTGAGACTAAAAGCTGATCACCGGGGGAACTCGCCGAGTCTCGAATGAGGCTCAGTTTGCGTGACATTTTCACAGAAACAATTTTCAACGTAAAGGTGCTGCTCACCTACGTCGTTCATGGACTTAAATAATTCACTGTCTTACTCCATGTCACACTGACACACTAACGCGGTGACTATCATGACAGCCAAGACGACTTCAGACCTCTTCATATTTCTCATTCAAATTAAACAATTTGCCTATTTTTTTAAAATATCCTATTTTTTGCCTATTTTTCTAAATATTTTTTGCCTATTTTTTAAATATTTTTAAAATATTTTTGCCTATTTTTTTAAATATTTTTTTTATATTTTTACATTTTTTTAAATATTTTTTGCCTATTTTTTTGCCTATTTTTTAAATATTTTTTTAAATATTTTTTTGCCTATTGTTTGACTATTTTTTAAATATTTTTATATATTTTTTTTATATTTTTTGCCTATTTTTTTAAATATTGTTTTTATATTTTTACATTTTTTTAAATATTTTTTGCCTATTTTTTTGCCTATTTTTTAAATATTTTTTAAAATGTTTTTTTGCTTATTTTTTAAATATTTTTATATATTTTTTTTATATATTTTTTTGCCTTTTTTAAATTTTTTTTTTTATATTTTTTTTTTATTTGCCTATAGCAAATCAAACATTTGAATTAAACAGAAATAAGTCGGGGCTGTTCTCCCGTTGTATGAGGAGTAATCAGAGTGCCAGGTGATTCATTTAAAGTCTATGTTACAACATCACACACACAAGGAAACCCATCTGCTCTGAAGCTGCAGCTGCTGCTTTAATGGCTCTTCAATGTTATCATCCCAACACTCAAATGAGCAATAAGGAGTTTTTAAGAGAATTGGAAGATGCGCCGCCTTACCGCGTTAACCACAAAATCATCGTAAAGTAGCTTTAAAGGCACGTGCTCTTCACCTTGGAAATAACAGTTTATTTATAAAATTCAATATTTAGTTAAATCATATTTTTTAAAAACAGCGGTGTCAGACATATGCTAGCTAATTAGAGCTAATTAAGTTTTGATCGTACCGGTCCGGCCCACTTGACATCTAATCAGGCTGGATGTGGTCCCTGGACTACACTGTTTTAAAATATTTATTTCAGTACGAGCACAAGAGCGACGAACTCTCACTTAATGTTTGTCGGATAATTAGCTGCCAGGGAAAAAAAAAAGTTTAATTAAAAAAGTAAAAGGATGCACTTTACTAAACTTTTTTTTTTTATGATTGTTTATTAGTGTTATGGCTCTTTTCAAATCGAACACAGAGAGAGTCTTAATTGTGGTTTTACTTTTTAAGCTGCTACAAAAACACAGCAGCTTTCGCGGTGGAAAGTCTGAAGGACCTTCAAGAAAACCTCGAAAAATCAGTGTCTTTGTTTTCATTTTTTAAGACTCAAACTCCATACTAGGTTCCAGGAAGTTTATATTTTATATTTTTGTTTTGCTTCTTATTCATTATTGACTCTGTCTGAGAATAGTTTTTACGGCAACTTAGCTTACTATGGTTGTTGGAAATATGTTATGAATAATCTTAAACGTAGAGACCGCACTGCTGCTCCATAGGTCGTTTGGTAAAAGTACTTCATTTTTACTAATTGACTTCATTCAGAGAGAATCAAGGCACATCCATTCACTCTCTTCATTTAAAGATAACATGGCGATATTTCAAAATAAAATGTCATTTAGACTCTGATACGAAAAGAATAAAGTCTAAAAGATTTTTTCTGATTCTTCAACAATTGAAGCTTGATGGTTCTTGTTTACATAGCAACGGTTGCTAGGATGTATAATTGGACTGTTTGGGAAACGTTTACAACCATGACATGAATAATTATTAGAAAAGAAAATTGTCAGCATTACGAATTAACAAGTTAACGCCATAATAAAATTCAAATTCAAATGTCCAAATATTTACACACACAAAAAAAAACCTCTAACTTATGAATGCCAACTGATGTTGCTCATGTGTGAACAGAAAGAGATGATGCTGATGTAAAGTCCAAAGACACGTACCTGCAGCACCTTCCATCTGCTGTTGAGATGTTCCAGAGCACGTGCGTTCTCCATGGACAGATGGACATCAGAGATGGCCAGCTGATGGGCGAGATCATTGACTTGCTTCATGCCTTCCTTCACCTGACCCAGCTCCTCCTTAAACAACTACAGCGAGACCACAAACAGAACAGGGTTCGATTGAAGTGCATTTCCAGTTTTCAGTTTGCCAATTAACGATAAATAAATCCACGTATTTCTACTCATAAAACACCACGGAAACGTAACGAGACCGTGTTGAATCATCTGCTGAGTGAAAGTGGGGACGGAAATGACATCACAGTGCGTTCGTTTGTTTGGATTCTACCTTGGTGGCGTCGATGTGGTCCTGCAAGGCATCGATGAAAAGATCTCCCACGGGTTCCCAGGCATCTCTGACGCCTTCGGCCTGATCTAAAGCAACAGCCAGCTCCTCCATCGCCGCCTGGATCTGCAGCAGACGCTCCAGTGTCCTCTCCATGTGTCTGAACGGTCAACAGTAAACACGTGGATCATCGATTACAATTTTTCATGTGATGTTTTCAGGACCAACCTGAATCTTGAATCGTGGGGGAAAACCTACGAGGCTGGGTTAATGTCAAACGGCGGAGCCGAGTGAGTTCTGACCTGTGTCGGTCCACGCATCTTGCCGTCAGTTTTTCCCACAGGTCACTTGCCACGTTGGCCTGTTTCCACACTGTGCGACTCACGTTCAGGATTCTCCTGCGTGGAGACACTTCTGCCCAGAAAGGGGGAAAAAAAAGTCGCACATTTGAATGAAGGGTAAAGGATAAAAAGTCTTCTTGACTTGGAGTCTGGCACGCTGCAGCAGAAACACAGAGTGAATGTTCGCAAACCTTTTCCGTCCGTCAGAGTTTCCTCTGGTTCCTGGAACGGATGCTGAGCCAAAAAGGCCTGGGCTGAATCTAGGACAGAGTAGATGAAGGGTCCTCTGGATTTTATGTCCTCCATGAAGGTCTAATGGAGGAAGAAGAGCGGGAAGGAAAAAAAAAAACTAATTAGCGTTTCGTTGCACATTTTCAGGATTAAAAGTTTGCAAATGTACACGATTGAAGTCACGGAAACACCCAGCCTGAAATGAATTCTGAAAATGTGGGAAAAGTTCCAACAGAGTTTGTTTCTGTGTTTATTATACATGACAAAATTAAAGGAGAATGGTTTTTAAACTGTTTTTTAAAAAAATCAAAAATAAAAAAATCCTGTTCAGCCAAAATGACAAAAAACCGAGGAGCTACTTAACAAACTTTAGTTTCATTATTGGTTAGTTTATGAATGATAACGATAATTTGCTCCAGTTTTGAATTTTGGCCCGCTGTGAATTTGACTTTGACACCATTCTCTTAATGGAATCGTGAGAAAAACAGAAGGTAGATCAGGACACATACAACGAACACTGCGTCGGCTGGACCGTCCAATCAGAGTGGGTTGCGAGATTATGCTGCTGTTATTTCACACACATTAACAGCACAAGTCTTTACTGAATCAACGGTTAAATCTTCAGTTTTCCCACCTTGCTTCAGTGCTTAAAACAAAAGAGCCCAAAAATATATATAATACATATCCTTTGAAGTGCACTCTACCTCCTTGATGCTCACATGACTACAGCCAATAGGACGTCTGGATTAGAGCTCAATTAGTGACAGTGGCCTGAACCTGAACCTGAGAGACTAGTCATCATTTGGAATGAAATTATATATTTATCTCCTTTATCGACCTTCACCCAACACGCTTAGCTTAGCTTAGCTTAGCTTAAATATATATTGTAACGTACACAGTCGGAATCTCCATCTCTTAAGGACACTATACCTACACAGGGTAACGATATAAGATCGTCGGATAATGCATTGGAGGTATGAATAAGACACGAGACACAGAAAGTAACGGAGGAGATGATACTGTAAGACGTCCCACTTGGTCCTCCTCTCTCATTGCTTGAAATAACACGAGATTTCCCTCGTCGTCTCAACCGTTCTGCTGCAAGATGCTCCCGAACACATTCACTTACCATCTTCTTCCTCCTCCTCCTTCCTCCTCCTCCACACACAGAAACCACAGCAGAATAAAACCACTCTCCATCAATAATTCACGTTTGTTAAAACGCCCGTTATTCTCTGCAGAAAACTCGTACGGCGGTCCTTCTCTAACTCTGTCAGAAAAGTTTAACAGCAACCGCACATTCGGGAATCACCGTCTTCTCAGATTAGAGACATGTCGGCCATGAAAACAAGACAAGTTATTGAAGAGAGAGAGGGAGAGAGAGAGAGAGAGGACGAGTAAAGATACAAGGAAAAATGGTACCAGATTTGACTCTATTTCAGATTATAATTAGGTTAAGTCTTTTGTTCATTAGGGCGTTTTTTTTTTCTTCATTGATTTTCATTACGTGAAAATGTGTATTCAAAAAAAAAAAAAAATCAAGTGATGCACACCGGTCTGCTGGGAAATAATGAGGGAGTTTTCAGATCCAGCACTTCTAGGGATTTAGTTACTGTGCCAACAGGAGAAGTGTTTTTTTTATATATATATTTATGTTTTTTGTGTTTTTATTTTTACTTGAAAAAAACATGATAAAACAATTGTACATCGTTTCCGTCTGTCACGTCAGTAGATTCAATAAATCTGTTGGGTTTTTTTTTTGTTTTTTTTTTTCACTTCAAATAGAACTTGACACGGCAACACGCTGTGATTGTTTCTGTCGGAGCGATAACAAAAGCGTTAGAAAAAAAATATCATTTTAAGGATGACAGTAAATAATCTGAAATGTGCCATCTGTTGCTTAAACCCGCTGGAGGGAAGTGGTGGGAGGACAGATCAGCACACAAGAGGATTGGAGGAAAGATCATAGACGACAATTAAGGGGCGAGTTAGGAAAGTTAATTTAAGCTTAAAAAGCTAAAGCTAGTTTTTTTTTTTTTTTTTAGTTTTTTTTTTTAATGGCATAATTGTGGGTTCCAGGATCACTGTTGATGGAGGTGTACGGCTACACTGACGCACACTGGTCTGGACTATTGATATTGAGGTTCCTGTATAAAAAAATATAAAAAATGTTGGTGATAATTATTACAGATCTGTTGTTTTTTTCCCCAAGAAACAAATCAGTCAAAGAAAGGTTACGAGCTCCGGTTAAAACAAGCAAAAAATAACCTTGTTTTTGCCTCTCACCTCATCTCGACCCCTGCCAGCTGCTCGCCAAAACCCGATAGCAATATTTACAATTATTTAATATCATATAATAATATAATATTTTGATTGTCCTTCATGAAGTTATGACTGATTTGGTCAAACTTGTTGCAAATTTAACATAGCACATTGTAGAGTGCCTTCTAGTGGACGTGGGAGGTAATAATACAGTAAGTGCGTCTATAATGAGCTTAAAAACATTTTTTAAAATGTACTTGCACTGCAGAGTCCTGCACTGTAACGTAATATTAAAAAGAAAAATCTAAAGATTTTTAAGAATTTTTTAAAAAAAAAAAAAGAGAAGAAGAAAAAAAAAACACAATTTAATCCTGTACTTAATCCTGTCTGAACATGACATAGAAAATAAAATGTTATAACCTGAAAAGCATCTTGTTAAAACAAAAAAAAAGAAATTTTTTTATAACCTGAAAAGCATCTTGTTAAAAAATAAATTTCTTGTCATAATGTGAACAATTACAGGTCACGGCGTAACCTTTACTCTCCTACTGAAAGCAAAAGGAAAATGTAGGAATACTGAAATTCTAACAAGGTGGTAACCCTGATCCAGAGAGTTCAATTTCATTTTATACTCACATAAATAAAGCAGTCGTATAAGGTCAGCGCTACAGTACTGCAAACCTCAGGAGAAGAAATAAAACTATGTGCTGCATGATTGATTAGTTCACTTTGATGGATGGTTCCTGGGGCACATAAATTATCCACACTTAACTTCAGAGCGCTGTTATCCAACAGACAGTTAAATAAATCAAGAGACAAAAAAAGATTCAAAAACACAAACAGACTAGGATGGTAATTTGAATATTTTAAAATGCACTTTCCAGCAGCAGGAACGTTTGTTTCAGGGTAAATGACCTTTGATTTGATTCAGAATTTCAGCTTTAAAAAAAAAAAAAAAAAAAATCAATAATGTTTCAAATTTTAATTTAAAAGCCAGAGGCAAAAAGAAACCGCTTTTTTTTTGTTTCTCCATTTTTCCATTTGACATCTTCTCCTTCGACATTACAAAATAAGGATTTGAACGAGAATGTAAGGTCTTTTAAACCAGCTGTAGCCAAAATAAAATCAATCAAACAAAGTTTGTATGAGCGGCTAAGTTTTAAATGTACGCCGAAAGGAAAAAAAAAAACCCAAAAAAACAAAACTCCAGACCTGCTGTTGTCCTCTCTGGTTTAGAATAACCAAACACTAAATCTCTAAATCATGTGTAAACCAGGTTTAAACGGAAGTGGGAAGAAGTTCACAGATAAAACCTTCTATGCCAAGACCTCGCATCCTGTGTGGGTGTATTTATTCTCTGTGTTTAAAAAAATAAAATGACAAATAAACGTCGCACGTCGTCCGTCAGAGCTTCCAACTGCTGATGTTGTCAATGATGATGTGTTTTACCTGGTGGAACTCCCTCTGCTGCTGCACAGCCTCCACATCGCCCCCTATGGGCAGCTGCTCTGACAGCTCCTCGTCTTTGGCCGTCAGCCATTCAATGATCTCCTGAAGCGACAGCTGCAGCTTCCCACTGTTGTCAGAGAAGGCCTCCAGACGCGCCCTGCACACAGACACAGTTGGTTATTTTGGACACGGAGGTGACGAAAAACACCGTTATATCTGACTGTACATGTAACTGTTTTATAATTGCACTTATTTTGCTTATATATACGTACGTATACATAACATAGAGATAATGCGGTATACTTTGGTATACATTTAATTCAATAACAGGGATTACAATATTAACACACACAAACAAACAACAATAATTACCGTATTTTCTGGACTATAAGCGGCACCTTATTTCATACCAGGCCTGTTTGTGCAACTTACTTATACTCGGGTGCGACTAATACTGTATATTAAAATGTATAAATTTCACGTGTTTGTTATTTTCACACTGACAGCCACTAGAGGGCACTCTAGCTTATACTCCGGAGTGACTTATATGTATATGAGGGTTTTTTTTTCTTATTTTTTATGCATCTTTTTGATGGTGCGACTAATACTCCAGAGCGACTTATAGTCCGGAAAATACGGTATCTAATAATTTACTAATTATAAACTATTACTATTAATATCGACTGTTCAGGTTTTCCCTATTCTTTGATGGTGTGCTGCTGCTCCCGTTTGTATTATATTCAATCTATCTATCTATCCATCCATCCATCCATCCATCCATCCATCCATCCATCCATCCATCCATCTGTGATGCAGCAAGTCAATTCCCATCCATGTAAAGCCCCTACAACGACTCAAAGACTATTACATTCAGAGACTGATCTGAGATCAGAAGTCTTTCATCCCCCGTACTTTCTTTTGTTGTCCTCTGACCAGAAAACACTAAACGGCAATGAGCCACTACTTGCTTTGCCCACCTCTTTGGTGGTGGGAAGACCTTAAGACTACTTTGTATAACCATGGCAACAGTTAAGCAGTGAAGGAGGAATGGCTGCCAGTTAGCGACTGAATTGGACATACGTCCGATTGTAACTCAAGCAGCTGAGTATTTCTCAAGTAGAGCATACCGTTCTGGCGGGAAAAGGTGAGAAAATAAAACTGATCAGGAAGTTTCGCAGTAATAGATACAGTGGAACTTTGGTTGTCCAATAAACTGATCAGGAAGTTTCGCAGTAATAGGTACAGTGAAACTTTTCGAACAATTCGGTTCATGAAGAAAATGTTTAATCAAAAATTGCCCCCCGGTTGTCGTACTATAACTCGCCGCTATTTCTTTTATTTTCTTCATTTCATAAATCACCATGAGAAAGAAAAGCAGTGAGAACAACAATAGAAGTAAAGAAAGAGATTATACGACAGCATAAGAAGTCGTCGATTTGTACCATCGTTAAGAACAAGGAAGCAATAAAGGAAGCTAACGTTGCCAAAGGAGTGACTGTGGTCAACAAGCAAAGATCGCAGAAAATAGAAGAAGTGGAAAAGCTGCTGTTGATTTGGATCCACGAAAAGCCGTTGGTCGGCGACAATATCTCGGAGACAATAATTTGTGAGAAAGCGAAGCCAACATTGAGCAATCACGACTCCTCAGCACCGGTAAGGATGACTGAAATTGCCTTTCCTAGTTGAAGCTTTAATCTTTCTTCAGTTTTGTTTATCTTTTTTGGTTAGATCTAATGATTTTCATTGGTTTCTTGTATGAACCTGTACACAAACTACTGTTAGAGGTCCAGGAACAAATTCTCATGGGGAAAATGGTGAGTGCCCCAATATCTAGATTTACAAATACTGTATTATAACCCAATTCATTTGCCCTTAAAAAAAAACCCTAACTACAAATACCCTTAAATCGCAAAAACACGTGACAAAACAACCGCAGTTTCCAATCAGCTATTTGCAGTAGTAGTTGCTGTCCCAGTCTACGGAGCTGAGAACGACAGTGATAGGGCAATACAAGTCAAGGAAATGGCAGATACTTGTTACGATTAGTAGTAGTACTATGGGTGGAGCTACCAAGTACCAGCTCTGTGCTCATTATGATCACAGGTTTATACGTAGAGACCGATTGGCAGATTTCTAAAAGTTTAGTGAATTGTTATGATTGGCACTTGAGGAATAGACAGACACAAATGTCTGGTTTTGCGTATTGTAAAAAAAGTCTTTAATAAAGCTAGCTAAAAAGTTAATCGACTAGTAAGCATCCATCTCTTTACTTAAAGACAATCTGAGTACACGGCTCTGATTCAGGAAAGAACATTTTTTAAATACTGAAAAACTGAATGCCATTTGTGAAAAATAGAAAAAACAGTGTCAAGTAAATGTCGCCGTCTTAACCCTGTCAGAGTGAAAGGACTGGATTCGGTGATGCAATCGTGCCGAGCTTCTTACAGAAGATAAAAATAAAGCAGTGCCTGAAGGTCCAGTAAAAACTTTCTTTTTTTAAAACTCCCGTCCTCTGTCTCCCCCTCCGTTCCGGAGCTGAGAAAACTGCGAACAGCTCAGTGTGACATGACATTATTGTGACATCACAGCACTGCGAGTGTGCTGACGCCTAGACTGGACGTTTGTTTGTATGTTTGTTTGTTTGTTTGTTTTTTTTATGAGATTCAGATTCTCAGAGCAGACGCTGGAGGTCCGTCTGTGTTCGTCTGCGTCACGCAGCTGCTGTGACTTCTGTTGCGTCGTCGTTCTTACACTACTGTTGCACCGTGTCGCATTTGTGTCACTACAAAAGAAGGGACAGGACAAGGCAGTGGATGTGGGAAAAGAACTCTCACGCACCACAGTCCATGTAAAAAAAGAAAAAACCCATAGGATTCAGGAGTAAGTAAATAAAGAAATACACTCAAGTCACGTAAATACACTTTCCGGTACTACGAACAGACGGTTTAAGCTATCGCCAGGACTCCAGTCATATCACATGGATGGGGGCGACACTGGCTACCCCTGGAATCTGATTTGCTACACTACTTGGACACCTCTTTTAGAGCTGTCCATCAGCGTACTCGAGTAATACTACGAAATTACTTGACATCTACAAGACAAAAAAAAAAAAGACCTACCGTTTGGATTAATTTCCAATCATTTTTATTGACTTGCAACTTTTGAATTAAGGTCAATGAGTAAGTTGCATACAGTTAGCATAGTGTGCTAGCTTAGCATAATGACTTAGCGTATACGAAACATTAGCCTGCACTTTGCGCCACTGTAACAAACATCGCAGCAACAAGCGCTGTTGTTTTCACCCATGTCTGAAAAAAGATCTAGATTAATTTTAAGGGAAATTATAGCATTCGTGAATAATATAAATACATTATATTGTAATATGTAATATCTAACCTAATTTTCTTTCTTAGAATGACTTCCACTAACCCGGTATTTTGGGTAAATTAACTCGCAATTCACTAAAATCTCTAAGCCTGTTTAGTTGAACACAACACTGATATACTCACAGGAATTGAAGAAAGACGCAAAGATCTTCAAAAGCTCTGATTCTCTTTTTTGTTTTTGTTTTTTTGCTGCCACCTAGTGAAAGAGCATTTAATTGTTCTGCCTCTCACGCATTGACGAACAAAGTAAAAATTATTTGCTGCTTCTTAACTGAAGTTTGCGCGAGAGGATTCTGTGACACAGTTTTACCGAGTTGGGGAACCAATAGGGGAAGACTAGGAATTTGGGAGCTTTCCTCATTTGCATGCATACGCAGTAAGTGTGGGAATATAGACAGAATGTCGGAATGACAGGAGGTTTTTCCACTCAGTGTGGGCGGATTCCCTCTGCAGTATCTAAACCATGTGGAAAAACAAATTCCTGACATGCTGTGAACACCTACATCCTGCTGCTGCTGATGCTGCTGCTTGTTGTTTTCTGCAGCTCCAACTTCAACAGTCGCTGACGCTGGGGATCTGAGGATCAAGGTTCATTTCATGTCTCTCAGCTGCTTTTCTTGGTTCCGTGTATGTTTGCGTAATTTTGTTGAATGTTTGCCCCCCCCTTTTTTTTAAAAAGTATTTTCACCACCTATAAAGTGACGATTCTAATTCTGTTTTTTTTAATTTGAACTAACCATTAAAGCATCTCGACTTGTTCTGAAAATAATAATTTTAAATTGTCTGTAATAAACAACATTTTTAGACAGATCATTAAAAAGGGACAGTAATAATTTAACTTTGTAGGCATGTAGCTGAGCTTCTTAAAGTTACAAAAAAAAAGTCTATGTCTATTTTAATACAAAAATAAAAAATAAAAAAAAAGAGGTCCATAGGTCATTTGGTACCAGGGCCGCAGTGGGACACAGTAAAAAAAATGTACTGCAGTTTTACTAATTTACTTCATTCAAAAAGTCATAACCCTTAATTTTTTTCAATTTGAGGAAAATCTGACAATGTTTCAAAACAATAGGTCATTCAGACTCTGATAGTAACAGAACAAAGTCTAAAGTCCAGCTTTGTTCTGGACAGACCTGCTTAGATCTGGATTGACTTAGTCAGATTTTTCTATTAAATTTATAGGCATTGGACAACATGCCGTGTTACATTTCATTCATTCATTCCATCCATCCCCCTCTAATGGCACTGTGCCCACCTCAGGGCTCACGCCCTCCACTTTGGAAACCTCTTTAACGTGTGGTTCTGCCCCCCTGACATCAAAACATGTCAGAAAAAGAGCAGGTTTAAAACAATCAGAGTAAAACTCTGACTCACCGGATGTTGTGGGATTTGCGTTTGATCTCACTCCAGCACAGATTCATGTCTCCTGTCTGCTGAAGGATGTCTCCTCGAAGTCTCACACACTCTGTGGAGTCCTCCTGCCCCTCAGCGTCCACCGTAGACTGACAGGGCACACAGTGGCATCGCGGCCACGAGGGCCGCCCCGCAGCTGGACACATACAGAGAAATGAGGAGAGAAAGTCTTCATGAAATACAGATTTAAAAGAAATAATAATATAAATAACATCCAACAGTTTTCACTAATAATATAAATAACATCCAACAGTTTTTAGTCGCTTATCCGTTAACGGGTCGCGGAGGACAGCAGTCTCCACGATCGCGATCGGAAGGTACCAACCGCCCTAACCGGGATTCGATCTTACCCAGGAGGTGAACCCTGGGGTTCCACACCAACGACAGAGACTCTCTCTAGGCCAAAGCGCCACCAATATAAATAACAAATATTAAAAATACATGAAAATGATCCCAGGTATGGCGAGGACCCAAGAGCAGCACAACCAGGTCTGGTTTAAACCCAGTCTTTTATTCAAGCTACAACAGGCTCACTTCTTCAGTTAGCACAGGTTGACGAGTTGAACCAGGAAACAACCAGCAAGGCTGGAGGGTTTACCGGGGCAGAGAAAAGGAAAAGGTCAAGGCAGGTCAGGGAAGCAGTTAAGATAATCAGACGAAGAGTGAACGGAGTGGAGCAGGCGGAGGAAGTTCTGCTGATTAGTTCTGCTGATTAGGGGGCGTGGCCGCAGGAGTGATTGAGCGGAGGACCGACACGGTGAGCAGGTGGAGAGCAGTTACGTAGATGAGGGAGCGTGGCTGCAGAGGAGCAGACAACAGAACAACAGCACCCTGCTACATCTGACAGAAAAATGTCAGAAAAGAAAGTCAGAAACACAAAAGGAAGGTTGAGGATGTTTGTGAATTAAAACTTAAAAATATATTGTTATGAAACCTATACCTGGATTGAGAATACAGTTTTTTTAAATGAATTTTCGAACAAAATACATACAAAAAAACAAAACAAGTGTTGCTAATACCTGGCATAGAGCACAAGAAAACACGCAGGAATACATCCATCGACGTTCTGTCTGAGATCCACGTGTCTGAGTTTTGGAGTCACCAGGGTTTAACTGGTCAATACCGCTCTAAAACCTCTGACCTTTGTAGCACTCTCTGCTAATGCAGCACACACGTGTACATTCAATAACCCCACTATATATATATATATATATATACAGTATATCTGGCTGTCAATCAATTACTGTCAATACGACTTCAACACTACGGTCGGGGTTGTATGTATGTATAACACAGAAAAAAAAACTCACATTGTACCACACTCCCTTGTACTCCCTGCAGGGTTCTTACTAGCGTAGTCACTTCGTCCGCTCTATGATCAGGTGAGTGCAAATTTGCCTCAATGACGGCGCGTACGGCGGGTTTGTAAATACTCTATGTTCTCTCCTTCTCCAGTTACTACAATTTGCTACGGTTCATTGCAGGGGTCACCAACACGGTGCTCGGGGGTCATCTTAGCCCTAGCCCTAGGTGAGATGTCCTCAAAATCAAACTAGTCAACAAGAGGGTCAACAACTGTACCGTTACTGTACTACAGTATTCAGGAAGTCTGTATCAAACAAGTCGCTCTTGGAATTACCAAGTACCCCTGAAGTAGCTCTCAGTTTCCAAAAGCCTGGTGACCGCTGGTTTGTTGGCGATCATCTCGTAGCTGGTGGAGAACGCTAGCTGAGAAGGGCTACCGTTTCAGCTGCTAGCACCACATTGTTGTTCTCTGAGCTGGAGCAGTGGGAGAGGTTTGCAGCAGCAGCAGCAGCAGCAGCCAGTCTTCTGGTCTAGAGTCGCTGAGGGTAATTTGCCACTGAGCCCTTAGAGTCACGTTCCCCAGTGAACCTAGCCGTATTATGTCTCGGCTCCCGTTGTGTTGAAGTCCAAGGCTATTTGTGTCCAATCTTCTTTACCTTTACTGTGATGGAGAGGTCAACTCTCCTTCCGACCTTTTGTACTTTTCTCTCTTTTTTTACTCTATAGAACGTTGAGCTACTGGAGTAGCTTTGTTTACTTAAAAAATATATCTCAACATCTTCCCACCTCAGACTATCTTCTGAATTTCACTTCTTCCTTGTAGTTACTCCCAGTGAGTCGATAAACTCTCAGCATCGTCTGTCATTAATCTGCGTTCTAAATAATTCAACGAACGCAATGTGTTGTTTTTTTTTGTCCAATCTATTCATCACAACTAATCTCTGTATAATAATCTAATAATAATAATAATGATAATTTATGAACTTGTCCGTCGGAGTAGAGTTTGTGTCCGTGTCGTAGGAGTGGGTTTTTGAAGTAAGCTGCTATCTGACATCACGGAGCCATTCGTTTCAGGATAACCTGGATTCTTAACCCGGTTAATGACAGGAAAGGTTGCCGTGCCCTGACGTAAACCATCCTATAATGCTGCCATAAAAAAATCTTCGTTTGTTTCGTTGCCAAATCACAGGGAGACATTAAGGAATGCAGACGCATTACAAGACACTTGATCTTAGCAACTAAACACCAGAGACAATGTGTTTAGATAATCTAAAGATAAGTAAAGAGGTGATGAGACGAGTCCTACCTGATTAGAGACCAGCCCTTGATTGGAACCGGTTGGTCAGAGTAAAATCAGACGAACCCAGTCGACGCGCTTCGCAAAAGGAGGACGGACACAAGGACATGAGCAGATGGACGTGGACACAGGGATGAGTGGAGACTTTTGTTTTTCCT
>NC_024321.1:1263422-1264973 GCF_000523025.1 Cynoglossus semilaevis
CCCCCCCCCCCACACACCTACTGGTGAACGGGCACCAGAAAAGGCCACAAAGGTCACGAAGGACGTCTGCCCGACGTCTGCCAACCCTGTCACGCGCACGCACCGGGGACATTTCTCCAGAATCGGACGTCTTCGGATCTGACGACTTCAGGGTTAAACTCCTGACTATCTGCCAAAAACAGACAATCTGATGAAAACAGTGTCGCACTCTTGCAAAGTCAGCGCTGACGAAGTGCCAATAAAAGTGTGGGGGGAAAAAAAAAAAAAAAAAAAGGCCGAACTGTCGGTCAGAGAGTATAGGCACACAGAGACACACACACACACACACACACAAACGGCCGCTCTCCTTGAAAACACTCGCCTCACTTCACAAAGCCGCACTGTTTTCCTGCAGTTATGACACACAGACTTGTAGCGGAGTTCTGATTGAAGATGCCAGGAAGCCACAAACCCCCTCGAAACACACACACACACACACACACATGCACACACGAAATAAAGCCCGCTGTATTCAGCTCACGCCTCCTCCTTCTCCTCCTCCTCCCGCTGGCTGTGCTTCACCCCATAACCACATATTTCATTAGCCTTTGTACTGTTTTATCTTTTCAATGTCAAAGTAATTTCTCCTCTGGAGGAAACATGATATATTTTTTTTTTTTTCACATTTACATATAATGGCCTTGTCAATTTTATTTTCTTGTTTCTCTAAAAAAAAAAAAAACAAAAAAAAAAGTACTAGCTGTAACATTGTTGTTGTCTTCTGAAATTCATAATGGAGACTTTTTTTTTTTTTCAATTATCCCGTATTGAGATTTTTAGATTTTTACATTAAAACTACTTTTCGCCGGCTAAATTGTCACTTTGTTTTGTATCAACATCACGTACCGTATTTTCCGGACTATAAGTCGCAGTGGTACAGGAGTACCAGAAAATGGTAGTAGTAGCCTAGAGTGCCCTCTAGCGGCTGTCAGTGTGAAAATTACGAACATGTAAATTTTCAGAGGTACAGGAGTAGCAGATAATGGTACACAAGCCTAGAGTGCCCTCTAGTGGCTGGCAGTGGGAAAATAACGAACATGTAAATTTTCAGAGGTACAGGAGTAGCAGATACTGGTACATAAGCCTAGAGTGCCCTCTAGTGGATGTCAGTGTGAAAATACCGAACATGTAAATTTTCAGAGGTACAGGAGTAGCAGATACCGGTACACAAGCCTAGAGTGCCCTCTAGTGGCTGTCAAAAATCAGTGGCTTGTGAAAATCAGGAACATGAAATTATATATTTTAAAATACAAGGCGCGCCTGAGCGTAAGTTCCAAACCCGGCCAAAGTGCGACTTATAGTCCGGAAAATACGGTACATATAAGAAAATCCAGTCTTTCTAGAGCTGACAAAATGGTTTGATGTTGATGCAGAGTCTTGTCTGCAGATAATCAGCTGTAATCGAAGATGTCTTTCGTACATGCGCGGGGGAATGAGCTGAAAAAGTTGCGCTGATAAAAAAAAAAAAAACACCACTAAAAGCTGCAGCACAAAAACAGGACTCAACAGGGA
>NC_024321.1:1265023-1298015 GCF_000523025.1 Cynoglossus semilaevis
AGATCTCATTATAACAGCAGGAAAAAAGCACTCATGACAGGAGGCGCTGCGACATTAGTCTCTGCTCCGCTGTCCATGTCCCCCCTGCCGTCACCCCTGTCACTGCTGATTCACCGAAGGACATGTGGAACAGCAGCAGTCGGAGCAGCAAAGGAGTGGAGGAGACTCGGTGACATTTGTCCGTGCCCCCCCAGCTCCCCCTCCTTTCTCTTCCAAATCACTCAGAGGGATGCTGGGAGTTGGACTAAGGCTTGCAGCCTACTGTCCATCACGGAGAGGACAGTGGGCTGCAGCAAAAAGAGCAAAAGCAGCAGCAGCAGCAGCAGCAGTAGCAACAACCTGGATTCCGAGAGACGCCATGGCATTCGTCTCTTCCCCACCGTCCATGTCCATGTGTCTGTAATTGTTGAATCAGTCGAGAAAAAGCAAGGAGTCTCGAGGACTGTGACAAGGCTGACAGCTTTTCCCTGAAAAGGGACAGCGTCGTCATTCTCTTCAGCAGCAGCGGCAGAAGAAGAAATAGCAGCGAAATCAACATTCCTCACTTACATTTTAATTGTTGTTGTTTTTTTTTGTTTTTTTTTTCCCTGTTTATGATTTTCTGTCATGCTATTGTCTCCTGTCTCCTATTGTCTATTGTGCTGTATCGTTGATGGTGACCTTCAGAGCCCTGAAAGGTTCCTGTGTTAAGATGTTAAGAATCTTTCAAAGGTTTACCAACTGAGAACATTTTAAATCTTAGATGCAATAAGATGAGACAAAAAAATCTTTCAAAGGTTTACCAACTGAGAACATTTTAAATCTTAGAAGCAATAAGATGAGACCAAAAAAAAATACCATTTAAAAAAAAATATTTTTTTCATATAAATACTCACTTATTTAATTTAAGGACAACAAAATGCTCCAAAAAGCTAGGACAAGGGCAACGAGACTGGAGCAAAAGGTGAAGGTCCGTATGTTAGAAAAGAAGTATCCTTGAATTAGTCTTTATTTATTTTATTATTATTAATATTATTATTATTGTTATTATTATTATTATAATTATCATCTGTTCCAGTGTAGCAGTTAGCATGCCTGCCTGGAGACTCCTGGATTCGATTCCCAGAGGAACCACCTCCTTAGCGCCTGCAGGGGGCAGCCTGTTGTAGCAGTTCAACTTATTATTATTATTATTATTATTATTACCAGCATGGTTGAGGTTTACAACTTTGTGAACCTTCTTTCTCAAAGTACAGTTGCAAGGAATTTGAGGATTTCTTTTTGTGCGTTCTACAGCGCAATCAAGGTATGCTAACAAATTTGGAAGCAAAGCTATAAACAAGTACCAAATGGCTGTGAACGCCACTCTCGCAGACAGCGCTGGATTCAAAACTTCTAGTTACATACTCCGACCATAAATGGACTATAAACATTATTCAATACAAGAAAGATCTGGCCATATCTAACGCAACAGGCTAGCTAGTACCTCTCTTGCCTCGACTACTGCAATACCCTTCTAGCAGGCCTCCCAGCATGTGCTACAAAACCACTAAGCCTAAAAGTGATTCCGTAGTGTAGCCGTTTTAGCACGCCAGCCTTGCGAGCAAAGAGCAGAGAGTCCTGGGTTTAATTCCCAGCGGGGACCACCTAATGACACCCACCCCACTTAAGTAAGTGGCTTTGGACAACAGCGTCTGCTAAATGCGTGAATGTAAATGTCACCCCTCGGTTCACTGAGCTACATGGGTTTCCCCATAGCTTCCCGCAGGAAAATCCAAATCACTCATGGTAGCCTAGCATGTACTTAATGGATCTGCTCCGATCTACTTAAGTACCCTGATAAAGGCTAATGTTATGTTATGTCACGACCGTTCGTCCGGGGAATGTCGTCTGGCAGTCCCAACACCTCGTACGAAACAATCCTCTTCTCACGGACTGTTCCACGCGGCAGGAATGAGCTACCTAGCGCCCCGCTTTCCTAACTAGCGGAGTTCCTCTTTGTAGCTTCGTTGTAAATCCTCCTTTTGTAAATGCTTTGGATAAACTGTCTGAAAACATATTACAAATGTGTTGCAGGCTTCAAAAGAAGTAGGGTTGCTGATATTAACTTTTGGCTAATATATGATGTGCCGATATTGTCGACAAAAAAAATTCGTGATATTAACTTTTGGCTAATATATGATACGGCAATATTGTCCAAAAAATTTTCCGATTCTGATATCAACCGATATCCATAAAGCATGGCAATGGTGGTTAAGGAAGTTTGTCAAGGTTAATGAAAAATTCTCAATTATTTTTTGCCAAGCCCCCCCCCTAGAGGACAGAAGTGTTATCACTCCCCTTTTGAACTCGTAATATTTATTGATGTATCTGTACAAACCATCGTATCGAGTTGCTGGCACCAGCACGAGAAACCCAGGAAAAAACAGTAACGATTCTTACAGATATTACATAATTATGCTCATCATATCGGGTTAAAAATATTGGTCGGCCGATATTAACTTATCCGTTACAGGGTCTCGATGACCGCCACCCAAATCACACTGCACCGTACCAACCCCCCAAACCTTCCTGTTGGTGGTGAGTCCACTGGAAGGTACCAACCGCCATGACCGGGATTTGATCTTGCCCAGGAGGTGAACCCTGGGGTTCCACACCAATGACAGAGACATTGCCTCTGGGCCAAAAGCGCAAACCTTCATTGGAAGTGTTGTTGTTAAATAAGTTCAATCCCCTCCAGGTTCCTGTCACTCTTCAAAGCAGAGTTTTAACATAACATATACTATTTTATCTATCAAAGAAAATGTTTGAATCTTGATACCGAGATCAGAACATTCCAGCGCAGCTGTTCGTTACCGCACTGACACCGAGACTCTCAGTTAGACTCTCAGTTCGGTGCCCGTTATTAAGCCCCAGTCCGAGTTAAGGCGAGTAAATCAACGTTAGAGCCACAAAGTGTTTGTCACGTGCCATTAGACACAGGACAGCATTACAAAAAAGTGTTTGGGGCAGAAAATGCTGACTAACCAAGGAAACAAACAAACAATCTGTCCTTTCACTCAGAGGACAGTGGGCGGAGCTGAACTGGAATAAACCAACCTGACATTTAAGTCGACGGGAGAAACGCTCCGTCGCTCCCATACAACGGAGACACTGTCAGAGTTTCTTTTTTTTATTTCACTGTCAGCACTTTACATCGCAGACACCGTCACTGACCAGAAAACGGTCGCGTGTGTTTATGTGAAGAAGAGCCGCCGAGTGAAAACACCTCGTACCTCAGCGGTCTGCCTAAAGTCGTTACAATCCTAAAAGGTTCCCATACTGGGAAAACAACTCCATTACTCTCTAGCCCTGATACGGAACATGACACATTACCTGCTGCATGCAATTAAAAAATACGTACTCATACTCAACCCCATCTCTCATTCTAATGGAATAAAGACACACGCACACGTCAGCGAGAAATGCCACGCTGTTCTCACCCCTTCTCCGACAGTAAGTGGATTAAATAGAGCTGGAAGGGGAATACAGGAAAACACGAAAAGGAGAACACTGAAGAACAGAAAGGGGAAAAGAATGATTTTTTGGGGGGGGGGAGGGAGCAGAAGCAGAACATTCCAGCTCCAATGTGACAAGTAGAGCTTCTTTATGGGTCATCGGTGGAAAAGCTGCTACCGTGTCTTGGTTTTCAAGAAAACAGGTAAAAAAGAACGGTTGTGACCGTTGGCATGGAAACGTGAGGGACTGGGTTCTTGAAAGGAAACTGCATCGGTTTTCTTTAAGGAGGGAAATAAAACGAAGCAAAGAGTTATTTAAGGCCGAGGAGAGTAACAAATGATGGAGGTTCGGGTTCTTCTGTAATGAGAAGATTAGTGGCAGAAGAGGAAACTAATACCCCCTTTTTAACAAACAAATGGGAGTACCAGTATTTTAATTTGTGTATCGTCACTTATCGTTGTTTAAGTTGGGTCAATCAATATACAGTGAGCCGCGAGGCTGATTTTTTTTTTTTGGCACAGCTCCGTGGGAAATAAGGTGATGTGCAGTGTGTAGGCGTGAGCTCGAATCAAACCACAGAGGAAACGCTCAAAGCACATTTCATTTGAAGCTGAAAGGAAATATATATTTATAAAAGAATACCAGAGAGTGTGTTTTCATCATTTCGTAGCTTTCCTTTTGCGTTGCGTTGCCTCTAGTCGTGCGTACGGGGGGGGTCCTCGGTTTTACAACGTCCTCAAAAAAACTGCTTTTCATGGTTACGTTACCGAGTTCCCATAAATTTATTATGAAAGTAATAGTTCACATGGAAACTGTTTGGCTACAGATACGTTGTCACGTTGTTACGCGGAGGAAAGGTTTTATTTACATTCTGCCTGTTGTATGCAATACATTGTTGAACATTTGCTTTCTTTCGTTTGCCTTTGTTTGTTTGGAAACTTTTCCCCCGGTCGATTATGGCTCCCAGGTGTAAGTCAGAGAGGTTTGTTATTTTCACATTGACAGCCACTAGAGGGCACTCTAGGCTTGTGTGCCAGTGTCTGCTACTCCTGCACCACTGAAAATTTACATGTTTGTTATTTTCATATTGACAGCCACTAGAGGGCACTCTAGGCTTGTGATGCGACTTATACTCCGGCGTGACTTAAAGTCCGAAAAATACAGTACTCCATAACGTATTAATACGTGCATCTGCAATTGATTGAGAGTGGATGAAAATGGATGGATGGATGGACAAATACTGTACTTTGCTCAGTGTAATAAAAACCTACTTTATTATATGGCAATTAAATTAAATTTTTAGGCCTCCGTGGGCCACAAAAAATGACTTGGCAGGCTTCATTCGGCCCGCGGGCCTTGAGTTTGACACATATGTCCTAGATTATGATCTGACCACAGTGTTAGCTTAGGTGATGGACATAGGTACTCGTGTACAGTATGTGAGTTCGGACTCGTGAAAATCAGGTCACGTTGTGAATGTCGTCGCAAATCGAGAAAATCCCGAAATAACATAAATTACATTGCAACGAAATGGAAGCCACATGGTGGAAGAACACTATGCAATACTGCGAAGAGACCCCCCCCCACCTGTGTTTCAAATATAGAAATGATATCATACTGTATTAATAATATCAGACAAGATAAGGAATTCATCAGCCGTAAATGGCTTTCTCATTCATGAGCTCTAGAGTAAAAGCCTCTATTAATTAATTTCGGTGCAATTTATACCATAAGGAAAAAAAACTTTATTTATTTTTATTCTGCAGCATAAGTGCAGAATAAATTCATGCATCACCCCTGTATTTAGTGTGAGTCTGTCTTTAGGCTGGTAAAGACGTCTCCAGTCACTGGGGTTTTCTGCTCACGCTCTTCTGCCTGCTGTTATTACAGCAGCCATCACTCAGAGTCTCCTGCACATTATTCATGATCCTGGAGGCTGTGAGGCTCTGAGGCTCTGAGGCTGTGACCGCAGCTGCAGTGACAGCACCTTCAATCACACACTCCCACTGTGGCTGCTCATCCACCTCGGCCTAACGCGGTCACCCTGTGTCCGTCGTCAGCATCCGATCATCTCTTAATCCATACGCATGAAATCTTGAGGGCAGATGTTTAAGGCGCATCCTTCAGTTCAGACCTTCTCAGAAGCCCCGGAATTCTTGGAAACCTTTGAAAAAAAAATCCCTTTGAATCCTTCTCAAAACATCCCAATTCTTCATCAACCGCAAAAAAACCTTGGACGCCTCTGAATCTTTGACACCAATACATCAACAGAATCCCCGTACCCCAGCTTCTACCAACTTTTCATCTAAACCACACATGAGGAAACTATTGCTCCCAGGCCGGATATGGTTTTCCGCTGGAGATTCTTTTCATTTCCTTCTGAATCCTGCATTGCAGGGCAACAACAGTAAGTCCAGTTGACGTCACTGGAGAGAAAGCAGACACATTTCATTCTTGCTGGAGAAATCACAAGACAATCGCAAGACATCCCAGACATACCAAGCCTTTATTTTGGAGATTACGTAACTACCAGAACGACTATCCAGCTTATCCGTTACCAGGTCACGGGGGCAGCAGTCTCTACGACCGCCACCCAGATCACACTGCACCGTACCAACCCCGTGAGTCCACTGGAAGGTACCGGAAGGTACTAACCGGGATTCGATCTTGCCCAGGAGGTGAACCCTGGGGTTCCACACCAACGACCGAGACATTGGCTCTGGGCCAAAAAGTCACACCAGAACGATTACAGAGGTCAATTTGACGGTTTATACATCATTCACATACCATCTAAAATATATTGATAAACAGGTCATCTATACGGTGAGTCAAAATCAACCCCAGGAAAAGGAATGGTATATCTAAGATGTAAAAAAAAAAAAAGATGGAATTGGCTCAACTCCTCAGAAACGTCGGATGTCACCAACTATATCTGTCAGAGGGCCAGAACTTTATGTTGTGTATTTTTTTTTTTTTAAATCAATTTATCTATCTATCTATCCATCCACCTATACCTACCAACGTTGGAAACCTTTCTTGATAAAGTATCTTTGCAGTATTTTTCAGGTTGGACTCAAAGCACGATGCCAGGTAAAGACTTGTAAAGATATATATAAGATATATTCTCGGCAGAAAAACAGGAACCGGGTCTAGCAAGAGAGAGCGACTGCCCACACAGGCTAGTCTGAGAAAAAGTGTAAAAACTAAAGACAAGTAGTTGAGTCACTCAAATAGGGAGATGCTAACTAGCATGGAGGAGAGGAGGCGGCAGGTACATGTAGCAGACAGAATGGAAAGGTTAAGCAATCGCCAGGAAGAATGTTATTTCGGAGTTTTGTAGAGGAGCCAGACGTGAACAGGGACTTAATACGGTTGGCGATGACCGGTTTATTTGTATTAAAAGGCTGGCGGTGGTGAGGCGGCTGGCAGCGAGGGGAGCGATGTCGGTGAGTGGCTGAGACGGGCGGCTACGGGGAGATGGGAAGGAGATGGTAGCTAACAGGGAGCAGATGGACGAAGGTCTAAAACAAATGAGACGGATAACAGGAATGGTGGGAAAATCTAGAGGAACAAGGGAGGAGAACAGTGTGGAGAGAAGAAGTCATCATTTTGGACTCCATACCAGCTGGGTATCGGGATGTCGAGTAGGTAGCTATCACCAACCAACCTAAGGTGTCAAAATAGGTGGGCCTCCAAAGCTTGACACAGTTTTTAAATTGAATCCTGTGTCTTCCATCTCTTTTCATCTCACATAGCTTAGTCTGGAAAAAGTAATCAACGCTCTCTTCTCGCTTAAATTACTGCAACTCCCTTTTATGTGAAATTAATCAGACATCAAATGTCATCATTTTGGACTCCATACCAGCTGGTTATCGGGATGTCGAGTAGCTAGCTATCACCAACCTAAGGTGTCAAAATAGGTGGGCCTCCAAAGCTTGACACAGTTTTTAAATTGAATCCTGTGTCTTCCATCTCTTTTCATCTCACATAGCTTAGTCTGGAAAAAGTAATCAACGCTCTCTTCTCGCTTAAATTACTGCAACTCCCTTTTATGTGAAATTAATCAGACATCAAATGGTTCGAAACGCGACTGCCTGATTATTTAGGGTTTTTTTTTGGGTTTTTTTTAAGAGAGCATATAAATGCTTCCTGGATTATTTTAAGATCAAATTTCAAAATCTTTCATTTGTATTTCAATCTTAAAAATGGCTCTGCCCCTCTTGTCCAATCAGCTCCTTCCCTTTCCTCCATGTTCACTCAGGTCAGTAGAAAATGATTTTATCTATACAGAAATCTTAAGAACATAAGTCCTGTGATTGGCCTTAAGCTGTAAAACACCGATGCTAACGGTGGTGGAGTTCCCCAAGGTTCCGTACTTGGTCCAATTTTATTTTCCCTGTACGTGCTCAGATTAGGAAATATCACTAGAAAACACAAACATAACATCAAACTAAACATCAACTAAATGGCTCTGCCCCTCTTGTCCAATCAACTCCTTCATGACTTCAGTTTGTTTATGTCAAAAATACTTCCTCTGGAGACCCCACAAGTAAATTTCACAAACATAACATCAAACTAAACATCAACTTTCAATGTTACGCAGATGACACACAACTATATTTGTCCCTTACACCCAGAAGACACACAGCAGGTGCTCAAACTCCAGGAATACTTTAAAGTCTAATAAAGGAATAAAACAGAAGTAATTATACCCTTCCCCAAAAATAAATAAATATAATAATAAAACTAAGGGGGCTAAAAAAATATATACGTGTATATGTGTGTGTATCTGTCTCCAGGAATACTTTAAAGTCTAATAAAAGAATAAAACAGAAGTAATTATACCCTTTCCCGAAAATACATAAATATAATAATAAAACTAAAGGGGGCTAAAAAAATATATATGTGTATATGTGTGTGTATCTGCTAAGATTTTTATTGTCATTGTATAGTGGTATTGCTGACAGCTTGGTAGCCCCCAGTTGAAGACTCCCATCTGCGCCCCCTGGAGTACATCTGTAATTCACTACATTCTGAGCTGCATCAGAGAGAGAGACTCACGATTCTGGGGTTTTCTGACTAACTGATCCAATCCACAAGACACTCGCTCAATTGGAGCCTAATCGAATCTAATCTTACTAATCTTAATCTAATCTAGAACACTGGTGCCGCTTCTTGCTAGTACCAACCTATCTCTAAACTTTACCGTTTTGAGAGCAACCCTGCAATCCCCTTTTGACAGATTGTTTATTTCTCCGCTTTTCTGATTGGATCGATATGAATAGAACTCCCTCGTCTGTATGTGAATAGATAACTTCTGCACCCGAGCTGCTCATACTTTGTTATATTTATATGGATAATGACACTGATTTCCCTTGCGTCAACAAACTAACGAACACAGGAACAACTCTCTCTCTCTCTCTCTCTCTCTCTCTCTCTCTCTCTCTCTCGCTCTCGCTAAGGCCCAGGTCTGTCCTGGACAACTTATTTTTTTACAAATGTACATTTTTTATATAAAAAATTGCTCCAGAGTACAAGTCGCACTAGCACCCTCTAGTGGCTGTCAGGGTGAAAATAATGAACATGTGAAATTATATATTGAAATATAAGTCGCACCCGAGTATAAGTCACAAAACCGGATGAAACAAAACGACTTATAGTCCAAAAAATACGTAGATGTCAAGTGGACAGGACAAGTAGAATCATAACATAATCACCTGTAAACAATAATAATAAGAGCATGTTTTGTTTTGTGCATTTTTTCACCATCAAAATTCATCAAGCGGGCCGTATTCAAACCCCCCCAGTGGGCCGGTTTTGGTCCGCGGGTCATATGTATGACACCCCAGTGCTTTAGGTGATTATTAATGATTATGAAATTGAATCTAAGTGATTTATCAGCGTCCCATCCGCTTTTCTTGTTCAGTATTGTTCATCAGAGCAGACTGCTGTTTGTACAGTGTTCTCATGAATCAGCCTCCCTAATGTTACACAGCATCAGACCTGGGAGGAAAACGCCTCTAGGTATTCATTCACATTTTATTCATTGAAAAAAAAAACAAAAAAAAAATTCAAACTAAATTACTGCCGGCATGACTTCACGCAGAGCTAATGTCATCATGTTATAATCCTGCTGTCAATTAACAAACGTGCACAAAATTCATGAGGACGTGCACTGGTGCAACACCAGTGTGTTTCTACTTTTCCTTTTTTTTTTTTTTCCCTCCCTCTCTCTCATAACAATTCATACAAGTCTGTTCTTCAGGCGCGGCCCCAGTACAGATGATGCTCACACTGACAGTGACACACATTTTAACCCTGATGTCCTTCTAAAGGAAGCCTCCACAACACAGACTGAAAATACAGAAAAACAAAGAAAACACTTTCTGTCCTGAGGCTCTGAACAAAAACAAACAAACAAAAAAAAACTGCACCGATGACAAAGGCTGGATACCAGGAGACATTTTTATGTGTTTAACATTGTTTTTATAACCTTCCTAATTATAATTTATATTAATTTATATCATTGATCTAGGTCAGACTTTGGCAAACTATGGCCCGGGGCCCGGATGCGGCCCGTTAGGCTTTTTAATCCGGCCGGCCAAAAGGGTCCAAATTATGTTAATATCTATTATCATTATACTTTTCCCTTGCAATGCCCGTATTTCTCCAATAGATGGCGTAGAAAAGGAAAAGCATTTTAGCCTTTCTGACTTTTACGTGTCATTTATTTTACTTCATACGAATAAAAATGTTAAAAAAATGTTATCCCTAATTTTTAAAAGTTATTATTAGCATTTACTTTACATTTAGAGAAGTTTTTTTTTTCCCCGTTTCTTACAGAGCCAGCCCGTGTCATCATCCAAATCTGTTCCTCTCAGGTTCCAACGAAAAACAATTGCGAGCTATTGTCTCCGTCTACAGGTTTCTGTCGAACCACAAAGTCCCAAAAGTACCTGAACTTCCTGACGGCTCCATCAATCAGAAGTCTTCTTTGGAGACCAAGGAAAGTCAGGGCCTTCGGGTTTGTTTTTGTCACTCCTTTCTGTTTGTGAAATTGAAACTTTTAACTGAAAAAAGGCAGATAAAAAAATATAATGCACACAGCTCTCCGACTGATCAGGGAGCTACTTTCCGCAGGTTTCTGTTTCGGGGGGCCAAACAGTTCCAGTATTTGCATGAACTCCTTTCAATCCCTTTTAGCATTTTTAGCCACTTTTTGCATTTCAGCTACAGAGTTTTCCAACATTATTTCTACGGTCAATTTCCTATTAATGCTTCAGTGTTCTTAACGAATGTTTTTACCTCACAAGTGCACTTCGGCGACCCACATCGTCATTAAAAACTCATGATGTCACAGTTCGTCCTATGGGGAAATTCAGCGCTACCACGTTACCACAACAGTGAAAAAAAAAAAAAAAAGGCATTTATCAGCATTTGCTCTGGAGCAAAACACACACACACGACGGATGAGAGCAGAAACCGAAGCTGCATTTCACCGTCATCCTCTAAGGTGACGGCTGAGATTCACAGAGGCAGAGAGAGAGAGATGGAAATGAAGGCGCAGAGGGGTGTGACGGACGAGAGGGACTCATTCTTCATCTTCTAACTCCTCCAAAGAATACGCATTTGTGTCACAATCAACAAGAGAACTTCCCGGGAGAAGGAAAATTGCGACAAATATTTCATAAAAAGAGTAACAGAGGAGCAGAGAGGATAAATTATAGAAGGTGGAAAAAAAAAAAAAAAAAAAAAACGGGCTTCCAGGAAAACAGCAATGTTTTCTGTGACACACCAGGGAGCCTTAAGCAAGGTAAACATGAAATATAAATGACTGTAAATGTTGCCTCCGCTGAACCAGGGCTCCTCAACATTTTGGGGGGCGGAGAAAGCCAAGCTAACAGGGACAGAGATATGGAAGAGAATTCATTGGTTTCATTTAATGTGCTCCCGGTGCAAGGTTAATCGGCACTTCGTTATTTTGGTTTTAGTACTGTGGTGTTTATTTGTTAATGTTTCATTTTAAGCAGGCACAAAAAATATATATATATAAAATCAACCAATGAGCAATTGAATGGCCTTCGCAGTAACCGTGGAACGTTTTGTGCATCCCTTTTGAGGACCTGTGTTCAACCACGAAACACTAATGGAGATTTCATTGGTAAAAAAAAAAAAAACAATGAATTTTCCAATACTGATTCATTATCATGCTTTGTTTGGGCTTCGTACCAGAAGCCTGAGAAGGACGTTAAATTAGGGGGGAACTTTTACGGAACTTTCACCGAACACAAGAGCACAAAGTGGCCGACAGACAAGGGGAGATGCTGAGAGATGCTACGACGTATGAGCCAATCAGAGTGAGGAACAGAAGAGCAGGCTCAATTAGCCAATAGTACACCGAGTACGCGTTGTATTAGCCAACGATGTGCTGTGCTTGTCTAGGTAAACAAATTGACTAACGCAACGAGAATCCACATTTTTAAAGCCAAAATTTTCGTAAGTGTAATTATTTTTGTCTTTTAGCTGATATTTTTTGCTATATTTTTACTGTTTTTTTAAAGGTTAGAAAATGTTTTTTATCACAAAAATATTGAAATCATGGACGTTTTAAAATTCCTACACCATGACAGAAAGAAACCCAACCCAAATCTCATTTGTGTACGTGTTGCAAAATGTCTTTTTGCTTATTTAATTACTGTTTTTTCCCTCTTAAGGCTAGAGAGATTTCTTTTTCACAAAAATAATGAAAATATTGGAAATTTTTTTTAAAAATTGTATTTACCCCAAAATATCGCGATATAGCAAAAATGTCGCGAGATTGGACAAAAAAAAATTGTTATGTAGAGAAGGAACACTGTATATACTTTATAGAGAGCTACTCGTGCTGTGTAATATTTATTTTCAATCTCAACTTGAACAAATTAACTCAACAAGCTTTCTTTGCCTGAACTCTTACAATATGTAGTATAATATTTCAGACATATATATATATATATTTTTTTTTTTTACGCCTGCATAAACAATATGCTGCGTCACCTTCCGCTACAATGGCGCCGCCCGAGTGGCCGCTAGTTGCAGCAACTCCATCTTTCCTACCCTGTTTCTGTGTGTTTAGAAGTGGTGTTTTTAAGACCTCCCACAACTTACTACGTCACTTAAAAAAAAAAAAAAAATTAACACTTACTATACTATACTTCCTAACGCAAACTATTTAATAGCGTACACGATCTGCGATCCGCCTAGCCGCGACTCCATTGTTTACACTCACGAATGCAAAACATCTGTGCTCCTCAACCAGGGACCGGACATCCCGACTGAGCTGAGAAGAAAGAGGAGGGAACGTAGATCTGGTGTTATGTGTCGGGCCAAGATGGATGAGCTCACGGCGCTGACCCGGCTGCGGCGGGAATACCGAGAGTGCAGCGTGATGTGGTCCACTGAGACGTGTGTGTCACAGCTGCAGACAGCTCACCCTCAATCCCTAATTCTTATCTCTGGGGACTTTAACAACTCTTCTCTCTCCTCCTCTACCCCCCTCCCCCCCCTCGCTGTCATACCAGGGACAATAAAACACTGGATTCAATGTATGCAAACATTAACGATGCATACAACTCTTCTTCTCCTCCTGCAATGGCACTGCGTTCCCACAGGGAATGCACTCCCCACTTTGGAAACCTGATGACAATCTACATGTTTACAGACCAAAAAGTTTTTGGCTTGTCCGTTCATCACTGCAGAAGTCCACCTGTGAAAATGGCAGGGTTTTTTCACTCTTCCAGGGTAAATATCTCATGAACACAGCGGCGCGTGAGAATCGCTACTAATCATCACACACTCAGCCGTAAATGCAGAAGCTGCAACATTTTCTCTGGTCAGACCAGTGGCTCGAGTGAAAAAGATGCAAATTTTCTAAATGCTGATCTTGGGCGTTTTACTCAGCTCACGTTCTCAGATGTATTACTAAAAAAAAAAAAAAAAAAAAAAAAAAAACTCTAAGTATCTACAGACGAGCCATTTCCTGTTTTCAACCTTCACTGAGCTCCATCCTTCTTTCATCTCCTGCCTCTGACCTAATGACCGGTCTAAAACGGTTCTTAAGCTCCAAGAGGGAGAGGAGTTAAAGGGAAGAAGCGGGAGGATTCAGGCTGAATACGTTTGCTATAGATCATATGTGTCAAACTCAAGGCCCGGGGGGCCCAATGTGGCCCGCCAGGCCATAAACTCAAGGCCCGGGGGCCCAAATGTGACCCTTCAGGCCAATTTTTTGTGGCCCGCGGGAGCCTTGCAGCAGAGTTCATTAACCTATGAAATGAATTTTTTTTTTTTATTACACAGCAATGAAGAATATTTGTAACTTGAATAAATAATAATCAATTGCAGAAACATGTATTAGTCTGTTATGGAGGAGCTACATCTATACCAGACTATATTCTGTTTGTATCAAAGTCTGAATGACTTTTATTTTAAAATATTGCCAGATTATCATCAAATAAAGTAAGTAAATGGAATTTGTTTTTGACTGAAGTTAATTAGAATTTTTTTCATTTTTTCAAATGACCAAATGACCATATGGACTGGTACTGGTCCGCGAACCAGGGGTTGAAAATTAGTTTGACACGCCTGCTAAAGATACAATAATTCAAGCATAAAAAAAAAACTACAATTTCAGGGATTATGGCTGTGTTGAATTTCTCTCTAAAATGAAGAGAATCTTGTTCAGTCTGAGCAGAAACAAACACTTAACCTTGTAAAGAGCCTGTCGTTTGCGTTCTGTGACGTAATTCATCAGGGAATCCCTTTATAATTTAATCATCCGATCGCAGGTTTGACTGTTTGACGTCAATGACCAACTGTCCAAATCCACATCCGAACTTTACCCAACCGTCCAGTATATTATCCAGAGCATCGTAAAGATTCTAACTGCGTTCGTCAATAAATCAACTGAAACATGAGAGGTCGGTATTTACCCAGTGGTGAAGACGTGATGGACGTGGCTGCAGGATCCGAGCCTTCCTGAATCCAGCCAACACCTGCTGAGGGGTCGGGGTGTGGGGATGGAGTTCCAGATGTTGAGTAACGAAAGCAGCAGGAACAAAGATACTCCTCAGACGTCTACAGGAACCTTCAAATGAAAGGAACAAGGAACATGTAAATTTTCTATTGATACCGGAGTAACAGTCTCAGTCCTGGTCAATTCTGTTCCTCCCAAAACCACCACTGCAGACCAGGAGTAGGGATTTTTGGGAGTTTTTTTTTTTTTTTTTTTTTTTTTTTCCCCCTCAAAAAAACTGACACAGTGTGATAAACGAAAACACGATGGTCAGGTTTTCTCAGCAGACCTGAATGGAACCAGAACTCTGGCCCTGACCGTTAGGCTGTTTATCATCAACAGACAGCACTCACAGGTTTGGAGGAGAACAGAAGAGAGTCCTGACCACAGGGAAGAAACCGGCAGCGCGGGGATGAATGCCAATGAGTTCCCTCTCTTCCTCCAGCACTTTTTATTACCGCTCCAGCAGCACAGAAGTGATTCTCTACCTGACACCCCGGCAGCAGGGCCCCTGCAGGTCTGATACAACTGATTCCCAGCATGACATTCGGAGTGCTAACCACATTTTAATGCATTCTGTTCTGGCCCGGAACCAGCAAGGGTGCAGCAAAGAACATAAGACACCCAGACAGGTTCAGAAGGGGTTTTGGTTTTTTTTTTTGTCAGCAAACACATCAGCTCAGAAAATCTACCACATTTCCAATAAACTTGAAGACGCTGCAGTGCAGAGGCTGGCAGGAAAGAAAGAAAGAAAAAAAAAACCCAGTTCCTTAAAGAACCGTTCCAAACGCTTATAAAAGTTTAATGGAGTTCAGGAGAGGGAAACAGCACACAGAAGGAGAAAAAGCTGAGCTCATGATCTGATAAAAAAAACAGTTCCTCGGTGCTACTTACAGCCTGGACGTTGGTTAATGAACGCAATTAAACTTTATAAACGGTAGTTTCTGATATTCAGATCAGCTCAGTTGGCCGTCCTGTTTGATGCAAGCTCTCAAACAGGACGGTCCAATTTGTGCGTTGGAGGGTGCAGCCGGGACAGTTCGCCAGACGATGGTCAATTTATAGAACATTCCTACGCAAATTATTCGCTTTACGTTTCACTCCTCGTCCAAGAGGCTTCTACAGTTCTGACTAACTGCTGGGAAGTTTCTGGTATTTAATCCCAGAGAGGCTGAGCACCTCAAAGAGATGGTCGTTAGAGAGCAAAGAGAGTAAGGGAGACGTTGGTTGGATACCGCATGAGGTACCTAACATGGCTGGGTGCCCCTTGGAGTCTGTCTTACGTTGGTATCTAAAAGAGGTCAGAGTTTCTCCAGGTTACTGTAACTTAGACGACTTCCTTACAGCAGATACCTTTTTCGAACCATCCGTTCACCCAAACATAATCGGAGCCATAGATTGCGCCCACAATTTAGAGGCTATTATTGAGACTCACCGTAAAACAGGACGACAGGACAAGTAATTTTTGTTTCTAAATTTTCAAAAGACGTTTGGAATTTCACCAACACAGACTTGTGGTGAAACGGAAAACAATCCATTCCTGCATTCTTAAAGGGGTTGCTGCTACCATATACGGTCATCAAGAAAGTTTTCCTGAATGAAAACGACCCTAACCGTGCGATCAAATTTCAATCGTAGGACAGAATTCAGAACCTTTTCTTTGCACGGTTTGATGAACGAGGCCCCAGGAGTGATCAGTCCAGGCTGATATTCACACATAGTGAACAAATCCCCAGCTGAAGGTCTAGGTTACTACTTTTGTTTCTGCCAAGTTGTCAAACAAAAAGTTCCAGAAGGGCGAGAAGGTAAAAAAAAACGTCATTTCTGACACCGACACACCAACAATGTGACAATAATACCCTAACTCCCCGTGTCTCCCAGCTCTCCCGAGGCCACGTTGGTCGAGCGCTGACCCCAGAGCGCTTAACTGCTTCAAACAACAACATTTTTAAAAAAGAGTTTGTCCGAGGTCCCGCAGGACACTTGGCTGTCAACACATCTCTCTTTCTCCACGGGGCAGCCATCGCCCGGAGCTGTTTTCCTACATCCATCTGCCAGTGTTTTCCCTTCAGCACATGAGTTGGAGAGTGTGGACGAACAGCTGCGGAGATTTAAACACCACAATGAATGAAAACGTTGGGGGGGAAAATGAATCCATATCCAAAACACTGACCTCCACCCAAACAGAGATGATACTTGATAAAAAAAAAACAGAGTCCAAGAATAAAAATATTTACGTGTAACTACTGGAGTGACCTGTAGTTCTTGTTCAAAGTGGAAAGATATAAATACAACTAAAATAATTACATTATTTCGTGCTAAATTCTCTGCATTTGATGGAAGCTTTTTTTTTAAATCTATAGTTAATATACTGTATATGCAAATATATATTAAAAATTTGGTTTTATATTGGATTTATATACATGCATATATGCATATATATGGTATGTTTATTATTAAGATAGTTACGTTATTATATTTTATTCAATTTTTTGTATATATTTTGTATACATACAAATATATTTTGTATTTTATATAACATCTCCATGTTGACCATATGTCTATTATTATTATTATTATTATTATTATTATTGTTGTTGTTGTTGTTGTTGTTATTTATGATTATTATTATCAATATTTCTATTATTATTATCACTTAATAAGCACAAATCCATATATTTTTATGTTGTCTGTGTGCATTATTTATGTCAAATAAAATTGATTTGTTAAAAAAAAATGTATAGGTCATGGTGGGAAGGGTTAGAGGTTCAAAATTCAAAATTTCATTTTTTTAAATTTTATGCACAGAACAGCTGTTTAACACCAAGATAAAAAATGTCAAGTTGCTCGAGAGTAAAACCGGTGATAGTGAGGAAGATCCATAAGAAACGACAGTGAACCAAAAAAAAGGAATGGAGTATGAAGAAAACGAGCATGACCAAGAGAAATTCTGGAAAGCCCAGGCTACAGAAATAGAAAGTGAGAACAGAAGAGTGAAAATCCTAGTGAGGGCTCCAGCTGATAGACAGAGGTGAGTGTGGTGAAAAGGTGTCTTCAGCAGTCACACTCACTCTTAAAAGCGTGTCAGGAAACCCTGATGCATGTGTCAGCACATCACCGCGATACTGAAGTCTAACCCTGAAAATGTACAGAAGCTCTGCAGAGTTTCAGAGTCAGGGAGAAGAATTCAAACTTCATACCCAAAAAAAAAAAACTGAACTGAAAAGAGTTACTCATGGCCTTTAAAAAAAACAAAGAAAAAACACTTCTTGTGAATTTTTCATCCAATCATCTAATGTATGTTTTATTTTGAATGGATTTGAGGAATCTCAATCAACTCCGTTACATAGGGACCCTATCATTCAGTTCCTGTGAATACACAAAGCAACTGTGCAACTCCCTCTGACCGTCTCTGATCTTTACCACCGGCGCTCTTAAAAGCAATTTTGCAACAGCAACGTCTGATCAGCGTTACTGACATTTAATGACTAGGAGCTAGCGAAAAAACCAATCAACATCTGCCTCTGAATCTGACACGAAACTTCACAAGCTTCAGCGGATGATTAAACTATGTTTCAGTCTCCGAGTCCAGAAAAGAAAAAAAAAAGAAAGAAAAAAAAAGCTGATCCTTAACATTAAATTAAAGTTTGGTGATTACCAAGAGTGTTTAATAATTGATATCCGCAGCCACCGCCTCGGTTTTTCCCGTGGGACTCTGGAGAGTAATTTTGCAGCTCGGCTGCAGTTCTGAGAGTGAACTTCAAACATGTACATTTATTACTGCTGCTCATTTATCCAGCCACACATGACGGTTCTGCCCTTCAGAGACTCTCCTGAGGCTTAAATGTTAACATTATTTTCAGTCTATTGACCCTGAAAAACCATACAGGCTCTGAGTGATGATGAATGATTGTTTTCATTCTGTGTAATATTTGTATTCAGAGACATAGCTATGAAACCTAACTGCTACTAATGAACCTTAACAATAAGTTTATTAAAGTTACAGAATCCGTTTAAATAATAACAGCTGTACTATGAAATACAAACCGTTTTCTTTGCAGAACACGTTTTTGCTCATCGTATTTTCCGCACTATGAGTCGCACTTTTTTTTATCATCCTTTGGTTGGGTTTGCGACCTATGCTCGGGTGCGACTTATATATTAAAATATATAATTTCACGTTTGTTATTTTCACACTGACAGCCGCTAGAGGGCACTCTAGGCTTGTGTACCAGTATCTGCTACTCCTGTAACAAGGAAAATTACATGTTCGTTATTTTACACTCACGGCCGCTAGAGGGCACTCTAGCTGGTTGGTGCGACATTTTTTTGGCTTGTGCGACCTATATGGTGCGACATTTTTTTGGCTTGTGCGATCTATACTCTGGAGTGACTTATATTCCGGAAAATACAATACTCACGTGACCTTTTATTTGCAGAACTGGAATAAGAAATCTAATTCTAAATCCAATATAAATCCAACAACTGATCTTCACAAAGATCCAGACTTCAAATTCTACAAAAAAAAATCCTCCAACAACCTAGAGTGCAAATAAGAACAATGAAATAATAACAATGTGAGATTGAGGGGAGACTCAAGACAGAAGGAGACAGACATGTCCAAACATGTCTCTGCTATGCTCTGTTCTCATATAAAAAAAAATCATTAGGTATAAATGTATTTTTTATGAAGCTACATTAAGACCATTCGGGGCGGAATCAATAAATGCGTTTCAGTTTTAGTGCCGCTCTCTGACACAGCCGCGGATCTTCTTACACCCCTTCTTAAAGGTCGTTCGGGTCAAAATTCTCAGTGCTCTCCGTCGAAGATGACGACACTCAGGGTGGAGAAGCAGTTTCATCGGGTCCATTATCTGAGAGAGGCTGCTGCCGTAATGGCTTTTCTCCGGACACTGGTCGATGCTTATCTCCTCTGCTGATGCTCCGCAGCGCAATGCACTATTTCAAGACTGTTTTGACCTGAAACCTGAGATGATGACAGTTAATGCTGGATTCATCCTGTTCTGCCGTAGAGGAGACGGGAACAAAAGAAAATCATTCGCCTGCACCCCGACCTCCTACTACTTCGCCAAACACCTTCTCGTCCTTCTTCGTCACATCCATCAATCTCTGAGCACCCTGCGTCCAATGTGGGCATCATCGAAATATGAACTCAGAGTACAAACTCTGAAAAGGCCAAGATGGTGAAGGCAGCGAAGAGCATATAAGAATCTGTCACTCACTTGCAGTGAAAAGGCACTGCAGTAAAGTGTGGGAGGACGAACATTAACAACAGCAGCAGCGATTTGAAATGCCGAGCATCATCAAGGTCCTTAAACATCATCTCCTTCTGCATGTCTTTATGTCTGCACTTAAATAACTGTCGGCACTCGACAAATGCGAGTCATGATCTTCATGCGGTTTTCTGGTCCCGATGAAAACGACAAATGCGAGTCATGATCTTCATGCGATTTTCTGGGCCTGATGAAAACTGAAAACTCTGCTATTTACACCCAGGTTAATTCAGTCATTTACACAGCACGCCTGTGGATATCAATTGCGGTGGCGATGTTATGAACTGCAGTCATCTGACGCTAGTCTAATTACATTAGATTATTTTCAAAGAAATATGTTACTAACCAATTTCATTGTTCTTAATTAGAGATGTCCGATAATGTCAGCCAACCGATATTATCGGTCGATATTAGCATAAGTATGTAATATCGGTAAGAATCATTCTCGAATTTTCCTCCAGTAATGAAAATCCGATAACACGATCCCTGAAAGTGAGCAAATGGCTGCACATATCGGTATTGGTTGATAAGTCTTTGGACGTTATCGGCATGTCGGATATCGGCAAAAAGTTAATATCTATTGATAATAGTTTGTGCGTGAAATTAAAGAGTTGGTTGTCAGAATCCAGATCTTGCTCAGTGATATGGTTTCCCTTTAGATGAAAAGAAGTTTAAATTTTTAGCAGCAGAGCACAGGCAGAGACCAGAATCAGAGAGACTTGTCCTTATTCGGAGAAAACCAGGCGTCTTTATCTTACAACACGACAAGATCAGAGTCCGCAGACAAAGTCTTCGGAATCCAACTGTGAAGAACGAGGACAGAAGATCAAGAAGAAGCTTCAAAAGCACAAGAGGATGGAAAATGGAGGGTTTTTCTTTTTTCTTTTTTTTTTTGCTCCATAAAATATATCTGCCCATTCAGTCAAGAAAGTTCTGTGTTGATCTTCATATTTACATCTAGCTTTTCGCTCTTCAGAATTCGTGGCGAATCTGTCAGTCGCTACTTAGTGCTTGTCCAGGCGGTAATCGCTGAGCTGCAGCCGATGGGATTAAGGTGACGTTTCGTCAACTCGGTCGTAAATCGTACGCCACGGCATGACAGACCGAAACATCTACGAAGGTGTGGTGTTCGAGAGCTTTGGAAGAAGCATGAAGACAGAAGGCAACGTCGGGAATTGTAGACTCCAAAGAAGCATTGTGCATCAAATGAAACACACAACGCAGCATTAGTTAAATTAGGTAAATGCGGAAATCACCAGAAAAGACAAAGGACATCACCTGTCTCCTCTACTTTTACATCAATAATTTTCATGTCCTTTTTTTTTTTATAGCATCTTCTCTTGGCACCTGCCTTCACCTGGCACCTCTATCTCGACCATCCTTTATCCTGTATATCCAATTACTCCCTTTCAAAACAAGTAAAATCCTCTCACGTTCCACTCTCTAAATTGAGCCATTGTCTCTGAACCATACGTCATAGCAGGTCTCACCACTGTCTTACAGATTTTCTTACTGCTTCCTTCAACTTTGCTGCTATTCTTCCATCCATTTCACCCTACCCGTACCTTTTACTTCACCTCTTCTACGCACTCTCCATTACTCGGGATGGTTGACCTCAAGTACTTGACCTCATTAACATTTACTACCTCATTTTTATGCCGCTTTATCTTTCCACTCGCCTCACTCTCTTTTGAATATATTACATCTTGCTCCTGTTTCCCTTCATTCCTCTCTGCTCCGAAACAACCTCCACCTCCACCTCTCCAGGCTGCCGTCAACCTGCTGATAACCTCAGCAAACAAGAAGGAGCTCAGAGCTGATTCCTGATGTAACCCTCACTCATTTAGCACACCTCAATACTCTCAGAGCTGATTCCTGATGTAACCCCCACTCATATATCACACCTCAATACGTGACATTTCATTCTTCCTTTGAACTTTACTAGCACAACTAGTCTTCCAGACTTACTGTTAAGTAAGTAACTAAGTAGTACTATTAATATCTACTTATAACCACATCATGATAACTCACTCACCTTTTCAAACAAAGTCCGCTTTTAAGTCGTCTTCCTGATCTTGTGCAGTCCCTGCCATTCTAAAGAGGGAGAACGTTACAGTCATTATTTACAGTAGAGAGTGGATTTTTATTAAAGAGACAGGATGGTGTTAAATACCCAGGTCAATTCATTCTCCTCACTTGCTCCAAAGTAATTCCCCGAAACTTTCTGAGAATGCACTTGCTCCCATCTGTCCTCAGCACTCTCTCATTTATCTCATTTATATACTGCTTTAAATACTCTCTCCATCTTTGCATCACACTATCCCTACAAACTATCTTTTACTAACCTGCCGTGCTGAACATCATTTCAAGGTCTTTTCTCCACGTTTTAGCTAAATAGATCCCTCTTTCCTTGATGTCTAAGGTATCTCGCGAGTGATCTATCCATCTCTCTATCCATCTATCTATCGATCGATCTATCTGTCTATCTATCCATCTATCTATCTATCTATCCGTCTATCTATCTATCGATCGATCTATCTATCTATTGATCTGTCTATCGATCTATCTGTCTATATATCGATCTATCTGTCTATCCATCTATCTATCTATCGATCGATCGATCTATCTATCTATCTATCCATCTATCTATCTATCTATCCATCTAGCTATCGAGCGATCTATCTGTCTATCTATCTATCCATCTATCTATCTATCTATCCGTCTATCTATCTATCTATCCATCTATCTATCTATCTATCCGTCTATCTATCTATCTATCTATCTCACTGCCCTCTTGGCTGTTACTGTCTTCTTGCCTCATCTTTCTGACTATATTGGTATTGGCAGATACTCCAAGTTGCAGTATCAGTCCTGGTATCGGACAAGAATATGTTTGTATCGAGCCATCCCTGATAATAATAATAATAATAATAATAATAATAATAATAATAATAATAATAAGTTTGTGTATAAATCTGAGTATGTGTTCTATCAATAATTTACCCATTCTGTCTCTCTCTCTCTCTCTGTGTGTGTGTGTGTGTGTCCCTCTCATTGAGAGCAGTTCTATAAACACATGAAGTGGAGGAGGCTCAATGACACTAGATCTCTGCACCTGCCGTCCCCCGTCCCCACTCATTGTCTCGTTTTTTCACTTCACTGATGAATATTGAATTTTCAATATAAGAGATTAATATACATTTGGATTTAAAAAACGCCACCTCATTGTCCTTAACTGTTGAAAAAAAAATTGTTTTTTTTCATAGAATAATTGCTGACTCCTCCTTGTGTCTTTTAATTACAGTCTGGTTTGAATTCAGGAACACCGTCCACAATAAGCTGTGCCCTCATAACGCCCACGTGTTGTTCTCTCTCCTCCCCGGTCTCAGACCTCTGCCCCAGAACCTGGCGTCTGCACCACTGCGCTGACATTCAGATGTTATTTACAGGGAGCAGGTCTATCCAGGTCAGCACTTATCCTCCATTTCCTCTGATACATTTCTCTCAGATTCTGTGTTTTTTTTTTTTCTCTTAGCAGGGGCTGGTGCTGCCAGAGTGTGTTACAGAGAAGAAAACGGTGAGAGAGGCGGAAAATTAAAGGTGACGTTCTCAGTTTTCACACTTACATTAGAGAAGTTAGTGAACGGCTTCAGGCGGTTTCTGTACTCTTTGAAGGTGCGATGAGATGAAGCTCAGTTCATATTCCTGTTTCTCCTAAATAACAAACACAACGGAGAAAGTCCTCGAGGCAAACAATGATATTCACAATTTGATACTGATATTTAAAGTAGCTGATAAAACATTCAGGTAAACAAACATCCATATAGAGACGGTAATGAGGATCGTAGATGGACTGGCTCCAGAAATGAATAGAAAACACGAACATTTGTAGATACGAACAACCGCTGACTGATGTCCATAAACGTTCGCAAAATGCCGTTCGCAAGTTAGTATTGTGAACCTCGTGCCACATCCGACTAGTTCCCCTTTATGCCGCAACGCACGCCAAGCACTACGCTACAAACCCCGCATCTTCAACAATCATCTCCCTCATCTCGCCCGGTTCGTTCTTGCACGTGTCTCTGTGAGCGTCTCAGCGAGTTAGGATTCGTACCCCCTTGGATACCTTATTGTTTACACACAAGTTAGCCTTATTCATCATGGCTGATAAAGCAAAGGCTAGTGCTAGCAGTAGTGGCAAAAAGCATCTCCAAAGAAATCTCCCGCGACGATTTCTCCGATGACAACTTCGCCTCTCACCAACAAATACTCCTCCTCCTCCTCCTCCAAAAATACAGGAGATCTTCGGTTTATCTCTTTAACCTACCGCGTTTCGTGGTTATGTCTACGTCATTCCGACGCAGGTGTTGAAACAAATTTGACACAGGAACAAGTTGGCAAGCGGAGCGGACGAATACGTCGCCAAGTGGCGATACACGCAGAAGACGGATTTGTAGGCCATACACTGGATTGTGTTTCATTCACTTTCTTTCATTTGCGTTGTTTTTTTTTGGGATCTTTTTGCCCTTCGTTATGGCTACCAAGTGTTAGTCAGACTCTTCTGATGTTTTTATGTCCTAGATTATGATGTTACCACTGTGTTAGCGTAGGAGAGTGACAACGGTACTTATGCACAGTACGTGGGTTCTGAGGTACTGTGGAAATCGAGGTGAGTACGTCGAGCCGTAGGGATGACATTCTAATGTAAGCCGAGGATCCCGGTATAAAAAAAATCTGGCCGTGTTTCTTCTGCCTTCATTTGCTCTGTTGCAATGTGAAGGATGGAGTGTGTACATGAATAGATTCTTAACTAAAATCAGAGCAGAAAAGTGTATGTAAATGAAACTCTAAAGTACATAAACATGTTTTGTTTTTGTTTTTTTCTTCTGGTGTTTGTTTTCCCCGCAGCTCTTTGCTTGTGACATTTGTCACTTGATTGTTTCTCCTGGAGCTGAATCCCCGACTCACATCCAAAGTAAATTAACTTTTACGTCCTAATGACAAATGTAATCCTGCTGCCGCCGCGCCAACAACGCATTCATATTTGATAAGACTGGGAGTATTTTACACTTCAAAGCCGGCAGTAAACAAACATAGACTTTTTCACAAAGCGGCAGAAGGAAGTGAGGCAGCTGCTAATGGTCTGAAAATCCACACAAAAGCATTCAGATTTGGATTTTTTGAAACAAAAAAAAACCCCAGTAAGAAAGCAATGAAGGGACAAAGTCTGTAGTGAACGGTGAGAAAGGAAAAACAAATACTCCAGAAATTCTCTTTGAAATGAGCCTTTAGGGCAGACGAATTAAAGATGAGCGGGAACCAATCAGCGTCCGCAGAGGGAAAGACTGTAATTGAATCTCGTTGCTGCGTGTCCTCCGTCATGAATAAATGTCATTAATAAGACAAAAGATAATTATTAAGATGAATAATATGAATTAATAAATGACAAAAAAAAATGAATAGTGGGATCTTGTGGCTATGACACACATTCACAAAGTGTTTTGACGTTGCTTCGACGATGGCCGGGACCAAAGCAAATGGAGAGACTGTGATGCTGAAAATCTATTTCTGCAGAGACTCGGTCTCTTTTTCTGATCAATACGTGGAGTCACTGACAGGGAGTGGAGTTGACCGAGTCACCTACAAGATGAAGTGTCTGGTGTCAGCCCGTAGCTCAGCTGAGAATAGGCCGTATATAAGAAACAGACACAGTCATGTCGCTGCAGACTCCGGTGACTGGTGTCATTTATTCAGTCATTCAGTGGTTTTCTCTTCCCCTTGCCGTCTCAGGGTTTCGGAGGGGAGGGGGGGGGGGGGGGGGGGGCATCACCCTCAGTTTCAAGTCAAACAACCAGTCAACCTCCACTCTACATCTCTGCCGGTGAAAAGTGTTTTCCCCTAAATAGGATCGTCTTCTACAAACTAATATCGTATTTGGCTTTGGAAGACCTGGAACTAGCTGAAAAAATGATGTTTCCCATAGAATAAAATAAAAAAAACATATGAATTTTACAAAAAAAATATATTCTAAGCCAGCAGAAGAAAAATAGCTGAATAAAGGAATAAATGAATAAAATAAATGAATTAAAATAAAATAATTAAAATGTATTATTGATATTTATTAATATTATTTTTTAAAACATCACTTTTATCATACTGATTCATTTTCCCAGTATTTACCTAAGGGCCCAGCAGCTAATATTTCTGCCTTACACACAGAAGGTCAAGGGTTTGATTCTCATTAGACCATCAGAACTTAAACTGGTCGCGGCTCCCTGTGGATTTGGAAAATAAATGATCGAATAACTAATTTGAATGTGTTTTGATATGAGTTTTTTCCACTGTAATTCTACTGTAACATTAAAATAAAACCTGTTTTATTTCATTTTTATCTCTCAAAATACACAAAACACAGCGGCGTGTGCGCACTTTATCCCAACTCTTCAAACCCTGTGGTATGCCTTCAAGTTCAAAATGTTCAAAATGTTTTCGTTGCATGCAGATATAAAACGGATTTCTCTCTGTTAGCAGTTCATTGATTTCGTAAATGCAAAACACTACAGGTTTATACGACATAAAGGTTAAAAAAAAAAATCAAGGGACAGTAAAGAAACTAACTGGGTGAAAAAGTCGTTGTTGCTCCAATGTGGATTATGACTGAACGGAACCAAGGACAAGCATGTATGTGCAATTCCATGTGTGCACACTGTAGTGAAAACACACTGCAGGTTAGCATCACGTATTAGCATCACATTAGCGCCGCATGTGTGAGTGGATATTTAACTGGGTCAGAAACAAGACGTGCGCTCTCACATGCCTGATGAGCCTCTGGTGGTTTTAATGCCAGGTTCATTTATCCTGCACGGTCTGAGGATCAGCCCTCACTCATGGAGGAGGAAGAGGAGGAGGAGGAGGAGGAGGAGAGGAGAGGAGAAAGGTGGAAGAGAATATGGAAAGAATGAAAAAGAAGACACCTGCAGTCTTTTACTGTTACATTGTAGCGGTGAATATATTTGAACTCAAGTGGGTAGAGACGTCCGATAACATCGCCCGACCGATATTATCTGCCCGATACTATTAGCCCGATATTAGCATAATTGTAATATCAGTAAGAATCGTTAACGTTTTTTTCCTCCGATAATAATAATTGGCCATCATTTTATCTAAATTTAATTTTGGTTTAATTCCAATAACTCCAGATTTTTAAAAAAAATAAACCCAACAGCTCGGAGCAACATTCCTGGCAAACGAAAAGGTCAGTCTGATTGGAGAGAATTTTAAAGGTCGCAGCAGTGAAATAATCAAAACATCTAAACTTTAGTTTTTAGCTTCAGCTCTAACAATAGAAGAAAGAAAAAACTCGATCTTTACTCGGGATCCGTCGGAAAGAATCGCCGCAGTTTCAGCTGAAGTTCTGCCGTTTAAATGTCTGCTAACATTTGAGCAGGTCTCGGATGGATCTGCATAGCAATGAGAGTGAACTCCTAACTCTGCGGTTACCATAGGAACTCAGGAAGAGGAGGTGATGAAGACGGACTGTTGAAGAGCAAAGGAGCGGCAAGAAGAGGATTTATATTAAACACACTCAAAAACCTGAACAGATTTAAGTATTAATTATGAAGGATAACAACCATGATTTTTTTTTTGTTTTTTTTTTAAGCATGAGCATTTCTTTTTACAGCGGAGAAATCACCAAAATAAAAAGTGCCTCAGGCAGAATTTGAGACAGTCTCTGCATAAAAACCAGAGCTGGGGGCGATGAAGCTGATGTCTGCTGAACAGGACTGACTCTGAATTACTGAGTAACTCTGCTCACCTGGTATGTAAATATGAAGAAGTTCTCCAAATGAAACAATTTTGCAAGATAAATGTGAGAATAAAGCGAGCGTCAAAAATTAGCAGCGGTAGCTTTGGGTTGATTATCCTCATAACCACCAAGACTGGAATAACAGATCACCTGAAGCTCCAGCATATTTGTCAAAGGTGTCGAGGCTCGATTTGTTTTGTCAGAGGTGACGTGTGATCAATGATTTCACAAAGCTTCATTCACTACATCACTGCCTCGGCACGCGATTCGGTGCCATAAAAGGACGTGAATCAATGGCGGGATTCTTGGTGATTCTGTCAGACAGTGTAAGTCAGGGGTGAACAAATGCACAAACACCCCACGTTTGTGATGTTTTATCAAATTATATTCCATGAAACGTTGATATTTGCTCAAAAACTTGTAATTATTTGCATGAAAACAAAGGATGAAAAACATGGACTTTACATGTAATTATGTTATGATTATGGTGTAATTGATCTACGCATAGACTTAAGAAACATCGGTAGTGAGAGCTAGCAAACAAAAAAGGGACTCAGAACTGACCTCTGATGTAATCTGAACCCATCAGTCAATCCATACAATACACGTCCTGCACAACCCTCACATACTTCTCTGCCACTCCCCGACTGTCTCATACACAGTTCCTACTTGCCTCATCGCTCTGATCCTCCCACCATCTTCTAATGAATGATGTGTCCTGTATGTCTTGAGTCCACCACGGACTTTACTTGTCGTCTGTCCACTGACAGGACATCACACCTATCACCTGTTTTCCAATTTCCCTCACGATCTTAGCTGTCATTTCCTAGACTTCCGGTAGTACGTCTCTTCCCCAAAGGGCATCTCTCAACTTAACTCTAAACTCACCGCAATGCTCCTCCTTCCTTTGTTTCAACCACTTAATCTTCATCTCTGTTCAGTGTTCCTGATCTTGCTTTCTTTCTATCTATCTGCTCTCCTGAAAATGCTCAATATCTCCCCTTCTTTTTGGCGTCATGTCTGCCAGCCCTCGTCCCTAATGTAGCCTCTACACTTCTGGCCTCACTCATCCTTTTTCTGCCTCCTGACATGTCATCCCCTCTCTTCCTTGATGGCCCGATAATAGTCCTACTTCCATTAGCGCCCCGTTGGTAAACAGCATCAGAGGCAGTATTTGTTAACCCAGGCTACCATCAAACAATTATGGAAGACATTAACCTGAGTCATATTTTGGGGGGGGGTTTTACACTGGATTTCCTTCCTGATTACGTCTCTTGATTTTTTAATGGCCCTGTGAAATACCCGTAGAAATGTCCAATACCAAAACAAAAAGCCCAGAACGTACGTACAGAACAGAGTTCTCTAAAAAGGTATTGGTTGACCAAGGTTTCAACAAATGTATGCAGTATTTTTTTTTAACTTTAAGTCGCACTTTTTTCATCCTTTGGCTGGTTTTGCGACCTATACTCGTTTGTTATTTTCACACTGACAGCCACTAGAGGGCACTCTAGGCTTGCGTATTTGCTACTCCTTCACCACTGAATAGTTACATGTATATTATTTTTACAATTCTTGCACTGACCAACCACTAGAGGGTACTATACCTGGCAGGTATGATTAATATATGTTTTTTCTTCTTTAATATACATAATTTGGCTGGTGCGACTTATAGTCTGGAATAAGGTTCATTTGTATTTTTATGTCACTACTAATTCAATTCTGAAGCATCACAGATAAGTATAACTATGACATGTTAACATCAGGCCTTCGCCTTTTAAAGTGGCTAATGTCACTGCTACTGTGATTATCGGGTCACTTATCGGCAGACGACGTTAATCACAGCCTGTCACTGTTACGCCTGACTGAACTGTGGAGGCATTTTGAAAAAATGTTCATTAGAACAAAGATCATAGAAGGAAATGTTCATATCAAGCATGAATTCTTTATGATGTTTCTGTAATTAAATGAAGCTAAAAGTCACAGCAGCTGCTGCCTAAATTAACGTGAGTGAGAATACGGATTTTTAATAATAGTACACGTTTTTATTCAATCGAACAGATGTTAAAATTAAATCTAAATGTTCCCAAGACTAAGGCGTTTAATGAGTGGGAAACAGTTCTACATTAATTCACAGGAGCTGCTCAAAACATCTCTTAGCAGTTCCTGAATCTAGAGATAAAACCTTTTTTTATTTCATGGATAAAAAATCTCTCAGCTCAACAATGTTCTCCCCTTTTCTGAGGAAAGGAAGTGAGATGAAACAAAGATGGAGGACAGTCGAACTCTGCTGGGGTCACACTGTCACCTATCACATCCACCACATCTGAACATGTCACTAATAATTGGACCACATCAGTAGCATAGCAGCAGCCCCTGGGGTGACAGTGGAGTAGAGGAAACATCGCATTAGTCAGAGCAGAACTGGTTCTTCGGTACAATCTGATCTCTGCACAGGAAAAACTGCTGGAAAATAAAGAACTAACCCAAACCTAAAACTAAATCAGAAACAGAACCCATTCGTCAGGAAAAATCTGAATCCCTGCACGAAATATCTGCAAACATTTCAAGAACCCAAACCAGAATCAAAAAGGGTTCTGGTCTCTTATTCACAATCTACAAACACAACAATTACCAGTTAACAGTGCAGGACCAATCTGCAGAATCTCTGATCTGATGTTCCCTATTTTCTGGAGTATAAGTCGCACCTGTCAAAAAACGCATAATGAAGAAGATTGCATTTTTGGGGGGGGGATTTATTTTACAAAATCCGAGTGCAAGAACAGACTTTTCATCTTGAAAGGCAAGTAATAATAATAACGGAGGACACCAGGCGGAATAGGTGTACGGTATGCTAACGCCTTCCGCGGCTGTCGGCGTGAAAATGAAAGAAAAAGACTAAGGGAGTGTTGCCTGTGATTAATGGACTCTGCATCAAAGACGGCTTTGGACAAATGGGGACACCAAGAATTCCTGGGGAAATGTGGCTCCACAGGGACCAGGAGCAGAGGCTCGGTGTTAAACTCAGTGTTGCCATCCTGACCTTAATTGCTGTCAAAACATAAATCAAACCATTTGCGCATGTGGCTCTCTTATCCCTGCTCTCTACGGCTTCGGAAAATAAGTATCGAATATCTCATTTGGACCGTAATGTTGGAGATTATGCTGCTGTTGTGACGTTGAAATGTTGTATTTCGTTTTTGTCTCTCAAAATGCACATCAGTGCACATCAATTTATCTATAACTTGGAATGCCAATCGGGGAAATTCAAACGTATGCATTCAGAGTCCTGCCTATCTTTGAATCTACCTACGTACAGTATGTGCGCAGATCTTCTTTAGCATGAGCAATACTAAAAACAAAAATCATCCGTGGCTTTATTTGGCATTATTTGAGTTACGTTTGTTTAAGTTTTATTTATTTATTTTTAAGTAACCTTCAACCCAGCATCTCATTTTCAGAGATCAAAATGTTTTGGTTGCATGGAGAATCTGAATCCAGTTTTACTCTGTAGCAGTTCATTGATTTCATGGAGGCAACACACTATAGTTAGTATACCATAGCATAAAGGCAAAACAAATATATATATATATATATATGCAATATATGTTGCTCACACCACACTCTGCCTCTAGTCCGGTACTTCTCAAATAGTGGGGCGGGCCCCCCTGGGATGGCACGGTGAGATGCCGGAGGGGGGCTTCCAGTGGAATACGGCACAGACATACTAAGTGTACCACTGCTGTAATGGTTGAATGATAACAAGCCTCCAGTCACTAGGTGGCAGCAACACATACAGTACTTTGTACAGATAAAACTACATGTTATATAGTATTTCAATTCGCGGGCGTGTGGGTCAGGGGGGTGTCAAAACATTTCTGTCCTCAAGGGGGCGGGGGGGGGGGCGGGGGCATGACGGAAAACAATTAAGAACCACTGGTCTAGCCTCTAAAGATGTCACAGAGAAACAGAAGCATGAGCTCTTCGTCACTGCCAGCCAGACCTCCATCTCGCGTCAGTAAATTACCCACACAAAGATGTCTCGGGAGACAAAGTCCAGCAAGCAGCCCGTTTAATTTTAATAGCAAACGACGCCTTACCAGATACTTTATAACGGAGCCTGCGCCCTCCACAGCACAGAACATAGATCGCAGAGCGCAGATTTATAGAGGGAGAAAAACCGCTTTTCTATCAGCCCTCTTCACCCGATTGTAGCTTGTATCATTTCTCAGCACATGGTGGAAAGATAATTTAGAGGAGGCTGAAAGAGGTTTTTCATTTTATATGTCCACATTTACCACTACATAATATACATCAGGGGCAAAAAGAGAGCGAACAGAACTTGGTGTACAAAACGACTCGCACGTTCAAAAGGTGTTCTCCATGTGAGGAACATTCAGTCCAATTTAACACATCCTTTAATCTAGAGCTTCATCCATTCTCTGGATTGGAGGTTCCCAAAATGAGGGACACTATTCAAGGACGTGGCAAGGATGTTTTTCAATTACAATGGTTTCTTTATTTGCCCCACAGGGGGAGAACATGTAAACTCCATATAGAAAGACGGGGGATCAGATCAACGATCTTCTTTCTTCAAATGCGAGTGTTCTAACACCATTATTGAGGATGGAAAATCAGCCACTACGTAGTCAAGACTACGTGCTCATCGTCTAGACCAGTCAAGAGCGAAGTTTTTGACTCGCGGGCTACAATTGACCTAAAATTGAACAGGGGGGCCGGGACAGGAGCAGATAGATGGAGCCTTTGTGTGAACTAAAATAAATGACATGTAAAAGTCATGCATAAAGGTTTTATCATTTTCAACGCCATCTATTGGGGAAACGTGAGTATTGCAGAAAAAAGTCCAGAAAGAAGTACTAAATGATAATATGAATAAATGATAGAATTTGGACAAGTTTAGCGGGCCTTGGTTTGCCACTCCTGTAGGACTCACGCACACAACTGTAGTGACACACTACAGTTATTAGTCCTGATTAAAAAGAAAGCAGAGTAAAAAAAAAAAAAGAAAGCACAACAGTGCGGCTGTTGGTCAAGGACATGGATCGTCCTTTAGACACGCCTTCCTGAAACTCTTCAACTTGACAACAAAAAGATAGTCATAAATGAGGGCAGAGAGATCAGAGGTCAGAGGTCAGCAGTGATTAAATCAACACAGTACACTCAATGTCCTGCAGAAGGTCACCGAGGTAAGCGATAACTCTACGAGGACACCGCTGTTTTACTCACGGTCACACGATCTGACCTTCAGCTGGCCATCAGCTTTTCGTGTACAAAGGAAACCGACGTTTTCCGTCTCTAATTGAGTTCAGGGGGAAAGGTGTGCAGCGCTCTTCACTGCTTATTATC